>NW_011888867.1:2921206-2928831 GCF_000151845.1 Pteropus vampyrus
CAGTCCTGGGGACCACCCTAGAGCCCCAGCGCACTGCCTTTGGCTGAGGTTAGCCAGAGTCGGCTGCTGCTGCTCACAACCCTCTAACACCCCGCCCATCACTGCAGCGACGTGGCTGGCACTCGTCTTCATAGCCTCTGTGCCTCTCGAAGGGCCCGACTCATGGCAACTGCTCACTGTTTTATCGAGTGGAGACTCCTGGCACTAATCACCGAGCAGTACTGTTTTGATCGGTTGTGTCAAGAGCTGTCAATCTGACATGCAACACGTAGTGATGAAGCTGCTCAGGGATGCAAGCACTGGCAGACGAACGTGATAAAGGAGAAGCAAGCTGGGTTTCCAGGCACACAGCTCTGAATCTGGATGCCAACCTCGGCATGTATTAGGTACAACTCAAGGGCATAGAGTTGGCCTACTAGTCTTGGTAGCCACAGCATTGTACCTGGCATCTAAGCAGATGCTCAAGAAGTAAGTGGGTCTGAGTGTGTACCCCCTGATTGTCTTTAGAAGAAGATAATGTCGTTTTCCTCTCCAGACTGCTAAAGCTTAAACACCAGGTAAAACATGAAGCATGGTCGATGTTCAGTGTATAGCAAGTGTCTTTCTTGTTGGGATGTGCTCACCCTTCTAATTTTTCCCTAAGGCATGACTGAGGTATACAAAGGAAAACTAGGTACCCCACCCCTTCCATCTAAGTTATCTGTCTAGTGTCTGTGGGTGCGGGGAGAGAAACCTTCCCTCTACCTGCCAAGGTTCTCCAGCTGGGGCTCTGCAAATTAGACTGACACAAGACAGATTACCAAGAGAAAAGACAACCATTTATTACCACATGTAGCACACAAACACATGGGAGAAACTCAGTGCTGGCTAACTCAAAGGGTTGGTTAGAACTGGAGGCTTATCTAGCATCTTAAAAAAGGACAACTTACAGAGAAATGAAAAGACAGAAGAAAAGGGGGTTAGGCTTTTGGGGGCAGCAAATGGTGGGAAGGTAAATACATGGGGGGGAACTAATGGAAGATAAGGGCTGTTTTAATCAGGTTTGTTAATATAGAGTCCTCTGATGCCAACTCTGAGCCAAAAAGAACCAAGAGTTGTCCCCAGTGACAAAGAGTTATAGAGAGGAGAGGGCAGAGCGTTTTTTCTTGTGTCTGCTTCTTCTCAACTGCCTTCAGCTCAAAATAATCCTTGTGTCAAAGCAGAATATTTTGAGATTGTATACTTTCAACTCCTTCGAGACTTATACAGAAAGCTATGACTGGAGTTCCAGGCACCCAATTACAGCTTTCCAGGATATGAACAGTACCATGGGTCACCAGGACCATTGAAGAGCAAGTATATTGTGACTGCAAAGAATGTTCCAGAACAATGCAGATAAGCATATATATAATTTAAATGATCTGACTTTGTATCTCTTTGCCCAGTTGATCTGCTCTCTGAAAACCATCCAATTTCCTCTCACCTCCCAGAAGAGCTTAGGAAGTCATTGTTATCTGGAAGAGTAAGCGCTATCCTTTATCTACATCAAGCATTGGCAAAGGTTTTCTGCAAAGGGCCGGATAATAAATATTTTAGGCTCTGCAAGCTATAGATAGAGTCTCTGTCATAGCTACTCATCTCTGCTGTCGCAGGACAAAAGCGGCCATAGAGAACATGGAACCAAAGAGATGTGGCTGTGTTCCAATAAAACTTTATTTATAGATGCCGGAATTTGAGTTTCACTTAATTTTCAGGCATCAGAAAGTTTTGATCTCCTTTTGATTTTTTTCCAACCATTTAAAAAATGTAAAAAAATGATTACTAGCTCAAGAGCTATGGGCCATATTTGAACCACGGACCGATATTTGGTGGCTTAATTGCTCATCCATGGCACACGGTGCTCACGCCCCCTCCCAGCTAAAGCTGCAGAAAAAGCACACAGATAATAGCGGGTCGGTCACAGTGATTAAAAACCATAGGATTGAACCCTGGATGGAATTCGCCTACTTCTGTTTGCTATTCGTCTAGCCCTGGGCAATTCAGTTAACTTTTCCAGTCTTTGACTTTCTCTTACACACAATGGGTACATCCTGCCTCATGGGGTGGTGAGGGTTACATGAAATAAGCTATTCAAAGCATTGCACACAGCCTGGCACCTGCGAAGAGCTTAATGGTGGCTGGTCACGACAGGGAAGAAATGGGGCACTCCCCTCCCCTTTTTTTTTTTTTGGCACTCTCATTTTTTTAAATGCCAGTCAGCCTAAAGAATGTCCGTACCTTTACGGCATGTATGTACAGAGCAAGCTTGCTGAGCCCTGATAAAGGTGAGCTCTGTCTGATCTCCTGGATCAGAATAACCTTCTAAGTTATTCTGGAGGTGGGACGGGGTGGGAGTTTTCAGAAGATAAATCAACAGGGCAGCTAGACTAGGGAGAAACTCAGCTGTGTGTTCCCCTAACGTTCCTTTTCTATTCATCCTAACCAGTGAGGCTTAGCTCTGCATTCAGACTAAGCGGCCCCTAAATTGCAAACTATCCCCTTTAAGTTGCCTGTATTGAAAGTCTTGGTCTGCAACCTGCTTCACAGCCCTCTCTGCCACACAGAGGAGATGGCCTCTAGCCTTTAGGGATACATTCGTCTAAAAGCTTGGGACAATACAGCTGGTCATCCAGATTATCCTTGAAATGATGATCCTCCTTATAGATGTGTTGTAGAAGGTTTACAAATTACCCACCAAAAGAAAGAATAGAAGGGGGGTCCAGTGGTGGAATCTCAGGCCCCGCCCCTTTCTAGGAAGGACCAGCTGTCCCCACTGCTGGTATGCTTCACACCCTGCAAGATTGCCTGCACTGTGAAGATGCCCAAGGTCACATCCTTCCAGGGCGGCCACTTCCCATGACCGATGCCAGTGGACATACAAAGGCCTGGCCATTCTGGCCTAATGTGAGACACTCTGACGGGTCATTTCAGCTTCCAGGTGTAAGGAAAGAAAATGTTTTCTTCTTTCTACCCATCTTAGGGTCATGGCTTGGGGCCCTGCAAATTAGATTGACAGAAGATTGATGAACAAGAGAAAAACAAACAGAAGCTCAGGAACAGTGCCTTGTGCGCACACTGTGGCAGGAACACTAGATGACACAGGGAAAGGGGCAGCAGCCAGACCACTCAGAGGCCCGTGGTGCATCGGTCTTTGGGGTTTTCTCTCATGCATAGTGGGTGGCCTTGGAAAGGGTTTAGGCTAAGGAGTGTCCTGATTTAAGTTTCAAAGAGATACCTACAGATGACAGGATGGCCACAGCAGAGCGACAGGGGGAGCAAGGAGGCCCGTGTGGCTGCTCTTCTCATTCAGAGGATAGCAGCTTGGGCCATGGTGGTTGGGAAGGAGAAAGGAAGACAGATACGGGTGGGGTATGTGTCAGAAACAGAATGAAAGGAGGTGAAGAAATAATATTAGAATGACTTCTAGACCTGTAGAGCAGGCAAGTGAGAGGATGCATGAGCTATTTAGTGAGATGGGAACATTTGAAGGAAGAGCTCATACACCGAGCTGAACAATAGGCACCCCCCCTCCCCTGCCAAAACTGATGTCCACCCAGAACCTGTGATCGTGACGTTATTTGGACATAGGGTCTTTACAGATGTATTAAAGTTGAAGTCGTACTTGA
This sequence comes from Pteropus vampyrus, assembly GCF_000151845.1. Classification (NCBI taxonomy): domain Eukaryota; kingdom Metazoa; phylum Chordata; class Mammalia; order Chiroptera; family Pteropodidae; genus Pteropus; species Pteropus vampyrus. The sequence continues at coordinate 2,924,851 of NW_011888867.1, forward strand.
TTAGGGTGGGCCACATCCATCCTACATCCACATTGGGATGTGACCTTAATGCAAAAGCAGGACCCGAGGGCCACCTGTGTGGTGGTAATGAGCACAGATTCTCTGCAGCTGTGATGGGAAGCCACCCAAGAGTTAAGCAGGAGCAAGACACAGACTTACATTACGATGACTACACGCAAGGTACAGTTGAGTTCTTCTTACATAATGCTTTCTGTGTTGACCTCCTTATTTTCCAGTGCATTCCGTGGGACCTCAAGTGGGTCTCAGATTCATTTTCCTTCTGCTTTGGCTTCGATTTTAGCCCAACAGTCCCAACATTGCCACTTAGCAGTTCCCCTCAAATAACCCTCAATAATCTAATACTTAATCACTTAACAGAGTACAAAGTACCAGTTGGAGGGAATTGTGGGTCATTAAAGTGAGAAAACTTGGCTAAACCCTCACTGTGTTCTGTCTTCTCCCATTACAATAACGACCACAATTTATAAGGCAATCAACGAAATAAGCACTGGCTTTTACCCACCATAGAATTAGTTATGGTCCTCAGTCCAAGATTAGAGGCCAAATAACTCACTTGGCACCACAAATGTATTGTAGTTGGGTGTATCTAGAGCCAAAACATTACCTAAGAACAGGTAGTTACATACAAACAAGCTCGATGATACCCAAATTCATTGAAGACCCACGATGAGCCCATTGTTCAGGCAGACCCCAGCTTACAAATAGATTAAGTACTAAAAGGTCTGTTTTGAAGAGCTTTTTTGAGAGATAATTCAATTACCACACAATTTGCCCATTTAAAGTATATAATTCCAGGGTTTTTAGTAAATTCACAGACATGTAATCATCACCAGTATCTAAAAGGTCATTTCAAGAAGCCCAGAATTTAAGAAACAAGTCAATGACTCAATCTTTTGGCATATTGTAGACCCCTGTGAGGTCCTGAAAACCGTAGACCCTCTGCCCCAAGACGTAAGCACACGTGTGCAAGAATATTTTACACACAGCTTCAGAGAGCTCTGGTCCCCCAGAGCTGGCTCAGTCTCCTTAACGAAATCAGAGTAGTGGGCAAGTGTTTCGTGCTCATTTTCGCATGAAATTGCCTCCCCACCCCCACTGTAATGAACTCCTTGATGAAAAGTACTCAAGCTTGAACATGCCAAATCAGAATGGACTGCCCATACTGACTCATTCCACAGCCCCATATCTAAGCCTCAATTCTTAAAGTTCAATGCAGAGAGCTAGCTCTTGGGCCGAGAGCATGACAAATGTTCTTCATGGCCACTCCTCACTAAACTTCTTTCAGCAAAAGACATACAGGTTATTTATTCCCCTAAACATTATAATCAAGCTGATGGGACAAGAACAAATTAGGAGTCTAGATGTCAAGATTCCCAAACTTAAAGGATGCACCAATCAACAGAGTTCATATGGGAGCAATGGGACATAATTCAGTTAGGGATCTTTGAGTACAGCCACAGGATTCTGGCCAGTAAACAAAGAGAATTATGGGGAAAACCTGGGAATTTGAAAAACCCATATAAAAGTGGAGAAATAGTAGCATGGTGGGCTTGCCCATTTTGGCGTCTAAAATCCAATTTCCTATCTTATTCTAGAGCAAGTCCCATCACATGTAGTATAAGTGACTTCACTTTAGCTATGGAAGCCAAAAAGAAGGGTCTTTCTTCTTCTCCCCCAGTTCTTGGTAATCAGTGGGCAGGCACGTGACCCAGGTTTGGCAAACCCCACCCTCCCAACTGAGACTTTGAATCTGGAGAGAGTGGTAGAGCCCAAGGGACAATTAGGAATAATTCCAGCAGCTGTGTGGGGGTAACCTAATGACGTAGTAGCATGCCTTAGCAGCTGCAAATTTGTTCTACTAAAATATGATTTTCATGCTTCCTCTTTCTTCACACTCCAGAACAGTCTTGGTCCGAACCCACATTCCAAGTGTGGTCCTCCAGCCTCCCACCAATGTCTCGTTTCCATATCCTTCCAATAGATACCTTGTTCTTACCCCAGAAAGCCAGTTGGTTTTGCAGCTTGCAACCAAAACTCTAAGTGATATCAGAACACCTAAGACAACTCCAAGGCCTTGAAAGTAAAAACTGTGGGAACCGTAATCAAAGCACGAGTACCTGGTCAGGGAGCAACAGCTGAGATGCATCACTGCCAACCACTTTTTTCTGGCATCTCATCATTCTATCAGAATTCAAAGTCTCAGACAAGGGCATGTGACAGGCAGAGCGTGGGTGCCCTGCCCACCCCTAGGCTGTGCGAGGATGGTGAGAGGAAGGACATGTCCCTTCAGCTACTAAACAGAATGTAAACGACAGACTCGACCTGTCTTCACTGAATGACCCACGTGTGGTACAAATTACCCCCTCAGAGCCCAAGACATTGTTAGGACAGGGACTTGGATGCTGAGCTGACAAAAAGTGCTAAGGTCCAGTGCTTATCATGAAGGTTCACCCTTTAAAAAAATGATAAAGCTATTTTTCTCCCTATAGACTCCAAGCACAGGTGATATATCTTCCAGTTACCACTGGATTGAATATATGTTTCTGTCGCTACAGCACATAAAAACTAATGTCACTTGCAAACAGGACACCGGACATCTATTACACCCTGTGCTAGAAACAGGCTCCCGGGGACCTAGCTGGAAAATGCAAAACCTGGAGAAAGTAGCATTTACTAAACCACACTTGCCTCATCTTTTATTTCTCCCAGATCAATCCTTACCCTCCTTTTACTCTAACAGGGAGTGATGCCTTCGCCACAGAGACGACATATCACTTGGTATCACATACCAGGCACTGTGCAAAGCTGCCGTTCCGAAACACCTGTCATTGCTGAGCCTTATTTTTCAAGACATCTTTACTTATGTACTCAGGTTGGAATCCTTTTAAGGATGAAGTGTTTCTTTTGAAAGCAGTCCAGTACATCCTTGAACAGCACGGGCTTGAACCGTGCGAGTCCACTTGCACGTGCATTTGTTCTCATACCTGCAGTCGGCCCTTTGCATTCACGTGTTTCGCCTCTGCAGATTCGACTTGCCGCAGATGGAGAACAGTATTTTCATATTCCCAACTGCAGATTCCCAACCACGGATAGAAAATATTGTTTTCGATTGGAAGTTGGTTGAATCCTCGGATATGACGCAACGACTCAGATCAAAAGTCATACGTGGATTTTCCACTGTGAGGGGTTCAGCACCCCAACCCCCACATTCTACAAGGGTCACCTGTGGTTTCAATGTGATGGATTAAACATGCATTTATATCAGTTCCTTCCCAAAATTCTAATAGAATTACCTACATATTTTTTAAAGATAGAAACCCACAGGGGCCAAAGAAAGACATGATAGAAGATGAAATATCCACCAACTCTGGAGGCAGACGGTGATGCCCAAGGGATAACTGCCCTAAGGCAGAGGAAGCTGAGTGCTGAGTGCCTGCAGTGGGGGTAGTAAAAATAACAGACGAGCAGTCGTAGTAAGAACATCTCACAAAAATATAAAGAATCAAGATTTTTAAAAATGATGAAAATTAGAAGATCGATTCAGGAGCTAAACGTTGAAACAACAGAAGTTCTGGAAAGAGAAAAGAAATATTTATTTTTATAATATTTTTTAAAAATAGAAGAAATAGAAGTTTCAAACTCCCAACAGAGTACCCACAAAATATTACAAATGAAAAAGGGAGCCGTATCTAGTCACACTGTGAAGTTTCTGAACATCGAGGATAAAGATCCCAAAAACTTCTTTAAAAAAAAAAAAGAATATAAAAATCAGAATAACATCAAGCAACAATATACATGATCAAGCAACAGGCACATGAGGTACTGCCTCGGGCCTCTTAGAATGGCTGTTATCAAAAAGACCAAAAATAGTGAATGATAGCAAAGACGTGGAGAGGAGGGAATCCTCGTGAACTACTGATGAGAATGTTAATTGATGCAGACGCTATGGAAAAAATAGAA
>NW_011888867.1:2928881-2929296 GCF_000151845.1 Pteropus vampyrus
CCCCACATTCTACAAGGGTCACCTGTGGTTTCAATGTGATGGATTAAACATGCATTTATATCAGTTCCTTCCCAAAATTCTAATAGAATTACCTATATATTTTTTAAAGATAGAAACCCACAGGAGCCAAAGAAAGACATGATAGAAGATGAAATATCCACCAACTCTGGAGGCAGATGGTGATGCCCAAGGGATAACTGCCCTAAGGCAGAGGGAGCTGAGTGCCGAGTGCCTGCAGTGGGGGTAGTAAAAATGACAGACGAGCAGTCGTAGTAAGAACATCTCACAAAAATATAAAGAATCAAGATTTTTAAAAATGATGAAAATTAGAAGATCAATTCAGGAGCTAAACATTGAAACAACAGAAGTTCTGGAAAGAGAAAAGAAATATTTATTTTTATAATATTTTTTAAAA
>NW_011888867.1:2929346-2936023 GCF_000151845.1 Pteropus vampyrus
ACCAAAAATAGTGAATGATAGCAAAGACGTGGAGAGGAGGGAATCCTCGTGAACTACTGATGAGAATGTTAATTGATGCAGACGCTATGGAAAAAATAGAATAGAAGTTCCTCCGAAAATGAAAAGTAGAACTACCATATGATCCAGCAATGCCCTTTCTGCACAAAAATCTGAAGGAAACAAAAGATATCTGCACCCCCACATTTACTGTACCATTATTCACAACAGTTGAGACATGGAAACAACCTAACGTCCTTTGCCAGATAAATGCATAAATGCAAAAGTATACACACACACACACACACACACACACACACACACACACACACATATATATATTCCACATATGTGTGTATACACACACACACACACACACACACACACACAGAGATTTAGCCATAAAAAAGGAAATTCTGACATTTGCAACAACCTTGGAACTTGAGGGCATTACGCTAAGTGAAACAAGTCAGGCAGAAGAAGACAATGTATAATCTCACTTATGTAGAAAATCTAAAAAAACAGAACTCATAGGAACAGAATAAATCTGTGGTTGCTGGGGTCAGGGGTCAAAAAGGTACAAACTTCCAAGTATAGGATAAATAAACCCTGGAGACCTAACATACAACATAACGACTATAGTTAACAATACTGGGTTGTATATTTGAAAGTTGCTAAATGTAGGTCTTAAAAGCTCTCACCACAAGAAAAAAAATTCTAACTATGTGAGGTGATGGATGTTAAGTAACCTGATTGTGGTGATCATATATATAATCATCATGTTGTCTACCTGAAACTCACACAGTGGTAGATGTCAATGGTATATCTCCATAAAATTGGAAAAAATAAACCTCGACAAATTTAAAAGATTGAAAGCACACACATTATTCTCTGACCAAATGAACTCAAACTAGAAATCAATACGAGGAGAGAACAGGAGCATCGCCAAGGACTTGGAAACCAAGCAACACATTTCTAAATAACTCATGGGTCAAGGAGGAAGTCTCTAGAGAAATCAAAAATACATTGAACTGAATGAAAATGAAAACACGGGAGAGCAAAATTTCTAGGACACAACTAACAATGAGAGGGAAATTTACAGCACTGTATGCACGCATTAGAAAAGAGGAAGTCTCAGATCAATAATCTAAGCTCCCACCTCAAGAACCGTGTAGAAGAGCAAAAGAAACCCACCACAAGCAGGAGGAAGGAGATACTAAAGGTCAGAGATCGGTGAAATAGAAAACAGAAAAACGATACAGGAAATCAGCGACACAAAGAGCTGGTTCTTTGAAAAGGTTAGTAAAATTGATATACTTCCAGCAAGACTGACAAAAAAAAAAACATAGAAAAAGGATCAGGACTGAAACGGGATCGGGGATAATAAGGGACTACTATGGACGACTGTCTACACATACATTTGACAACTTTAAGAAATTGATTCATCTAAAAATATAAATGACCACAACTCTCCCAATTTAAAATAGATAGTTTGAACCCTTAACTATTAAGGAAATTGAAGTCATAACACAAAAACTCCCCAAAAAGAAATGTCCAGGCCCAGCTGGTTTCACTTGAGAATTCTACCAAGTATTTAAAACATAATTAAAACCAATACTACACAAGGAAAAGAAATAAAAGGCATGCAGATCAGACAAGAAATGAAACTGTCCTATTTGAAGATGAAATAATTGTCTATACAAAAAAATCCCAAGGAATTTACCAAAAACTCTTAGAAGTACTAAGTGATTTCATCAAAGTCATAAGTTACAAGATCTACACACAAAACCAATTGTATTTTCTTATACTTGCAAGGAACACATGAGCATCAAAATTCAAAATACACCATTTCAATCATTCAAAAAATAAAATATGTAGGTAAAATCTAACAGACCATGTACAGGGCTTTTATGCTAAAAATAATACAACATAGATAAAAGAAATAACAGAATATCTAAATAAATGGAGAGATATATTATGTTCATGATTGGAAGATTCAACGAAGTAAAAATGTCAGTTCTCTCTGGATTGATATATAGTTTTTAACACAATTCCTATTAAAGTCCCAGCAGATTTCTTGTTAATATAGAGATTATTTGAAATTTTTAAAATGATTTTAAAACTATATAAAAAGCAAAGGAAGCAAAATAGCTAAACAACTTTGAAGGAAAAAAAAAATAGAGCTGGAGGAATTAGTCTACCTGGTTTCAAGACTTATTACACGGCTACAATAATCAAGACTATGTGATACTATCAGTCAGTTACCATGAGAAGGCAGGAAAAAGTTAGAACATAGATCAGTGAAACAGAATAGAGAATCCAGAAATAGTCTCATTCACACAAATATGCCCAGCTGATCTTTGATAAGATTCAAAAGCAATTCAATGGGGGAAACATAGCCTTTTTAACAAATAATGCCGAGTTAAGTAGATATTCATAAGAAAGAAAGAAAAGATCTTTGACCTATGTCTCATACATTACACAAAATTTAACTCAAACTGATTCACCAGATTAAATGTAAAACATAAAACTATGAAACTTTTAGAAAAGAAACATGGGAGAAACTCTTAGGGATCTAGGACTAGATAAAAAGTTATTACATGTGACACTAAAAACATGATCCATAAAAGGATAAATTGGTACACTGAACTTCATCAAAATAATAATAATAAAAAAAAAAGTTTGTGTTGTGAAAAAACCCTGTTAAAAGAACAAAAAGACAAGCTGCAGACTGGAAGAAAATATTTGCAAACCACATACTCGACAAAGGACTATTGTCTAGAACATATAAAGAACTCTCACAACTCAATAGCAGAAAATAAACAATGCAATTAGAACGTGGGTGAATGACATGAGCAGAGATTTCACCAAAGAGGATATACAGATGGCCAATAAGCCCATGAAAAGATTTGCCCCATTAGCCACTAGAAAAAAGGAAATTAGAACCACAATGGCTAAAATAAAAAACAGGGACAACACCAAATGCTGTCAAGGATGCAGAGAAAGGATCACTCATACATTGGAGAACGTAAAATAGTTCAGCTCTTTCAGAAAATTTCGGCGATTTCTTAAAACTAAAACAAAACTAGGCACACAATTCAACAAGTGCACTCCCAAGAATTTACCACAAAGAAAGGAAAACTATGCCCACACAGATACGTACACAAGAGTCTATAGCAGCTTTATTCATCATCACAGCCCCAAACTGAAAACAACCCAGACGCCTGTCAATAGGTGAGTGGTTGACTATGGCACATCCACACTGTGGAACACCATCGAGCAATAAAAAGAAGCCAAGTGTTGATACGCCTGACAACCTAGATGGCTCTCCAGAGAATCATGCTGAGCGTAAAAAAGCCAAACCCAAAAGGTTACACACTGTGCAATTCCATTTATGTAACATTCTTGAAATTACAGAATTAGAGAGATGGAGAACAGATTAGTAGCTGTCCGGGGTGAAGGGGAAGGGGAGGGACAGAAGTTGGTGCAGCAATATGATGGCAACGTGAGGCCTCCTTCTGTATCTCGACCTCTCCCACGCTGACATCCTGGCTGTGGTCCCGCACCGTAGGTACTACGGCAAGAAGCCGGGCGACGGGGCCCGGGATCGCTGTATGATTGACGACTCCCTGTGAATTTACAATTAATCTCAAAATGGGAAACAAATCAAAAAAAAAAAACAAACAAACAAACAAAAGAAAGCAATTGCTACAAAAGTCAAGACAGTGGTTACTTTTGGAAGGAAAGAGGGCAGCTAGGACTGGTGACTGGCCAAGTTCCAGTCCTGTTTTGGGTGGGAGTTGGGAGGGAGTTTACTTTATATAATTCACCAAGGTGTATATTTGTTTGGTGTGATTTTTTTTTTTTTTGTATCTGTACTTTGTTTTATAATAGTTAAAAAAAAAAAAAAGTAAGGATAGCAGTTGTTCTGTCTGTCTCATCCCAGGAGTTAGTAAATATGGGGAAAGTGTTCCCAGCCAATCCACCATTACAAATAGTATGAGCAAAAAATAAGCACTTATTATCAGCAACTAAGACTTTGTTTGTTACTGCAGCATAAATAGCCCATCCTGACTGATATGTACATAGTGGGACAGTACAAAGCTAAAAGCTGTCAGGGTTCCAGAACTTAGAGGTAGATCGCCGACCGTAAACCTGGCAAGGAATGGCAACATGCCTTTGGGAAGGGCCAGAAGGGGCTGTTTGATGCGGTTAATAAAGCAGACTCAGACCGACTTCCTGTACACATCCCAAGATCCACACCTACTACAGACTCAACCATCTCTTCCATGGACCACCCTTATAATGTCAAGTGAACAGAAAAATATCAGGACATTCATGTTATGGACTGAATTGTGTCCCCCCAAAATTCACATGTTGAAATCCTAACTCCTGGTTCACGTTAGAAAGTGTATTTGGAGATAGGGCCTTAAAGAAGTAGTTTAAGTTAAATGGGGTCACAAGGGTGGGGCCCTAATCCAACAGGAGTTTGGGTACTCAGAGAAAAGGCCATGTGAGGGAGAGACAGAGAGAAGACAGCCACCTGCATGCCGAGTAGAGAAGCCTCAGGAGAAACCAACCCTGCCAGCACCTTGATCTGGGACTTCGAGTCTCCAGAACTATGACAAAATTAATTAGTTGTTTAAGCCGCTCAGTCTGTGGTGTTTTGTTATGGCAGCCTGAGCAGATTCATACAACCCAGAAGTTGCCCATAAAACATCAGAAGATGACCTTGTGCCAGTAATAACAGATTAAGTTCCCCCAGTGCCTTGTACTCACGGAAGGCTCACTATGTGGCATATGCCAACCTGCATCTTTCACATGCTTTCTCTCATGCCTCAGAACCCCCGACACACACACGCTAGACATGAGAACTGACACCCGGAGAGGTTACCAGATCGGACGGGCAGAGCCAGGATTAGACCCAGGGCGACCAAAAGCCCAGATCTCAACCACTCTGCTGCTGTCAACGTGGAGCTTCCCCCAGCAGGGAAGGGGGCGGGGGGCACAGGGGCAGGCTAGGGTACGAGGGGTATCGGTGTATTGCCACATAGGGGTGAAAATAAACAGGAAGACTGGAACAAGCACTGAGGAGAGCCACGAACTCGATTTTAGTAGGGACGCCACTGGGAATCGTGGTGACAGCAGTTTTGCCAGCAGAGAAGCACCGCTGCCATCTCTGAACCCTCACCTCAGTCGTGAGGGAGCAGCTGCCACCAACAGCAGTGATGAGCAGGCACAGCCACAAAGATGCCGCAGAAACATGAGATTCCAGGAGCGCCCCCTCCTGGAGTGGCGGTCGCTCAGCTCGCTATGATAATTTTCTAGAATCCTTAGGTCTACCAAGGTCTGGGGAGGATAACCTAGACCTTGACCGGGAGCACAGTCTCCCTCTGCGAGCACAGCAGGAACAGCCTTCCCGCCCTCAAGGTTCTTCCTTGACTCAGAAGGGACGTCTCCCGCTCCCCCATCAGGTCCCACCAGGTCATCCGACCCTTCTCACTTGTCCAGCTGGTGGGGAACACATGCCCTCACAAGGGGGACTTTTCGCTTTTCGGAGGGTTAAATGCATCCAAATATAAGACACATTTGTAACGAGCATGCTAAAGTATGCTCAATGCGCCTGATTAAAAACGAGAACCTATGAAAGTATGAAAAGAAGTGTAAAGCAGCCGTTTGGTCTTCCCCCGTTGCTCCTGGGAGAAAGGCCTGGTAGCCCCAGCTCCACCCAGCATCCTACAGCCAGGCAGGGACTGGTCCTAGTCACAGGTGGCCATATGATGGCACTGACCTCAATGTGGAAAAGCTCGGCGTTGTGGCTGGCCCACTGTAAAGACACAGTCACTGGCATATTTTTAAATTAAAAGGCAAGCGAGCCTTCACATTAGGCAAATCTGTTCTCTTGTATCTTCCTTGCCAGAGGTCCTAGCTCTGCTGCAAAGCCACACCTGGAGTCCTATTATGGGGGAAGACATCTTAAGCATTTGGGGACGATTATGCCCTCCCTATCACTCACCGCATCCCTTCCTTCCTGCATGTACGATCCCAGAACCTCGCACCATGGGAAAAAACCCACATCCTCTTATGAGGACCAGGGCTCCACCCACCGTGGCTGCTCCTACGGAGATCGACGCCCGTCACTGGGGACCTCTAGAGGGACAGTGTTCGGAAGAGAACAGGCCTCCCATCAGGAGGGGATGGAGCCTCAGGAGCTGTTAACGAGCTCAGGTCCTTCTCATTGGCAGGAAAGGTAAAACTGGACGTCCTCTCCCAACCACCGGCCCAGCGCAGTCAAGTGAGGGACAGCGTGCCTGGGAAAGTTTCCCCATTCACGTTATGGACTGAATTGTGTCCCCCCCAAAATGGGCACGTGTTTGGGGAAAAGGGAGGAAGGCTGGAAGAAAACGAGCCATCTGGCTCGGCCATCGAGTCGTGGCGCTTCCGTCACACTGACAGCACCTCCTGCGGGCCGCCTTCCTTTTCACATCTCCCCCCGCTCCCCTGAACTGGGACTCTGCTCTCTGCTGAGCCTGGAGACTGTTACTAGACCTTCGGAAGCAGCAGTGGGTCCACGAAGAAGATGTGCACAGAGCCAGGTCCAGATAAGCCCACCCGGGACCCCCGGCTGGGGAGGTGCCGTGGAGCCCTGCTGTCACCAGGAAGGGAGACCATGGCCTGCG
>NW_011888867.1:2936073-2960402 GCF_000151845.1 Pteropus vampyrus
TTCCCCATTCACGTTATGGACTGAATTGTGTCCCCCCCAAAATGGGCACGTGTTTGGGGAAAAGGGAGGAAGGCTGGAAGAAAACGAGCCATCTGGCTCGGCCATCGAGTCGTGGCGCTTCCGTCACACTGACAGCACCTCCTGCGGGCCGCCTTCCTTTTCATAACTACCCCCGCTCCCCTGAACTGGGACTCTGCTCTCTGCTGAGCCTGGAGACTGTTACTAGACCTTCGGAAGCAGCAGTGGGTCCACGAAGAAGATGTGCACAGAGCCAGGTCCAGATAAGCCCACCCGGGACCCCCGGCTGGGGAGGTGCCGTGGAGCCCTGCTGTCACCAGGAAGGGAGACCATGGCCTGCGCCAGCCCTCTGCATAAAGCTCTCCCCATGCCTCTCTCCAGGGACCCGTTTGGAGATCAAGCGAGGGCACTTCAGGAAAGATGTAATTTCCACAAGACTGCAGAACCGAGCTGGCGACAGACCCCAGAGCAGCTGGCCCCCGCCCTGTGCCAGGAGGACCCTGCTCTCAGACATTCTCAGCATCCCCTGACTTAGAGGGGATGGAGGCGGGGACCTTGGGTGGTGTCAGGCAAACCACAGAGCCTTGGGAAGTCAGGGAAGAGCCTCAGACATTTGCAGCAATTGGAGGATACCCCATGGGGACTTGGGGACAGGACACGTTCCACTTGGACTTTCAAGAACAGATAGGTGGCTCGGTCCACCGTTTGCAACTTCGAAGCTGTTGACCAAGAAGCCTCTCTGAGGCTGCTTCCCCCTCAGGGGAACCTACCTCTGCGGGGTTTCCGTCAGGCACAGCCGCAGCCGGTACTGGGCGGCGGTCAGCAGGGCACCAATTACAGCCACGCGCCGTGGAACGGCTTCTTGGTCAACAACGGACTGAATACGTGACGGTGGTCCCATAAGATAAAAATGGAGGTGAAAATTCCTGTCACCTAGTGACGTAGCCAGTCAACAACAGACCAAATACGCGACAGTGGTCCCACAAGATTAAAATGGAGCTGAACGTAACGTCAGAACGTCATATCGCGATGCCTGACGTGTTCGTGGCAATGCCAGTGTAATCGCACCTACCACGGTACCGGTCGTGAAAAGCACAGCACATGTAGTTATGCGCAGCCCATAACACTCGATAATGATAACAAACAACTGTGTTCCTGGTTTATCTATTTACCATACTATACTTTTTTTCTGTTGAGAGTGTACTCTTTCTACTTATAAAGTTTGCCAGAAAACAGGACGCCCTGCTACGCGGGCAGCAGCCTCATGCATCTCATGTTTCCCACGTCTCCTGATGGGATTGTTTTCTCTGTGTTTGATTTAATTTCGTGTTATTTGTACAAGTGACTGTACAAATGCTGTCCAGGTTTCTAGCCCAGGAGCAACAGGCCACACCATAGGCCCTAAGTGTGTGGCAAGCTAGACCATCGAATTTGTGTAAGTACCCCACGTGACGTTCACATGATGCGATCCCCTAACGATGCACTTCTCAGAATATGTCCCATTGTTAAGTGACATGTGACTGGATTGCACTTTAATACCATTTCCATGGTAAATAATCACACCGTGAGCAAATAAGCACAAGATGTCCAGTGTCCATGGGAAAACTTAGAAGTGGCTATAGCATGCCCTGCAACACCCTCCATCATTAAAGGGGATGTGAAGTGATGATAATCTTAACGTTTAAAAGCCCAGTATGAGTGACACAGTGACTCACATAGCCATACTGAGAGCCAGGCACTGTTCCAAGTGCTTCTGATATAACAATCAACTTAATTTTCCCAACAACTCTATGAGGAAGGGACTATGACAATCCCCACTTTACGGATGAGGAAACTGAGGCTTGAGGAGGTTCGATAACTTCTCAAGGTCACACAGCAGTCCCAGGATGGGTGGCCCATACAGCAGGCCACCCTCCCTGGGCCCCTGGGTGAGCATTCGTGAGCAGCATGCCCCTGCCTTCCCTCTGCTCTGTGCTTCAGCCCTGCCAGCATCATCCAGTGGCACCTGGGTAAGATAGAGCAGACGTGGGCCACCTGACAGCTGGTTTGGAAGGGCTCACCCAGCATGGCACTGAGAAAGGTCAAGGGGACCCACAGCTGCAGGAGCCCTTCCTGGTCCCAGAGTGATGGCATTTGGCAACATGAATCTCTCACATCAGATGACAAGAAAGACAAGATGAATCTTTTTGTTGTTGTTAAATCTGATGCATCAAGCAAAAGTCAGAGCCACAACCCCAAGATGTAGGCAAGTGTCAAGAGCCACTTGAACACTCTTTAGCGTCCTCAGGGCCCCACTTGACATTTGGTGACCTTCCCATCCACATGAGCTGTAATTAAGAGCAGGGAGCGCCACTGCCCCGGCTACTGGGCTGAGGGCCAGCGCTGGCTAACGAGCGCTCAGAGTGACCAGCTGGAACCCAGCAAGACGTCCCCGAAGAGAATGGCATCGCCGAGGGGCTTAGCCCTCTGAATAGGGCCGCCAGATTTAGCAAATAAAAATACAGGACACTCAGTGACATTTCCATTTCAGATCAACAATAATTTGTTAGTATAAGTACACCCCGTGTAATATTTGAGACCTAACTTGTACTTTCAAAAAAAAAAAAATCACTCATTGAAATTCAAATATGGCTGGACATGCTGGATCTTATCCGGCAACCCTTCCTCTGAAACAGAGGCATTTAAAATAAAACGTCCCCTCCTTCCCCTCCTCCCCCCGCCCCACCACCAGCCACTAAAACAGTCCGCACACAGAGACCCCTACACAGTGATAAAGACGAACTAGAACTTTAAGCAAAGTCAGTCGTCAGTCGGGAGGGTCTATGGGAGGAACCAGGGCTTGGGGAAGCTCTGGCACTCTACGTAATGGCGAGAACCACACAGGAAGAACTCTGTTTATAATAAAGCTCTGTGGTTCTAACTTTCCCTTCCATTAACTTCCTTTCCCCTTATATCAATACCCCTCCATCACGGCACGCAGGCCAGAGTGTGTGGCTGTAGCTTGCCACGTTGGTGTGCACTGGGTTGCGACCTTCTCTTTTCTCCCCAATAAATCCTTTTTGGACGATGAAACACCTAGTCATTATTATTTTCAGTTAACCTCTGGGGGCTCGTCCAGAATCCAGAGAAGAACCCCGCCAGCTTCAGGGCAGGTGAGTGACCACGTGTTGGCAGCTCACGCAGAGCCACCTGGGCTCACGGCTTCTTCTCCAATCGAAAGCTCAGGGCGAGTCTTGACGAACCAAGCTCTCACTCTGCATTTTGAAGCTCTCTGGATTTTATTCAGGAATTATTGTTTAGAGTTTTTATGTTGTGGTTGCTGTTAAAAACGCCTTGCTTGTCTGTCTGTCTGTAGTCTGTGAGTACTAGATTTTACGTTGGCTCGACTTCTTTGGAAATGGGTTGTCCTTTGAGACAAAACTGGCTTTCACCTAAAGATTCCTTTGGGGACAGAGGTTACATCTACTAAAATTAGTCAGTTTGGCCCAGTGTTAGGCTGTGCCATCTCCTTGAGAGATGTGCCACCCAGCTCAGCCTCTTACTGGACTCCTTGAGGTCTGTTAGTTTGCTAGAACTGGCTTTTAGCCCTCAGCCTGGTCCTCTGGGATCAGACTGTCCTACAGTGAGGCTGGCTGATGTCTGACCTGCAGGTTGCTGCAGCTGTTGTTAATTGGGCTTTTGCTCTAGAGAAAAGTCTCTAAAAAAATGGGATCTCAGCTATCCAAATATTTTAAGACCGACCCTCCTCTGCCAGGGACACTGGTGGAACCTGTGGTTAAAAGCAGTGGACAATTTTCATGTGCATATTTAACGAAACGGACAGAGATGACTACAAGTCATTCAGAAAATTATTGGCCACTTCGGGGGATCTTTCGAGATTCTCAAACGTACTTTTCTTAAAACCGCATTAGACAATAATAGCACGAAAACTGGTCAAGCTGAGTGGAATGCCTGTTTTGAAGGGTATTTGGAGGGTTGCAGATGAGACCAACAATCTGAAGTTACCTCTTTGGGAAATACAGTCTTGAAATGAACAGGCTACTGAAACTTTTTTTTTTTAAAAAGGGCATCGGAAGCCACATGCTCTTCCACTGCGCACTGTCCTGCTCCTGCTCGGCCGGCTCTACTCCTTTGCCTCCGTCTCCACCTTCGAGGCCACCTCGCCTTCCACGGCTACCTTCCTTCCCTTCCGTTCCTCCTCCGCTGCCATTTTCCCTTGAATTCTCTCCTTTTTCTTCCTCTGATCAGTACGTTCCCATTTAGAATCAAACCCTTCGGGGACCCTAACTGACCCCAAACTTCACCCGTGCCCTTGACTAAAGCGGCATGACGAGCCATTGTAAAGAAATTCCCTAAGTACCTGAGGATTCTGGCAAGTTGGCTGAGGAATTTCCTATTATGATCCTGGCCCATCAGCCTGGGTTCTCTGACTTATGTCAGCTGATTCACGTGTTAGTCGGTGAAGGCCCGGCTCCACGATGGATGAGAATTGCCAGAAGGGAGTATCCGGAAAGGGACTTAGAAAAGCAAACCTCCAATTTGGGAGAAGAAGCTAGAACACTGGCCTGAAAATTACACCAAGCGATTCCTGAGGCTTTCCCAAAGCCCATTGATGGGAGCAAAATCATAAAAGTCTGACGAATCTGTTCATGACTATTATAAGACTTCGGGGCATTTTCAAGGAAAATTCTGGTCTTCCTTAGGATGTTGGCTCCACTCGGCAACTTGATTCTTTGTTAAGGGGCTGAACGGAGATCTTTCTATCCTAGTTGAGAAGACCAGGAAAGAATAGAAGACCGCGTCCACCCTAGATTTGGTTAATTAGGCCAATCGGCACGCCCGTATTCTAGATGAGTCACCTAGAAATAAGATTGCCACGATTTTTAATTTCCAGTCCTTGCAAGTGAGAGGCCCGAAGCGAAACTTGCCATTTTTGTCAAGAGCCAGGACACTGGAAAAGGAGTTGCTGTAGTTAAAGCGTTTCAGATGTTCTCAGCCTTCTAACCAGCCTTCCTGAGGCTTCGTCCTCAGTGGTGGGCCTCCAAGGAGCTACGCGAGCTTTTCTCAATCCTTCCTCTGAAATCGGCTTGGAGACATTTCTCTTCGAATCGGTAAAGAAACTGTTTCTACTCTCCCTGACACAGGCGCTACACTCTCGGCACTCAACCCTATGTCATAAAACCACCCCAATGTAACCAGGTCCCATAGCGGGGACTTCAAATAAACCTTGAAAGGCTCATACCTCTGAACCTATTCCTCTTTGCTTAGGCCCCTTAAGAGACAAACATTGTTTTCTCCCTAGTTCTTCTGCTCCTACCCGTTTATGCGGCCAAAACTTCCTAGTCAAGAATCATGCTGGAATATCCTTTGCCCGAGAAAGGGGGAAATAATGTTAGAGTTGATGGTAACTGACAGAATGGCCCATTAGGTGAATTAAATGGCCTTTCAACATCTCTTATTCCTCTTTTGATGGTACAGCAGCTGAATCTGAGAGTGATTATCCCTATTAGACCAATCGCCATCCTCTTTACGGGCAAAATCTTCAACTGATATTGGCAGAATTCATGGTACCCTCTCATTAAGATTCAAAATGATGCTTCAAAACCTCTCCCCAGAATTAATCGATATCCTGTAAGAGGCCCTTCAAGGTGTAAAGCCCAGGATTGAGGAGGACATAACTCAGGGCCTTGCACTAGTCCCTATAACCCTCCTATTTTACCTGTGAGAAAGCCAAAGGGACAAGGATGGAGGTTCGTCCAGGGACTTCAAGCGATAAATCACATTGTTATCCCTTGACATCCTGCTGTCCCTAACCCTCACAGGCTGCGGGCATCCATCCCGACTGGAAGTAAATTCTTTACTGTAACTGATTTATGCAGTGCCTTCTTTAGAAGCCCAGGTGATGAAGCTAGTCAATACCTTTTGGCCTTCACTTGGGAAGAAAAACAATTTACCTGGACAGTAATGCCTCAAGATCTTACTGAAAGCCTCATTTCCACCCAGCTTGGAAACTGCCAACCAGACATTTTCTCACAGCTGCATTTGATTCCCACTTGTCGAGGGTTCGTCTGAGGTCACATTTTCCCATGGATGCCTCTCCGTGCATCCCATGGTGAATCCTGAGGGCCTCCTGGGTAATGGATACCGAAGCCAGCATGGGAACAGACAGATAGGGTTCCTCTGCTTTTAGGGGCCTGACATTCTAGAGAAACTGAGAAACTGGAAAATCTCAGGGAGTAAATAAGATCAACAAGGCCCAGTGACAGGTGACCAGGAGGCCACTTTAGACTGAGTGGTCAAGGAAGGAGGCTGAGGAGACAACACTCAGACTGAGAGCCACGTAGCCATCGGGAGGAAAATCACTGCAGGCAAAGGGATTAGTTCACGCAAAGGCCCCGTGGCAGAGAGAGCTTATGTGGCCCAGGTACAGAAAGACAACTGCTCTGGCTGGAACAGAGACAGAGGGGTTGGGGGGCCCTGCCGGGTGAGGCTGGGGCCAGACAGGCTCCTAAACCAGAAAACCGGAAGCCCTTGGAGGTTTCTTAGAGCGACATGATGGAATTCAGAGACATTCACACAGCCCAGAGCAACACACAGCATCATAGGCTGCCAGGACCAGAGCTGGGGGGAGACAAGTAAGGAGTTTAGGGTACAACATTTAAGAAGACCCTCATTTTTCGCTCTGTGCAAGTGCTGACTCTCGGTGGCCCCCAGGTCCTGCTGACAGGAAGTCATATAACCAGGAGTGACCTTGCCCTGCCAGCAAAACTGCCCCTTACCTGGCCTCCTGCTGATTAGGCGGGATGAGGAGGAGAAGCGAGAAACTTACCTTGTACTCCATCCGGGCTGCAGGCTCGTTTCCACTGCCCTGGGCGCTTCATGCCCACCCCTGCCAGCCTGTTGTAAGGAAGGGGTCACGTGAACCCCAGGCCACGTCACCCTCTGGGAGCGCAGGTCACCTCCAGCTGGGGGTCAGCAGCTCACCTTCTCAGCTGAGCTTTGGCAAGCAAAGTATTTGGGGCATTCGGTGCTTCCAGTCCGCTGGCCTAGCAGACTTACACCCTCAGCACCCAGAGGCCAAAGGGAACGGGACACCCCAACACCCCACCCCAGACCACTGCTTTTCTGCCTTCGCTTCACCCCTGAGGGGGCCCAGGCCTCCCTCTTCGGGGCAAGGAGCTCAGAGACACGCTTCCCAGTCCCTCAGCCAAGCAGCTCTGTGGCCTCAAGCTTCCTTTTCACCCGAATCAGCCTTAACCGGGAGCACCTGGCTCACCCACGGGGCCCCGGCGGTCTGGCTCAAGCCAGGAATGTAAATTTTCAGTCATTTCTATAGCCACAGTCCTCCACCTTAGTGGACATTAAACTCAGTGGGACGGGCAGAGCTAGTTGACAAACGCAGGTGGCCCGGACCCACCCTCGGGGGTTCTGATTCAGTGGATGTGGGCCTGGGGGCCAAGAATCTCTCGTTCAACAATCAGCCACAGGTGATCCCAGAGGCAGGTAAGTGAACTCACCTTAAGGAGACAAAATGGTAGCTAATTTACATCCTCACCAGAACAGAGGTATAGTGACCATCCCTCTGTACAAATGAGGAACCAAACTGAGGTCAGTGACCAGCCCAAGGTCACACGGCCATTAAGGAGCAAAGCAGACATTTAACCCAGGCAGGTGACCCCTGAGCCCGTACTTTTCAATCTACACTTCTGCTACGACCATGCGTCTGGGGTGGAGCAAAAGTCCAGGGGCTTGGGGAGACACAGGGATGAGGCATGGGATGAGAATCTTCTAAAATCGATAGCTGTGATAGGTGCACGACTCTGTAAGCTAAACACCATGGAGGCGTGCACGTAAATGGGTAAATTGTATGGTGTATGAATTAGATCTCAATAAAGCTGTTTAAAGAAAATATATTTACAGTCACAGGCAGCCTCTCTAGCCTAACTTACTCCTGGCAGGAGTGAGTGATTTGAAGTAAATCACTTCAGAGTAACCTTGCTCACCAGGGAAAATATTTCCACAGGGAGCTTCTCCAAAACCTTAGCTTTGTCTCATTGCTGGAATGGAGCCCTCTGAGCCCCCACGCCCCAGCCCACTACCACCCCCAACGACAATGGAAGCCAAAACACAAAAGCCAAAACCATCAGTCCCACAGCTGTTCCTTACAATCAATCGCACTTCACACTTTTATTGTTAATTTTCTTCACATGGCAGATACAGAACTGTCCTCTCCCGAGATCCAAACCCACGCTCCAAAGCCACCACAGACCTAGAAACACTCCTCTTGATAAAACCACATCCCCTTTTTCATGACTGGAACACTCATTTTCTTGACGGTAGGCATTTTCCTGACTCATTTTCCTGACGGTAGGCATTTTCCTGACGGTCTCAGGGTTGAAAGCTGACCAGCACATTTGCACATGCACCCCAAACCCCACATCCCAAACATTTCCAGAATTTGCCATTGGCTGAAGGTGACTTTTGAAGTTTTGGGTTCCTAAGCCTTCCTCGCTGCCGAGAGGGGAAAACCCTCAAGAATTGAGAGGCCGGGTACAGTTCATGAGTGTTGACATTTATAGGACAAAATCGTATTGTTGGGATAAGGAACAGCCACAGATTTTCATGCTTGGGAGGGTTAACTTCAGGAGTGAGCAAAAGGATTCCCTCCAGTTTACGAAAATTTAAAACGAACAACGGTCTTTAGCTGCATGGGAAATAGGACAACTGTGACGTAGGTCAACGGTCAGCACTTTTCTGCCCATGTGAGGATGTCACGACAACTTTCTCCTGGACCATTATCAGAGCCCACACTGCAACCGGTCGACTGAGTAATTAAATAACACAAGTTATAAAACTTTAAAAATGGGGCATTTACAGTCAGGGACATAAATACGTGCTTTTAAAAGTGTCTACGTACATATTTACAGAGTTGCAAGATCAACCATAGTAGCCCTGAAAAAAAAAAAGTCCCTTTATTTGTGTGTGACCACTCGTATTCTTCCAAGTCCCTTCCTTCCACTTGGGGTTGGATGTATCACCACTGAACATGGAGCTGAAGAAACAGCGGCAGAGTGATCTCGGACACCCTCGTCTAGGGTCTGCCCCAAAGGCACAACACCCAAGACCCTCACGGAACTGGGCCCAAACTCCTCGCTCAGCTGACCCGTTTCTCTGAGGCACGGGCTGTCCCACCAGAGAGCAGGAGCCGCCTTCGTCATTCCCTGGCAGGCCATCGATGGCTTCTGGAAATGTCTTTTTCTTCCCCCCATGTGCTTTTTAATCCTCCAACTTATTTTTCATTTCCCAATTTGTTTGTTCGTGTCTCTTTTCAGCTCCTTTGAGAAGCTCGGACAACACGAGTGTTGATGGTCCCACCAAGCGAGGCAAAGGAGCACATGGGACATGGCCCCCTGCCCGCCACGAGGCCCCGTGCCCTGCATCTCCCGCAGGAGGACGCTGACCTATAAACTGGGACAAGGGTTTTCTCCCAGATGCACTTGGACTGAGTACACCCTCGAATCTGGGAGTGACTCCGGAGCCAGCAGCTCCGATTGTGCAGGCCAAGGCAGGGGTTCGGCGAGGCTCCAACGTGTCTACACGCTACTGATTCCCAGACATGCTGGGGGGCGAGGGAGGTGGGCCGTGGGGTGGTCGGAAGGGGAGTTTGGCCTCCTCCAGGAGGCCTTCCTCAGATAGGACTGGGGCTGACCCCTGGGCCAGACTAAGGTCCCCACCATGGCAAAGGACAACTCGAGAAGCAAAAAAGCAGGATCAAGGAGCTCTTTAAAAATTGCATAGTAGGGGAGGCCCCAGCCCCGCAGGAAGACGAGCTGCAGACACGGTCCCGGGGGGCTGCTCCTAAGTCACCTGTTGTGTGGAACCAGCTGCCTCCCCGCCTCCCTGGGGTTCAGGACGCTCGTCCGAAGACTGCACGCACTCACACGTGCGCGCGCACTCACTCACTCACACATGCACGCACTCTCTCCCTCCCTCCCTCTCGCAGGCTCGTGAACTGGATGAACTGGAAGAGGATCATCCCCCCACAGAGCGGAAGGCCAGTCCCTTTGGCTTCACTGATTCCCAGACTTCGGGTACTGAGGAGACAAAAAGAAAAAAAAACAAAACAATGATATCGGCGGCTGCACATTCAGCCACAAGCAGTATCTCATTCAAGTTTTCCACTTAAACTATTTATCGACGTGTGCCACCTACACGGGGAAAAGCACAACTTGGTGACTTCACAGAGAGCACACCTGTGTAACCAGCACCCAGACCAGGAAGCGGAACAGGGCCAAGTTCTCATCAGCCCCCCACCGAGGCCCCCGGTAGGATAACCGTTCACCCTCAGAATAACCACTATCCTGACCTCTATCCCTTTAGATTGATTTTGTCCATTTTATAACTTAAATGAATGGAACCAGTCAGTGCCTCTCCCTTGTGTCTGGCTTCTTCGGCTGAGTGTGTCTGAGATTTGTCAGTTCCGAGCACGTGGTGTCGGTCTTTCCATCTCCTTGCTACAGGGTTCTGTTGTAGGCTCATGCCACCTTCACCCGCCTAGTCCGCAGCCAACACACAGTTTGGGGCCATCGTGAGAAATGCCGCTAGGACATTGTCGTATATGTCTAAAAGACGCGTACATATTTACGCTGAGCGGAATGCTGGGTGTAGGGTGTGCGTGTATGACATACGAACATTGTGTTTTCAGGTGCACACGTGTACGTGCTTCTGCCAAGTGGACCTCTAGCAGGAGAACTGCCGGGTCCTGGAGTATGTGGCTGTTCGGCTTCAGTCAACACTGTCAAAACAGTTTTCCAAAGTAGTTACATTGTCACTTGATTTCATTCGAATGCTCACGACCCTGGTGGCGGGTGACACAGATCCCCATTTTGCATGGAAGAAATGGCGGCTCAGAGAGAAGAAGTGACTTTTATGAGGTTAGGCTGATGACACATGGCAGAGGTAGGACTTGAACTCAGGTTGAACGCACTGCAGAGCCTGTGCACGCTTTCTGTCGAGAGGGAATGGCTTAGCCCATGTGCTTCCTCTGTGGGAACCCCACTTACAATACTTGGCACAGAGCCAGGCGCGAGTGAGCACTTAATAACGTTTGCTGCATTGGGTTGAACGGAAGCCTGGAATCGGGGTTCAGGAGTTCAGTTCTCTCACCTGGTGGACCTGGTCCTCATCATTATTACTACTAATAACTGCTATTAATATTATGACTACTAATAATAACGATAATATAATAATGCAGTGAGACTAATAATAGTAGTAGTGCTGATTTAGGGAAGGCTTACTACAGACCGGGCACTTTCCTAAGTGTTTTTCATGGACTAACCAACCTGCACCATCCTTACGATACACTCTTTGTACAGATGGGCAGCTCAAAACACGGAGAAGTACCTGCCAGGATTCCTGGAGCCAGGATTCATCTCCAGAAAGCGTGCACTTAACCACAGCACTGTGTCAGTCTCAACCCCCAGAAAACCTCTTGATGGGGCTAGAAAGAGAGCTGCTGGCAGGGGAGCCCCAATTTTTCTATCTGTAAAATGGGAGCGGAAGGGGGGTGACCAGGGCCCTCCAGTTCTGTGCTATCTAGTGTCCACTCCGACTCTGCTCCACAGTGGCCCAGCTCAACCTCACGTCCCCTCTCAGGAGCTGGCTCCCGAGAGGCAGGCTCAGTTCCCACCACAGACAACAGACTCTCAGGGGGAGGCGGGCTTTATTTTCATGCCTCTCCCCAACCCCCAGAGAAATAAGGCCAAGCCCAGAAACTCGAACTCTAAGGAAGGGAGTAAGTAGGCTATGGGGCTGGGAGGGCGAATGGAAGAGAGGAAGGCACGACACTAAAGACCCCAAAGTTTCAGAATTCAGCTCACTCTTGCTTAAAGCCCAGGTCTCATTGTAAGTGTTGAGTATTATTACTATTATGACAATGATGGCTTACACTTACCCAGTGCTTACTATGTGCCAGGCTCTGTTCTAAGTGCTTTGCATACATTTGCCACTTGTAATTCTCACAGTCCTACGAAGTAGGCACTATCATCGTCCCCATTTTATAGATGTGGAGACTGAGGCTCGGAGGGATTGAGTAACTTGTTGAGGTCCCCCAGCCAGTAAGCGGCAGAACTGGGATATGAGCCCAGGTGGTCCAGGGTCCACCCTCTGGACTGCCGGGCACCCTTGTGCAGGAAAGCCCTGCGCCCCACCCGGCACACAGGCAGGGCCCCACAAGCTATCACGCCCACCCCCTCCTCTCCTTCCCAGCCCACCCCAAGACCCAAGCCCGGGCCCCTCTTCCCTCAGAGCCACCGGATGGTTCCGGAACTTACTCCACCCTCCTCGTACCTGTCGTACCTGTCAGGGAGCAGATGAAGCTTCTACTCTTTGGAGAGCGGTCCTTGGAGCTGAACTGCCGCCGCGGCCTTGACACTCCTGCACTGCCTGGTGACGTACGGGGCGGCTGACGCGGGGCATCGGGTCGCCAGGCGGAGACTGTAGCTGTGCAGAGAGGAACACACACACACCATCACCCGGGGCCCAGCGGTGCCCCAGACAGCACCTGGGAGGCCCAGTGCCTGCACCGCCTCTCCGGGCCCTTGAGGCCAAGGGGATTCGAGCTCTAACCCGCATGCGCTCCATAGGCTCCATGTGCCCCCTTCCCCGCCTCCCAGGCCACGGTGGCTTCCACCAGACGCTGCGCTGAGCAGGGCCGTTTGGAGGCCTCTAGCTGAACTGCTCCCTCCAAGGGCCTGAGGAAGTCCCTAGCACCAAGTCACATCCATCGCCTGTGGTGGGGAGTGGAGGGAGGGCCCAGTCCCCTCCAGGCTGATAACTCTACACTAGGCCTCTGCCCTGGCCTCCCTGTGCCTCTGTCCCCACTTTGATGCTGAAGACCACAGAGGGCATATGAACCCGAATCCTGTGACATAGTTCGACCCTATTTGCTACTACAGCCTATTAAATTGGATTTTTTCTCAGGAATTTTTTTTTTTTAAATAGAAGTAACCTAGACTGTTATTCTTCCCTTCCTTCACCCAGCTAATTCATACTCATCTTTCAGGTTCTGGCTGGGATACCCCCTCCTCCAGGAAGCCTTCCTTCTTTATTCCCCGGGTGAGGTGTCCTTCCCGCCGGCTCCTACTGCCCCTCTCACTTCCCCGTCACAGCATTTGTTATACTGAAACCACAGGATGCTGTGTCTGCCCCTCTCACGAGCTGTGAGAGCCCCAGGGCCTCTTGTCCTGTTCATTGCTGCACCCTCAGCTTGACACAACAAAAATAATTATTTGTTGAACAGGAACGGCACATGTGGCACTTGCCTCATGCCCGGAAGCGTGCTAAGTATTTTATATAGATCAACTATCTTACTCTTCTTACGACCTGCCAAGTCGAGTACTCTGTTTGTCCCGAATTTACAGCTAGGGGCATGGGAGCATGGTGACTTGTCCCAGGTCCCAAGTCGGCCCCTCTAGATAGAAGAATGGGAGTG
Source organism: Pteropus vampyrus (assembly GCF_000151845.1). NCBI lineage: Eukaryota > Metazoa > Chordata > Mammalia > Chiroptera > Pteropodidae > Pteropus > Pteropus vampyrus. The sequence continues at coordinate 2,949,584 of NW_011888867.1, forward strand.
AGCAGGACCTCAGGTGAGGAGGGGTGGGAGGTGAGGTGGGCAAGAACTTCCAGGTAGTTCACCTGCTCCAGGTGTTGGCTGGGAGCCAGCTCTGCCCAAGGGAGCAGGGGATGGGAACAGGGCCAGTCTCCAAGCTGAGACAGGATGTAGGATAGTGGTTCTCAACCAGGACACTGGCCGTGCCTGGAGCCCATTTTGGTCGTCACATCTAAGGGGAGGGAGGACACTACTGGCATTTAGAGGGTGGGGCTGGGGTGCTGGTAAACACCCCCCAATGCACCCACAACACACCCATGACAAAGAATGATCCAATTCAAAATGTTCACAGTGCCAGACTTGACGAGTCTGTATGTACCTATTAATTATGTACCTATTAAAATACATTAACGTATAAACAGGCAAACGACTAATGAAGGTGCCAGAGAGAAGCCCTAGATGAGACACAGGGACCTGCTGTTTTCACAACGGAGATTCCCCCTGACCGCCTGTCAGTCAGTCAAGGCTGGGGCTGCCCCTGAGTGAATCTCTCCCCTGAGGCTATATGATCCAGGTCTGGGGTCAGCTCATTCCATCACCCGAGAAAGATTCAAGGCAGAAAACAGAGGCCCAATGCTCAGCATTCAGCGGCAGGCCTGGTCCTCAGATGGGCCACCAAGACCCACCGGGATTACGAGGCCCAGGAGGTAGTCTGTGGGCTGACCGCCCCAGTGTGAGCACAGTCCCTCAGCCAGCTGCGGGAGGGGACAGCCCGCTGTGAGGCTGCCGGACAGCGTGGATGACTTGCACACCTTTGTGCCGTTGGGGAATATGGGACAGTCCTGGCACATTGCAGTTCCCTGACACTGTACCCTCTCTGAGAAAATGTCCCCAGCAGATTGTAGAACGAGCAGCGGCCCTGGAGACAGGCAGCCCTCATCATTAATTTCCAGCTTCTTCTCGTTACCGTCACCACACATCTATTAAACATGCAAAACCCGGATCAAAGATGACACCTGCTGACTTCCCAGCCCTCCTCGCTATCGGGCATTTTTCTGCTTCTCTGCCACCCTCAGGCTCCTTCGGCCGCAGCCATTTCCACCAGGGAACTTGCTTTCTCCGCGCCCCCAGGCATCCACCCGGGCAGAGCAGTCATGGCGGGGCAAGGCCCCTGCAGGCAGGGACCGCTCGCTGCCCCTCAGCCGCTGCCTGACATGCACATGGCCCACGTGACTCCCAAGTACTTTCTCAGCTGTCATCTCTGCAGCCCCCAGCAGCCCAGGAAGCAGGAAGAACGAGCACTTTTATACCCTTTCACAGATGTGGAAACTGAGGCTCAGACAGATGAGAAGACTTTCCTGGGAAAGCAAAGCCCTGGCGTTTCGGCTCCATGGGCTACGATTTGGTGAGGGGGACACCACGTCACCACCTGGGTGTTTCCCGTTAGGACTAGGGCAGTGATGGCCAGCAGGACAGTCTCCTCCCTGATCAGGAAAAAACCTGTCTCTGGTCAGAGAACTCTTAAGAGCCCAGTGGCCGCCTGGAGCTAAGATGTAAAGTGCAGAGGACGCAGACACAATTTCCCCAGTCCTCAGCACAGCAGCTGCGAACTCGTGAAGACCTTTGAGATTCTTGGTTCCCACTCGCTAGCTGTGGGACCTCAGTAAGTCACGGACCTCTAAGCTCCGGTTTTACCATCTGCCAAATGGCAATAGCAATTTCAAAGGGTTATTGTGATGATTAAATTTAGAGAAAGCTCCTTGCACGGCACATAGTGGTGCTCCGATATCTATTTGCACAACGTTAGGATCGCGGCGGTTGTTGGGGGCTGGTGAGGGGTGGGGGTGGTCTTGCTGCATGAAGGTTGCTGGGTGTGTGACCCATGCCGAGAAGTCATAACCCCGGAGGAGGCAGCATGGCCGTTATAGACCTGAGTGCAAGTTCCCGTCCTCATACGCTCACTGGCTGTGTGACCCCGGCCTCCGACACTCGGTGTCCCCGTCTGTAAAGCAGAGGCAACCCCTGCTGGCCTGACGATGCAGAGCGGGGCTGGGTAGAGCCGAGGGACCAGGTTGTGAGAGCACTTTGGCTTCCGAGAGGAATTCGGCACCTGTGGGACGCTTCTAGTGGTGTGACGACGTGGAGCATCAGAGTGGCACGTGGCCACCGCCCTGCCGGCTCTGTCTGCTCGGACCCTGGCTAGTTTCCTACAAGGCTGCCACACCCCTCACAGGTGCCCCCATCCCACGCTGGGTCCCCTCCCACCTGTTACACAGAAGACTGGCCTGCCTCTTCCCAAACATCAGTAAATCAGGGGGTGGCACACCCCTGCTGCAACTGTCAATCCGGGCGCCCAGATGGGGGCCAAGTTCGTAACACATATAACCTGGCCAGCTGACCGCCCCGGCCCTGTCTCACTCCCTTCGGCTCTTGTCACCCCGGCTGCACGGGCTTCTCTCAGCCCATCCACTCAGAGCCTCGTCCTGGTGGCCGCCAGCCTGCTCCTCACTAGATTCACCCAGGAAGGCCTGTGACACCAGCATCTCTGGGGGCGGCGGGGTGGAGGGGGGCACCAGGCCTCGGTAGTTTTAAGCCCCCCAGTGACTGCAGCATGGGACCAGGTTTGAGAACTGCTGCTCTGGAGACGTTTCCGGGGTGCTCTTGGCACGTGTCCCTACAGAGCTGGTTCCCGTTGTCCCAGGAATGCTGATGAATGCCGGCCTCCCCTGTGCCTGCGGGACGGGGTGGGGTCTGTGCATCATCGCAACCTAGTTTTGAGTGAGTGAATAGCAGACCCTCCAAACTTACTGCCTGAAGAAATGAGGGATTCTAGACGCCAAGAAACACCCCCTGCATGGGCTTCTCAGACACCGGGAAACCTGGCCCATCCAGAGCGGGAGACAGAACACCAACCCGACAGGCCCCCTCCGACGTCCCTCCGGAAACCTGGTGTGACTCGTAATTTTAAATTCACAGCACCAAGAAGGGGCTGGACAAGAATGGCATCAACAGTGTTTTTTCTTTTTTTTAGAAAAAGCAGGGGAATCTAGCATTACTTTTACGAGTGCCATACACTGTGGTTTAACTTTTTAAAGCCATGGTGGGTGGGGTCGGGAGAGGTCTGTTCCACCCAGACTTTGCTCACAGTTCTCCATCCACTTACAGAATGCTCTCCACTCTTCAGCTTTCTGGAAACTTCACTTGCATGGAACAAAAACGCATGGACTTTTAAAGCCCAGTGGGGCCTCCTATGCGGTCCAGTCCCCCCCGATCTGGACAGGCGGGGAGCAGTTACGCGAGAGATTGTCTCTAGCACACCCGGCTCGTGCCCAGTGTCCAGGGCCCGGCTCGTGGCGAGGGCTCATGAATGGCGGCCTCCAGAGCATCATCTCCTTGGGACGATCATTTCTCAATCGTCAGAACCCTCAATGGTCTGAAGGCGCCAAACGGGAAGAGCTGATCTGCTCCTGGCCCTGGAAGCAGCACCCATTCTTTCATTCAGCCATCTGTGTCTCCTCCGGTCCACTCCCGAATCCGGGGCTGGGCACCTGCGTTCCCTGCCTGGAAGGCAGACCCCAGGTCGAGGGGCTCGCCCCGCCCCCCTTCAAGTTCCCGCCCAAGCGCCGCCTCCTCAGTGCGCCTCCCCCAGCCCCGAACTCCCAGCCTCCAGTCCGTTTTACGATGGCCGCCCCCCACCACCCGGGGATTCACTTTCCACGGCTTCGTTACCTGCAAGTCAACCACGGGCCAAAAATATTAAATGGGAAATTCCGGAAATTAACAGCTGGTAAACGTGAAATGTGTACCGTTGGGAGTCACGAGATGAAATCTCTCGCTTCATCCCACCCGGGGCCGTGACTCGCCCCTTGTCCAGAACATTCATGCTCTATGAAGGTACAGTAAGGTATTTTGAGACAGAGAGAAACCACATTCACATAACTTCTATAGCAGTGTGTTGTTATAATTGTTCTATTTTATTAATTATTGTTGTGAATCCCTTACTGAGCCTAATTTGTCAATTAAACCTTATTGTAGGTATGTGCGTATAGGAAAAAATAGGGTTTGGTACTATCTGTGGTTTCAGGCATCCACTGGATGTCTTAAACCGTGTCCCCCATGGATAAGGGGGCGCTACTGAACTTGATTGCATTCATCACCATCAACATACTCCGTATCTACTTGGTTGTTTGTGTACTGGCTCCATCAGAAGCTTCTTGTCACCGACGTATCCCCAGCACCTAGACCGTTGCCCAGCATGCGGTAGGGCGTCTACTACCTGCCAGGTGCTCTGGCAAGGAAGCTTTAGTGACTACGACACACAGATTTCTTCACCTTGCAGAGTGTGCATGTGACTTTGTGTCGCCCAGGGAGGAAAAATGCCGTTTCGGAGGGAGGGCGAAGCCCATGTGAGGCCGAGACGTGGGGCTCCGGGGTCCTGGGCGACCACATTCTCGTTCTGCTCCCCGTGGTTTCTGGTACAGGAGGCATCAGGAGACGCTGACTACACACGAGAAACTAAACTGAAGGGCGTGAAGGCCAAGGTCAGGGAGAAGATGACAACACAGAAAGCTTCCAGGAGGGGACGTTTCCTGCTCAAGTCCTGAGCAGAGAGGGTGACGAAGGACGCCCAAGGATCTAACTAACCGCCGTGGTTCGTTTGCCTGGGGCGTCTCCATGAGCTAATGAGCCACGAGGGAAGGGGGCTCCCTCACCTCCAGGGGTCTTCCTGGGCTTGGGGGAGTTGGGGACAAGGTGATATTACAGAGTGGCGGCCACACGCCTGAGCTTCTCAGCTCCAGGGCCTTCCCTGGGACAGCGGATGTAGGGACCAGGGAGATGAAGTAACAACAAAAACAACAAAAACTGAATAAAAATGGGCAAAGCCTATCCAGTCATTGAACAGATACTTTAATGACATGAAGAGGCCATTCACAGAGAAATCTAAAGCCAATTTAGATAAAAAGATGCTCAGCTACCCTGCCATCATCCACGAAGAACTTGTTAACACAAGGGACGGCTCCCTGATCAGACCGCGGGGAACGTGACAGAGAAGGGGGCTGCCCTCACTTCCTCGCCAGGTAGGGAGGCCGATCCCACCTGCCCCAACTCCTGGGAGCCTCCTGGCCCAGTTCCTCTCAGAACTGTTAAATGCAGCCCCCCGGATGAGCAGTTACTGTCACTCAGCACGGGGTCAATGCCAGAGATGCAGCTGAGAGGTCAGGGTCCCAACCCCGCCTTCCCAGGAGACATCCTAGCGGAGACAGAAAGTGAATACATGAGCATGTCCACTGGTGAGTTTGGAATCCGTCGCCCCCGGGTGGACTGGGTGGGTGCGCAGGGGAGTGGAGACAGGAGGGGGTCCGGGGACTGGGCGTGGGACGCGGGGCTGGGGGGCAACCGGTGTGAGACGGCTGAAGAGGGCGGTGTCAAGGGCGGCCAGTACTTCAAGGAAGAGGGAGGATTAACGGTGTCCAGAGTTGCCGATGGGTCGAGGAAGACGAGACAGAACCACTGACCATGACCATGGCATTCAGCAGCCTACGGGCTGCTGGGGGCCGGTAGCAGCAGCTTCTAAGACGAGGCCAAGGGAAATTCCCAAAGGCAGTGAGTTCAAGAGAGGAGGGGAAGCGAGGGACTGGGGTCAGGGTCCAGAGGGCAGGGTTAAGGAGTGTCCAGTCGAGGAGGGCAGAGACGGGGGAGGGGAGGAGCTGGCATGTCCAGGACACGCTCTCCGGGGCTCCCAGTCCCCATCAGTCCCGCAGGCTCTTCCACGCTCCCCGCCCAGGCTGCCCATGGATGGAGTGAAGACCCCTGCCTGCCACGCCCTGCTTCCACCTCTTCCTTCTGCATGTGGCAGGTGAGACCTTCCTGAATGCAATCCCCAAAGCCGGCTGGGCCACACAGCCCCCGCAGGAGCTTTACACAACTCTCCATAAAACCTCGGAGCTATTGAAGTCAGCGTCTGATGTTCTACACTTTTGCCAGAGGCAAGGGAGAAGCACAGGTGCCCAGGTAAGACAACCTGGGATGATGCTGAAACTCCCTGGAGGCTGGGTGAAGGTTCGCAGGTAGGAGCTACAGGAACCACTGCTTGCTTCCTGCCACCAGCCATCAGCCACTTCCAGGAATGGTTGGCTCCTCCTTCCCAAATCGGGCAGCCCCTTCCGCTCCAGGACAGCCCCCCACCCGCAACCCAAATGAGGCCCCCAGGCCGGGAGTCAGTGGGCTTGAGAGGAGTGGCATAGCATTGGGTTGCAGGAGCCCCAACTCCCTGCCGCCTTGTGGTGTGGCCTCTAAAAGTGCCTCTACCTCTCTGAGCCAGAGTAGTCTCGCCTATAAGATGAGGATGTCAAGCAAGGAAAAGATGTAGTAGCCTCATTCGCTGAGCACTTGACGCATCAGGAGCGCTCTGGGTGCTTCCTGGGGCTCCTCAAACCCCGCCAGCAGCCCGGAGGTAGGCACTGTGGTGAGGAAGCCTAAGGTCTACAATCTCTTGCCCAGTGGGGTGCGGTCAAGCTCCGAATCCAGGGTCACTTGACACCGAAGCCCGGGGCCCCACCCTGACACAGTCCTTGGAGCGATGGGCACAGAAGCGCCCTTCTCAGTATCCCAAAACACCAGATGGGGTTGAGCCTCTGCCCACAGAACAGATGCACAAGCAAGCCACAAAGCCAGGAGTCCGCTTTGGGCTGGAACCGCTTCACCTCGGAGGAGCCTGGCATGGGAGTCTCAAACTCTGACGCCCACTAGGGTCACTTGGAGAGATGAAAACCATCCTAAAGCCCGCTCCTCAGCCTACGGATCCTGAGTTGGCCTGGGCACTGAGAATTTTAAAAGCCAGCGTTGAGAACCACTGGTCTAGATCCATCCACTCAAAGTACGGTCCTCGGCCAGCAGCATCAGCAGTCCTGGGGGCTTGTTAGAACTGCAGTCACTTAGCCCCCCCTCCACCACAACCGCTGGAGTCAGAATCTGCATTTTAACAACGTCCCTGGAGGGGCATCTGATCATGGAAGTTGGGGAGCGTGGGGCTAGGGGACACCTTTGGCAGAGTCAAGTGCAGGCAATGTGCTGGGCGGCAATGTGAGCAGGGCCTGGTTCGGAAGCCGGGGGGAGGGGGGCGGGGGCGGGGAACACAGTGCCCAGTGATGTTTTGTTGAGAAAGTCTTTCCAGTGTGAGGGCTCGAGGGAGGAGAATGGAAGTGGTCCTTAGAGGACGGGGACAAAGGCTTGAAGCCGCGAGCCTGGACAGTCACCGAAGGTCCTGCAGTGGAGACGTGGGGGCTGGCGGAGTGAGGGGCCGGAGTCGCGGGCCCTGCTCGCAGTGCCTGGGCCGTGTTTTTCATTGGATTGTCCCCTTAACCGTGTGGGATGGGTTACTGGGCCCTCTTTATGGCTGAGGGGACGGGAGCACAGAAAGGTTAAGTAACTCGCTTAAGGTCGCCGGGAGGGGCATGAATAAAAGGGTCAAGGGAGGAAGGGAGCGGAGGAGCCACGATTCCCAGGGGCGCTCTGGGTGCTTACGCACCCCCGGCAGCCGGATTTCCTTCCGTCCCTCCAGCTCCGAGGGAGGCCCTGGGCCCAGTGCGGCTCCCGACTTGCCTTCCACGCGCCCAAAGACCAGTCGCGTTCCTGCCTCGTGGGGCGTTTATACTACGTTCTGAGGTCTCCAGGGGCCATGAGTGCCCCAAACCTGTTTGGCTTGAGCTCCAAATACCCAGCATGTGACGGCTCATAACGCAACCCAGTCGACAGGAAGGCTGGCCCGGCCTGCTGTGACCTTGGCCAAAGGAAGCTGCCAGCGGGGACTCCCTGCCGTGGTTGCCTGCCACCCTGCCAGGACAGGAGAGGGACAGGGACCCCAGAGGCCATGCCAAGCAGCCCTTCACTCAGACAAGGAAATGGCCAGAGTGAGGTCACTTGCTCAAGGTCGCACAGCAAGTGGTTCTGAGGAAGGAGGGAGGGGACACGGTGGGCTCACTGCTCACGTGGTGTCACCAATCATGGGGAGGAAGGGCAGAGTGAAGCTCGGCGAACTTAGGGAAAAGGAACCCTGGGAGGCGGGTGGCCCTTTGGCGAGAGGACCTGGCACCCTGTTAAGGCCCCACCTGCCGCGCCCGCTCCCCCTGCCCCGCCCACCGGACACCGCCTGACTCCACTCACTTCTCAGCCCGCCACCTGCCTGCCGCCCCACCTGGCACAAGGAGCTGCCCAGAGAATGTTCCCTGAACAAATAAATGGCCAGCCTGGAGCCAGGCTCTGGATGCACTTCCACCCCCCACATGTGCTCCGGGACTGAGCCGTCCCCGGAAGTGGCTTCCGGGAGCTCGCCCTCGGGCCCCACCCTAGGCGTGGAGCCAGGCTTCCACTTTTACAAGTCTTGGAACCCCACTCCCGGGCCTCGCCCCGTCACGCCCTCCCTGCTTTGCTCAGTGTGGTGGCTCAAGTCCGGAAGACGCCACACATGTAAGAAACAGTCACTGCCCGGGACCTGCCCAGCTCTGGCGGGAGAAGCCCCAGCAGGACGGAGCAGTGGCCGCGCAGCGCCCCAGCGCAGGTCCCCTCCACGCTTCTGCCTCTCACTGTTCTTCTCTCCCGCCACCTCCCCGTTCCACTGCCACATGCCGTCCCCTCTCCTCTCTAGCCAGGCTGAGACGGTCTGCTTTCTTTAAAGGAAACCCCTAAGAAAGGGAGGGAAGCCAAAAAACACACACGAACAAGTGTGTCAAGACATGAATGTACAGAAAGCAGATTCCCCGCCTGGGGACAGAAAGGGACCGATGGCCTCCCATAAGGTCCAGATGGAAAAGCTCTTTCAAATGGTAAAATCCTACAAGGATGCTAAGTCTTCCCTTCTAAGCTGCCTTAGACCGAAGAAGTTCAAAAGATGATTACATCAACTCCAGGGACAAATCCCACGTCTGGAGTCACTGGGACGAAGCGTCGCCTAAGCCCTATCGATGTGGCACCTGCTCTGGTGACAGGCTTTCGAGTACTCCACGTCTGGTGCCCGTCCCAGGATGCCAACCATCAGAGGCAGCCGCTTCGGAGCAGGAGCCTGGTGGGAGCTCAGGGTCCTTTGCTACCGGGGCGTCTCCAAAGCCTGGGTGTGCCCGGCTGGCAGGATGCCACTGCCACGGGAAGGGCACACTCGCTATGCACCTGAACGCGGTGTCAGTGGGGTGATGACGCTGCCGACAAACAGGCTCCCTCCCTGCCGGGGACAGACAGGCGGCCTCGCCAGATGCTACTGAGGCCCCCATGGACTCACGTCCAGGCAGTGGCTGAGGCGGGATGAAAACCGTCCACGTCACCAGCATGTCCCCAGCCGGGGCTCCGTGGGACAGCTTTTCCCAGGTGCTGCACGTGTCATTCTCATGATCGTCTGTTTCCCACGTGCTGAGCACTGTGCCCAATATTTGACGTGGAGTAACAAATTTAGCCTTTGCCGGACCTTTAGGAGATGGGTCCCGCCACGTTTCACACACGAGCATCGAAGCCGCGCAGCGGTTCGCCCGAGGACGCTCGGCCGGCGAGAGGCAGAGCCGCGATCCGAGCGCCGGCCACTGACCCCCAGCGCGCAGGCTCCGGAGGCCAGACCGGCGCCTCCGCAGGGTTTCAGAACCTTTCATGCGCTGACAGGCAGTGTCCACGCGGATTCGGGCTGCCACTGAGTTCCCCCCGTTTATCTGATTGCTGTTTATTGACTACTTGCTCTGTGCCAGGAACTGGGGGACAAGGTGGAGATCCGAGAAGCTATGCTCTGCAAAGGCACAGGGAGAATCTGCAAGGCGGGGGCTCTGGCCTATGCTGAGCCTCATGGGGCAGGCACCCTTTCTGCACCGAAAAAACACATTTGTTTGTTTGTTTTTTTAACTCAGCTCTTTAGGACAGAAACTTCCTAAAGTCAGCCATATGAAGCAATGTGCCCTGACTTGATTTAGTATTCAGTTCTCTGGGAGTCAGGTTTCAAACTCGCCACGCGTGCATGTGCTGTCCCGTGCTGTCCCGTGCTGTCACGTGCTGCCGTGCAGAGCTGTTCTCGGAGCCCATTAAGGTGAGGTGTGCGAGCCTTCCCGTCCACACCGTACACAAGACCGGGCATTCCCGTGATCATCGTCGACACTGAGCCGTCGACGCCCGTTGCATACCTGACCCTGTGCTTGGCGCTGGGGACAAAGCAGCAAAACAAACAGACCTGGTCTTTGCGCTCATGGGGCATGTGTTCTGGAAGGGGAAGGCCACGCATCACTTGCGTAATACACAAGTAAACACGAACTTGCACAGCGAGACTGGCATGAAGGAGAAGTGGAGGCTCCCGGAGATGAGAACGAGGAAACGAGGAACCAGCCCGCAGAAGCAGTGTGCGTGTGCGTGCGCGCGTGCGCGTGTGCAATCCTGCGCGTGCGCGCGTGTGTCTGCACACGCACAGGAACGCACAGAGTCTCTCTATACTCGGGTTCTGTAGAACGTACGGATTCCATTCAGGATTTGCTTCACGCCACCAGGCTGCCATCTGCTTTCCTTTATGGGGCGCGGGGAGCACAGAATGTGTAAGATATTTACCCCCAGGAAAAGAGAGAAACGGTTCCCAGGAGAGGTCCTTTCTGTCCCCGAAGGCCACTCCTCAAAGAAAGACAGAGGGGGTGCTGCCACTACCCGCCCTCTCCTGCCATAGTCTCAAAGCCAGTTTTATGCGAGAGGATTTAGCGGGAGGAAGTGGCCAGCACCGGCTCCTCCCCCGCCTTCCTCTGACTGAGTAGCGGATCTCGGATCTCTTAAGCCGGGTCTTCTGCTTTTCCCAGGAAGCAGACCTGAGAGGCGGCCCCTGGATCGACCCTCG
>NW_011888867.1:2962237-2968233 GCF_000151845.1 Pteropus vampyrus
AGTACAATAATAAATATGACAAATACAAACGACCTTTGGCCGCATTTAACGTGACGGCTGGGAAGCGAACTGCACGGGCTGTTCCCCTGAGCGTCACCAAGATGCTCTCCAGGGGGAATGAGGGTCGTCCATTAATAACGGCTACATGAAAACCAACTGACCTTCAGTCGTATTTCACTTCACCGACAGGAGGGACTCTGACTTAAAGTTCAGAAAGACTCCTGGTAGCACCGTGCCCCCGGCCCCAGGCCTGGACGCTGCAGCGTTCCCACGTCGGCCGCGGCTAGCTGGACACGCCGCGATGACGTGCCACGGGCGGCCTCTGTGCCGCCGTGGCTGGTCGGCGGGGTCACGTTACGCAGCAGCTCTGACTCGTGAGCCTGACGGGGACACTGGCAAGGTGAGTGACGCTGGGCCGCCAACCAGCGTGAGGAGCACCTGGTTCAGCACGGCCCTGTCAAGCCCACCCACACCGTGAGACCAACTGGTGTGTCAGCTCTAAGCGGAAGGCACTCGTTATTCTGAGCAAGACGAAAACATGGGGAAAATCAGCCTATGCTGCGTATTCCACAGGCTCCACGAGAGGGGGACCCCTTAGGAGAGGTCAGGGATTAAAGCTGGTGACAGAGCTCGGAGGATGGCCCCATTTTCACAGTAAAACGTCGGGAGAAAGGATTTAAAAGTGTGAATGAACATCTGCCTCAGGAAGGTCAGGGTGCTGGGTTATAGCCACAGGTAGCCTATGCGCAGACCGCTGTGGACTGGGGAGCGGGGAATATAATTTCACCAGTTGTCTTTGAATTGATGGGCCACACTGGACTTCTAGGGCACAATTTCCTTCTGGTCTCTATAGTTTACTGACTGGCTTTCATTCCCCGTTCTTACCTTTGAGGACTGTGTCCTGAGGCAGAAACCCTTTAACACGGATTGTAATTTTAACTAAATCACTGGTTGTAATAACTCAGCCTTTTCTTTCAACCTGATCTTAACTGAGCATTTACTTATCCAAGTGATGCTCTTGATTCAGGTGCCAACGATTAATTGCCCCAAAGCTCACATTAGAAGCCAAAGTCATGAGTCAGGGCCAGAGAAGTAGGTCACTGCATGGAGGGCGTTTTTTTTTGTTTTTTGTTTTTTGTTTTTTTTATTCCACGAATTCTGACTTAAGTACCTTCTGTGTGCCAGGTGCTGCGGCAGGTGTAGGGTAGAGCGGTGAACACACACAGGCAGGACCCTGTGCGACACTGAGCCTATCCTAGTTAATGACCAAAGGTCACACGACCCCCTCAGAGAGCTACAGGAAGAACAACAATGGGCAGGGCGGGGCAGTGCAATTTCGCCTGGTCTCTAACACCTGGAGGCGTCCCTAACTGAAGCCCCCCACCCCACTCCCCGGCTCCTCTGTCACAGGGTGGTAAGACACACGAATGAAGCGTTCTGAGAACTGAAAAATGCTCAGATAAATGTATCCAAGAGACTGTTAATACGCAAAGGAAAATCATTTAAAATGAAAACCGGGAGCAAATGAAATGAGGTGGGGTGATAGTATGCCACTTTTTTTTTTTTTTCTTTTTAAGACCCAATGGAGAACTCTGACGTCTGGGTAAAAATCACTTGAGAAGCTGATAAAAATGAAGATTGCAAAGGCCCACCCCCCAGAGATGACAGTGTAGTAGGTCTGGACTGTTTACTAAGCCTCCCAGGAGGCTTTTGAGGCAGTGATCCACTAAGTGAACATCTTGGTGAGACACCTGGGGACACAGACACAACGCACTGCCTCACGCTGAAGTGAACAAGAAAACACATGCTGGACCCACGAGATACTGTCCCCTCACCCAAGCACCTGTCCAGGACATTCCCTCAATAAAACACCTGTTAGCTGGCACTAATGAGCTGCATCTATAATTTTTATAAATAGTTTTGAAGAACAGAAATATATCATTTATCGCAGTGATGAAGTAAACAAACAGAGCATACACGTCAACTGCCATATCTGACACCAATTTATCGAGGGGCATCAGAACGGTTGGCACCTACATGAGGGCAAATTAACATGAAATTGTTTTCACTGAACTCTCGTAAAATGTAAAGGAGCCTAGATGTGAGTCGAGAAGGGAAGGCATAAAACACCTATAAAACCTATGCACTGGTTATTAGAGAAAGTCTAAGAAATTCTGGAGTTATATTCTGAATTAGAAAAAAAAAAAAATCAACAGGCGGACGTATCAGCTTCTGCTACAGTAACAAGACAGAATGCACTCTATGTCCTTGGAGATTCGACCACTCGTTAGCACCTGGCACCAAATAAAATATGTATTCTAAGCCTAGATTCAAGGACGGAGGCACAGGCACGGACGGGGTAAAGAGAACACTGCTGTCTGAGAACTAAGGTGCCTCCGCTGGAGCAAACCTTCCCTGAGGCACAGACCGCGTGCACTTTGCCCAAACTTGTTTCATTCTCTCCACACACTGTTCATTGAACTCGTGCGGGTTTCAGGAGCTTAAAAGAAAACAGCAGTCGATGTGTTTGTTACTTAACGCTCCCCTATCTAGAGGTCATTTGTCCAGCAACGTCACTTACCAGCAAAGAACCAAGAGCCGAGCCACATTTTTAATGAATAAGCAAACCGCGCCGCCAAATCCACGCTCTGCCGTCAGTGCCCTCTGCTTAGGAGAGGTCCTCGGAGTTCTCAGACGCCACCGACCTCGTTATTTACGCAGACTGTCAGCAGGACCACGCTCTAACTTCCTGGCCCACGGAATATTAACAGAAGCCTATCTAAGGGAGGCCAGGGGGTGCAGACAAAATCCATACATAACAGATGAAAAAGGAGACAGCGGGTACATCCTTCTTAAAACAGTTTTGAGTCCCATCTCAAGCATCTGGATCCTGCATGTCCGATTTACCTCCGAGGGTATCATTTCTCCACAATAAAGTATTATTAATGGTTACTTTGAGCCTTTAAGGAAAGTCCATTTTTTAAAAGAAGTGGCAGATACGTTAGATCCCACACAGCATGTACCTGTGGCTCGAGCCTTTCTGCAGCCAAGGCAGACACCAGGCACTGGCCCCGTGACACTGAGTGTGACCCCGCCTCTGAACCCGGGCAGCTGCTTCCCACGCATACATGGAAACCGGCTGGCCAGCTGAGGCTTTTTAAAGACTTCTATGAAAATAGGAAAAGAAAAAGTTGACACTAGGGAGCAGGGTTTAATTCTCTGGGTGCGACAGTATCCGGACCTGCTTTTTCCCTAACAGAGCTGGGTGGGTGACGTGCCAGCAGAGGCATCACTCCAGGCCTGGCCAAAACCTCACAGTCTGCTGTCCCAAGAACAGACCAAACGGACCTGGACTGGGGAGGGCCAAGGCATGTGTTCACCTGCCTCATGGCTCAGCAGCCCCTTCGCATCAGCTGGTGCTTCTCGTGCACTGGGCAGGTGCTCACCAGCAGCAGTGAATCCCTGCTTCTTAAAGGAGAGGCCGCTGGGAAGAACCGGCTGGGCCAGGGCAGGGGCTCCCTCCCAGATCAGCGGACCAGCTGCAGGAACAGACTCACACCGATGGGTGGGGCCGCTCCCTGGACTGGCTTCCTCATTCCGCTTACTAGCTGTGACCTCGGGCAAACTGCTTACCGTCTCTGTGCCTGTTTTCCCATCTGTAAAATGGGAGAACATAAAAGTATTTATTTCGATTAAAAATGATTAAATGAGGTAATATACATAAAGCCCTGAGAAAGGTGGCTAGCAACCACTTTAAAATATCAGTGATGTTCTTAGATTATTATTTCAATGAATTAGGTTCCTTGGTTAAGTTCCCATGCTTTCATAGAGCTAATGAAATGGTTTCTTCTGAATCTTTTAAAATGTACATTTGGGCTTTGAAATTGAAAACTAAGAAAAGTTATATGGAGGGCTGATGGAATAAAACGAATCATCTTTTCTCCCCGCCTTGACTTGAAACATGACTGCTTGTTTCATAGCTCATTCTCTTCAGTTCTGGTGGGTGGCAGTGTCTAATCCAGAAAGAGAGCAGCTATAGTCCGTCCGTGAACAGCACAGGCCCAGCTGAGACACAGCAAAAGCCGCTGGGGTCACTGGCGTTTAGAACCGGGAGTCACTTGGCCCTCTCTGGGCAGAGGCGAGAGATGAAGGGACATTCCGGCTGCTGCAGCCTGTGCTGTCACGAAATCACATACCTGGCAGGTCGGCTTTGAGCAGAAGCCACTTTTGATCAGATTTAAATTGAGATGCAAGAGGACATCTTTCAGCGATAATGATGGCAGCTAGCTAACATTTATGAAGCCGTTACTACAGCACGCAGCATCTGTGGTCCTCACGGGCCTACCTGTTGTCTTCGTGACCACACGGTGATCGGATTGTTACCATTTTACAGAAAGGCAAACGGGCTCAGAGAGGTGAAGGTTACTGAGCTAGCGAGTGACGAAGCGAGGATTCAAATATTTTATTCAATTAAAAGTATTTATTGAGCAGCTATACATGCCGGGCACTGTAGTACATGCTAGAGATGCACCAGTGAACAGTCTGCCCGAGAGAACCCTCACTCCGGGAGAGGGATTCAGTGAACAAGTGCGACATCGGCAACAAAAACGAATAGAAGAGCGAAGTTCCTGCAGGAACGGATGAGCAGAGCAAAGAGATGGCGAGGAATAATGGCAATTATTTCCAAGTGGATGGTCAGGGAAGGCTTCCTGGAGGTGACAGCAGATTAGCAGCTCTGGGGCCAGAGGCAACGCGCTTACCTATATTCCACTACCTGAGATGAAACCACAGCAAAACCTGCAGACCAGACCAGTGCTGGTCTGCACTGCCCCATCTTTCATGGAAGGCAAGAGGCCTTCAGGAAATGCTGAACTTCTGACTCCATTCTGTGGGACGTGGTGGCCACCCTGAACTGAAGCTCCACACAGGCTATGCTATACCCCTTCTCTGCAGCAAAACCCATCGTTGGGCGATGACATCAGCATGAGGCATGTGGGGGACACAGTGAATTAGGTGGTTTCACATCGCCTTTAAGAACACGGGTCAAGTCAGACGGCTAGGCCTGACGCTCTCACAGACAGCTGAGGGACATAATTCAAGTGATGCTGCCTCCCAGACTCGAAATGAGGACAGCGTTTCCCTCTGGTGGTGGGAGAACCTCAGAAGTGGGGGGCGAGACGTGCACGACACTCGGAACAGTGCCTGGCTTGGACGACCGGCCAGCAGCGCCCTCGGCTCCCTCAGCAGGGGCCAGCTGCATCCCAGGGTCCTGTGCGAGTCCCAAGACACAGGACAGAGGCCATCAGTTCTACAGCCCAACACCTTCGCGACCCAGCTTGACCGTTACAGATGTTTTCTGAATGGCTGACCAACTGAATCGGTCCTGGAGAATGTGCCTGACTTCTCAGATCCAGTATTAGTTTGGAAATAGAAGCCATCTGAGTATGTTCCCAAGCTCGAACTGGGTTGGCAAGGATTGGGTGTGATTATAAAAAGCAAGTAAGAAGAGAATGTTACTGCAAGGAAAATTGAATCCATGTGTTTTAAATAACTTCATTCCAATATGTTAAAATATTATAGTTTTTGGCAATTATTAAATATGAGAACAAATGCAATTATTTTAAATTGAAATTCTATTTATAAGTTTAAAATTGCCACAACTGTATCCTGAGACCTAAATCTCCTTTGGTTATGAACTTACCTGTGCAACAAATTTCACGTCTTTTTTTTTAATGATTCCTATTTAAAACTGACATTTAGATGTAATGCTGACTCCATAGGTATCTAAGCAGAACTCCAGACTATGCAGCAGGCTGTTCAAACATTACCATGGAAATATTCTTAAATACGTTCTGACTCAGAACAGAAACCTATGCTTTAGAATCTCTCTGGAGCTTTGTCATTACTGAAGACACCCCAGTTCTCTCCCCATAAACCCCACTGGGTAACTCACGTAGCACCCATCAAGCAATGTCAAAACCCTGGGTTCTTTTGTC
>NW_011888867.1:2968283-2970869 GCF_000151845.1 Pteropus vampyrus
TATACCCCTTCTCTGCAGCAAAACCCATCGTTGGGCGATGACATCAGCATGAGGCATGTGGGGGACACAGTGAATTAGGTGGTTTCACATCGCCTTTAAGAACACGGGTCAAGTCAGACGGCTAGGCCTGACGCTCTCACAGACAGCTGAGGGACATAATTCAAGTGATGCTGCCTCCCAGACTCGAAATGAGGACAGCGTTTCCCTCTGGTGGTGGGAGAACCTCAGAAGTGGGGGGCGAGACGTGCACGACACTCGGAACAGTGCCTGGCTTGGACGACCGGCCAGCAGCGCCCTCGGCTCCCTCAGCAGGGGCCAGCTGCATCCCAGGGTCCTGTGCGAGTCCCAAGACACAGGACAGAGGCCATCAGTTCTACAGCCCAACACCTTCGCGACCCAGCTTGACCGTTACAGATGTTTTCTGAATGGCTGACCAACTGAATCGGTCCTGGAGAATGTGCCTGACTTCTCAGATCCAGTATTAGTTTGGAAATAGAAGCCATCTGAGTATGTTCCCAAGCTCGAACTGGGTTGGCAAGGATTGGGTGTGATTATAAAAAGCAAGTAAGAAGAGAATGTTACTGCAAGGAAAATTGAATCCATGTGTTTTAAATAACTTCATTCCAATATGTTAAAATATTATAGTTTTTGGCAATTATTAAATATGAGAACAAATGCAATTATTTTAAATTGAAATTCTATTTATAAGTTTAAAATTGCCACAACTGTATCCTGAGACCTAAATCTCCTTTGGTTATGAACTTACCTGTGCAACAAATTTCACGTCTTTTTTTTTCATGATTCCTATTTAAAACTGACATTTAGATGTAATGCTGACTCCATAGGTATCTAAGCAGAACTCCAGACTATGCAGCAGGCTGTTCAAACATTACCATGGAAATATTCTTAAATACGTTCTGACTCAGAACAGAAACCTATGCTTTAGAATCTCTCTGGAGCTTTGTCATTACTGAAGACACCCCAGTTCTCTCCCCATAAACCCCACTGGGTAACTCACGTAGCACCCATCAAGCAATGTCAAAACCCTGGGTTCTTTTGTCTGGCTTCTCGCCCTGGTTTATAGGCTGGACGTGGGAAGGCACATTTAGGTACTAACTTCTTCCGTAAAATCTTTTATAGTCTCTGGAACAGCCACCTGAACTTGGGGTCACTTTCTATAAGACAGTCAAAAAGAAATCTAGCTGGTACAAATGAGACAGACTACAGAAGCATATACAAATCCTATTACCCCAACAGTGCAGCAAGTTAATTCTCATAAAAGTATTTCCAAGCCCCTTTTAATGGCTCACGACAGAATGTGATTTTTGCAACTCCAAGTTACTTAATGCAGTCACGATGGTTTTTCCAATTCTTATTCTTAATCTAGAAAGTAAATAAGACCTCCGCACGGCCTCCTGTCTCTAATCCTATACTTTAAAAATAACAGTCTTAGCAGCAACTTAACCTTCTGTTTTGCACATAACTCACTATTTACTAAGGTGGGAAGGTAAGCCCAGATCAACTATTTTGGGGCTAATGCCCAAAAGGTCAAAGTTCTCAAGTGACACCTGAGGGCACTTCCCATGATCCCAGGCCTCTTTGGAACCATTTCGAAAACCATAGGACATAATTATATAAGGAGCTTGATTTCCATTAAAGAGGTTTTTGTTTTCTAATCAGAATGCGTGAAAGGCCTGTGAGGGGCGGAAGCACACTCCCCACTAAGAGTGAGACTGACTGTGCCCAGGAGCTGCTCCCCCTGATCACCCCAGGAGGGATTCCTTACCCACGGAGTGACAGCGATGGCTCTGCTTGTTCACTATTGCCAGAAAAGCTAGCAGAGAAGAGGCTTTTACATTAAAAGGAAACGAAGCTCAGGAGGGGATAGATGGCACTTCAAACCCCAGCTTGTCACCTGAGCACTGTGTGACTTTTGAACTCCTCACGAGTCCGTCTGTCCACTTGTAATTGATGCCAACCTCATGGCGTTAGTGACGAGAGTCAAGTTTGCAAAATGCTTGGCACGGTACCTTGGCACACGGAAAAGCACTCAGGGAGCTACATTGAATTTCCCTGAGAGCTCATCAGATGGTTTCCCACACCACCCGGAAAGGAAGCAGCACAAGGGCGCAGCACTGAAGTGCGCCAGGGCGGCTGGAGGTGAGGAGGGGGCTGGGATGGTGGCCCCGCGGCCCCCAACGGGGAGGCCGGGGCACAGAGCCTGAACCCGTCACCCACTGCGCAGTCTGCTTTCCCCTACACTGCACCCACTCAAACCTCCTTCTGTCCCAACTGTTTTCTTGACACTGATATTTTGTCTAGAATTTTAACAGTGATGTGAATGTCGTCATCCCCACCAATCTGGATCTAGTTTCTTTGTTCTCTTTAAAATCCCACACACTGTGTAAGTTTAAGGCCCTGGAGCATCTCATAGGCCAAGTCCCAGGAAAAGGTCAAGGCACCAGGACAGAGGGGCCCTGGCCTTGGAAGAAACATGTTGGGAAAGAAACTGCACAACAAGCCGGCTGTTCCTTTACCTCAAGTCTCGAGGCCTCACCTCTTCCTTCTGTCACGTACACTAATACT
>NW_011888867.1:2972649-2987718 GCF_000151845.1 Pteropus vampyrus
CAGCCTCCTCTTCCTCCCTCGGACCCCTCCTCCTCCCTGCTGGGTGTTTTCACATGGGAATATTATCCTAAGCCAGAAATGAGGGCATCTGACCAGGAGAGGTGGATCAGAGGAATGACGCTGATACGAAGAATGAGAACGACACGTGCCCTCGCGCTGGACTTTACAAAACTGCTGACATCCAACCATTTTTAACCTCAAGTAAAAAGAGCAACCCCATACAAACGTAATACAGATGTTCCAACTTGTTTCATTCTTCGGGGACCCTTAACAATAAAAATGCCCAAAGTGGAGTCAATCGTTAGCAAGCACAGAGGAAGCGGAGACCTCACGTACGAAACTTTAATTCGCTCTTGAGGTGCTGCTTATAGCACATCTGCCCACGTCTCCTCTAAACGGTAGAAGAGCAATACTGAACTCGCAAATGTTCGGTTAATGCCACACAGAAACCAGTGAGAAAACGTCGTCTGCGAGGACCCGACACTGCGCACCAGGTGTCCTGGCTGGGCCCTTCCTACGTGCACCTTCGTTTTTTGCCCTTAACTCCTCCCAATGACATACAAAATGCAGTCCTTTCACGAGATTTTACAAAGTTTTTATTGGTTACAATGATATAAAACGGTATCATTAGAATTCCCCCTAGTTATTAAGTGCTTGCTAGCAACGGCATAAAAAAAACTTTTGTGTATCTGACAAGCTCAAATGATTTATTTCATGCTGAAAGGGGAGAAATAGCAAATAGCACTCTTAACTTGTCTATCTACAATTAACCTCTTTCTCTCTTAAAAGGCTACATTGGTTAAAATCAACAGGACAACCCCTTTTGTATGTCAAATTGTAAATTTTAATGTTTTTCATTAGAATAGTCTTTTATCATCACTCTCCAACAGAAACAATAAAATAACTAACAGCAAACTTCAATACAAGAACACTCTCCAGATTAACAACTCAAACAAAAATGTAAAATGTGAATCACATAATACAATTGAAGCGTCCAAAACAATTTAAATAATTTTAAATATTTTATTTTTAAACTGCTACAAATGCTTTATACAATATTTCAACATAAAAGTCCCCAGAACAGAAATGTAACAAAATGGGAATGATAGTGAAAGGGTTAAAGTGGCACAAATTCACCAAACAAGTATTAAACTACAAATTTTAAGAGGTAGATTACTTTTAAAGTTGAGAACAACAAAAAAAAAAAACATGAATAAAACCTAGCCATTTTCCACCAACTCAGTCATTAATTAGGGGGAACGCATATAATGCATGGAGAAACGATACACTCAGGAAGAGGCCAATCTGTAGTTTTTAAATCTCTATTAGAGACCGAAGTGTAAAACCTGGTACGTAAATTCAGTTATACTCACATGTAGACATACATCTATACAGGCCTGTGATGCATCCTGGGCATTGATATATTGCTACATAGTCTCTGATAATATAATAGTTATAAATTAGTGCCAGATAATTTTTTGAGAGGATGTCCACTCGGATATATAAACACGACACTGGAAGAGGCATAAAAAAGGAGTCCACATCCAATCTGGTTTCCTCTCCATTATGCTGGCAATCTGCTTGTGATAAAAAAGCAGGCTGAGAGAGAAGCTAAATGCCTCTCTGTCTATAATTCATTTAAAAGAAAGGCATCAAGAGCTGGTGTGTGACCAAAACATCTTAAAACGAGTGCATTAGAATCTGTCATTCCCTGAAATCTACAAACGACTACTGACAAGACAGAGAACTTGCTTGGCAAGGTTACGTTCAAATCATTCCTTCCTCTGCTACGTGCCAAAAACCAGGGCCACACTCAGATCTGAGTTCTCAGTCCCGTGGCGACGAGCCAGTTCATCTAGCCCGTCCTACGGCGCCCTCTTGCATTTCAATCACCCAGGAGCCCAGCACACGTGTCGGGCACCGGCGAAGCGGCGGCTGCCTTACTCTAACCAGAGCGACAAGAGGCTGCCGGCAGTCAGCTGTGTTAGGGTTTGAGTCAGCTTCGACTGGTCTTGCAAGCTTGGTAGATTTCGTGTCCTTTGTCGTAGTGCTTATCCTAAGTGGAGCATGCATTACCTTTATTTAGGCAATTAAGGTTTGTTTTGTTTGGGGGGCTTTTCTACAGGAAGTTCCTAGAAAATAAGAAAACTGAAGATAAATGACAACGTAACATAACCTTGTATGAATTGACCACGTTAAAGAAAAGGTGAGCAGACCACATGACAAATGTTATTAAGACAGCAACAAAATGACTCTGAAGATACACAGGAACACGGGTGTCTCATTCAAAAGCCACACGCCTGGAAGGCCCCGGCCCTGTCTGGAGTGGTGTGGTAGAGATGGACAGTGAGAAACTGACATCTGTCATTTTATTTTTTTAATCAATTCATGGTGAGTGGGAAAACCTGGTCTAGAATTTCATTTTGCTTTTCCACCTTTAGGTGTTTTTGACTGGCTGCAAGGGGAACACGGTATTAAGAGTTGCTCTAAAAGGAACGTTAGAGAATGTAAAAACATCTTGGGATTTACAAAACCAAAGATGGGCAAGAGAGGGTGGGGACGTCTCTCTTTCCCTGTCTTTTCATCTTACAGCCTACTGAAATGAGGCCTCAGCGACAACAGATCTGAAGGCACTCGGACGGGGGACACGGCAGCAAGGTCTGTAGCCGGAGACGGAAGTCGCGTGGTAGGCCTGGCATCCTTCGCTGCTTTGTCCTGAGAAAAGGACTTGGAGTACACGTCTTTCTGACACTGTGATCGGCACAATGGCTTGTGCTCCAACTGGCAAATTCCACTGAGCCCTCTGTGTTCAATGGAAAACTCTGAAACGCTTAACTTCACTCACACGGCTGACTGCAAGCATATACCTGAAACAGAACCCCAAACTAGCCTCCCATGTCAAGTGCCTGAGTGCTGGGGACGAGCTCGTAATCACAGGTTGTTACAACGAAGGACAGAGGAAAAAGGTATACAGCCAGACCTGTGCCAAGTCCTTGAATACACGATGGAGAAAGTAAAGCAAAGTCACTGAACACAGAGAGAAAGTGAGTGTTTCTACACGTGAGTCATGAAATCATCCCTGAATAAAAGGGCAAGGAGAAATATATTGAAAGGGGAGAAGACGGTGGTTAAAACAACTCCTTACCACTGTAACGCGACAGCGTGTACCGGGGATGAGGCCCGATCTCTGGGCACCCTCGTGTCCCCAGGCCTGAGCTCAGGAACCCTGATTTCACACCTAACGCACTGCGAGGCAGGTGCCAAGACCACCCCAACTCCCTGAGGAAATGCCCACTCTCGTGTCCAGATAATCCAGGTATGATGTCCCGTTAAACATTTATTTTTGATTCCCCAAAAAACTTCACAAATTTATTACGGTCACTTATAAACGGCCCCGTGTTAAGACACACATCCTTCTGAGGTGTGCACAGCACAGTCCAGTGACACGCAGAGGGGCAGCCACTGCGGATGCCTGCGCCACCACCTCCCAGGCAGAACAGTACTGTTTTCTTATCTGATTCTTCTGTGTTAGCTTTCAGGCCAAATTTCATTCCAGCAACGGAACCCTCAGTTAACTATCAAACAAAGCAAAAGAATTAAGATGAACTGGAGCAAAAAACGAGACACAATTTTATTAGGCGCTTTGGACCTTTGAGATCTAACGGGTTCTTGAAAAAGCACCACATGAGGGAGAGGCTTCCTGAGTGAACTTCATAAATTTATAGGTACTCAGAGAACTTTTCTTTATAGTATCTTAATTTTCCACATAAACTTTAACCTTAAACTGTATAAATGGGATACACTAGGAAATGAAGGATTCTTTCAAATACTGGAGACTAAAGGAGATACACACAATACATTCTACAGTACCGACGACCTGGGGAATGTTTTCCAGTACAGTCTGTGAAAATGACGGCATATTCTGATTCTTTAACTTTGAAAAGGACTGTTCCAGGACATCCCATTGTTGTGGAACTTCAGAACACAGGCAGAGTGACAAACAGGTACGCAGGTAAACTGCCACAAGCAGGTTTATTTTCCCCAGGGCTGACCCCGAGGTGCTGTGCACGCATATGCCGTGCCCACAGACCAGATGCTGGATGAGATCTATAGTAACTGAGGGTTTAGTACATTTCTGAAGTAGCTTTTTCAAAATGTGACCCTTCATTCCAACAGTAAATCATTCCCATCAGCCTTGCCTAACGAGTCTTCTCTCCGTCCTTCTTTAGCCATGACTTAAGGCACCCAGTATTGCAGTGGTAACAGCACTTTTTGGGTCCTCACGACCACCCCCCACCCCCATTCCCAGTTAATGCTAATCCTGTTTGCCTGAAACACCAAAGAATTTTCAGACAATAATGGTTATCATAGCCAAGAAAGCCCAGAGTCAGGCAGCTCACTAACTGATGATGAGATTTCACAAGACTGACCTGTAGGCACTGTTTGGGAAACAGCAGGCATTCCAAGAATGTACATCAACTCAGGTTAAGCAACTAAGAAAGTTTAAGAAGTCAATGTAACAAATGTCACTACTGCCCCACGTTTTTATGCGTCACAGAGAACAGTTCTTAACACAGGGAGAACAGAATAAAACCGCAGAATCGCCTCAAATCTAAGATGAGTTCTTATATCATGACTGGGGAAACAAAAGCTCTGACAAGCCAGGCAGATGTTTTGACATGTGCCTGAAGGGTCTGGCCTCGCTGCGGTCCTAAGCTCTCGCCTAGCTTCTTCTCTTTTGAGATCTGGCCTGTTTTTCACCCGAAGCCTGGAGATAGGAGGGAGTGGGGGACGTAAGGCATTCTGAACTGAACATGGTGTGTTTTGTTTTAACCAATGACGTGGGTTTTTAAAATGAAAACAATAGAAAAAGACATGAGCAACAGAAGCATTCTCAATTATTATAACTACGCGAGTCGCAAAAACATTAAACAAGATTGCAAGGTGGCTTTAATGAACTCAGTGATTCATTTTAACAGAAGAAATGCTCTATGATCCAGAGGTAATACAAGTAACACTGAGATATTACTCAAGATATGAAGGACGTTTAAGGGAATTTCATCTTTCCGTAACAGGGTACTTTTGAGAGCTTTTCATGGTTTCAGATTCAATTCACAACTGGCCCTAAGAGAAACGGCACACTTTGTCAGGCCTAAGTGAGACAAAGAACTACGTAAGCATCCATCTCTGCAGCAGCCAGAGCAGTGACCCATCTTCGCACGCGTACAACTTAAGCAACAGCCATTTCCTTTAAATGCTTGTGTCAGAATTATACAAGAAAATAAAAAAAAGCCATTGGGCAAATATATTGCTTTCTTCCAACCATCTTCCCTTCCCCGCCCCCCTTCTCGTGAGCTCCGGATTCCTCTGGCCCTGGGAGACACGGCTTACCTGACGTCCTTCAGCTCCTGCTTGCCACTGCTGTCCTCCCTCCTGTTCTCACTCGGGTCAGCAGCAGCTGCCAGTTGGAGGCTTCGGGTGATCGGCCCCCCACTCCGCTCTCTAGATTTTACACTGAACCGGTCTGTTCTTTTCTTACTGGCCAGAGCGGACTTGCTTTGTAAGACAGCTTTGCTTTTCTGTACCCTCACGTGCAGGCTCCGGTTCGTCTTGCTCGAGAGCTGAGCAGAATGATTCTTGGCCACAGCTTTGGGTTTTTTCCCCTCGACCTGAGTTATTCTGGCCATCCTTATCGGGCTCGAGTTCCTTAAAGAGGAGCCTGGCTTTTTGGACTTAACGGAAGCTGCAAACTTGACATTCTGCTTGGACCTGAAGGATGAGGAGGGCAGTGGGACCTGCGTGGGGCCCGAGCTGCGAGCTCTGGTCTTGCCCAGAGGAGCCTGCATGCTTTGCATTTTAATCTCTGCATCCGCGGTCCGTCTGCGGTGGCTGCTGTTTCTGTCGCTACCTGCAGGTGATGAGTGTCCACCTTTCTTGGATGAGTGGGAAACTTTTTTTTTGGAAGGAGAAAGCGGTTTTTTGGGACAGCTGAAAGCGGCGTGTTTATTCAGGCTTCCAATATACGTGAACTCTCTACTGCAGTACGGGCAGATGTGCGAGGGCTCTGAAGCGTTTTTTAAGCCGGCCTTCTGCTTTGCAGACCTGTTTTTCTGAAGGATTGCTCTCTGGACAAGCTGATTTTTTTTCTTCAATGCATTTAATTTGAGCTTATTCGGTGACATTTTGCTGAGCTCAACGCTGAAGTTCAGTCTTTTGGGCTGACCCATTCGTCTGAAGGCATTTTTCCCAGAGTTATCTAAAACCACCACGCCATTTTTGGGTTGCACAGTTTGTTTCAACGGTACTGGATTTTTCTTAGGAGTATATCTCTTCTTGTCACTAGCAGAAGCGCATGCCAGGATGTGTTTGTGTAACTCAGGCATGTTGTCGACACCTTTTCCACACTTTGTGCAGCGAATGGCAGTGGTAAAAGTCTGTGGAATATTGTGTGTTGTGAAATTTGTGGCCGTCGCTCCGATACCCATGGGGTTTCGGTGATGGTACTGAAATGGAGGTGGCTTAAAGCTTGGATAATGTTGATTGAGACCTAGTCGAACATCTGGATCTTTCGTCTTTATTCCAGAAGCCATTATCTTTATGGTTGTGTAAAGCTCTTCAGAGGAATCATTTAACTCCTCTTCCTCTTTTGACGTTTCTAACGGATCTTCTGGCAAACTCTGCATGTGCTCCGCGCGGGCCTTGCTGGGGTCTGTGAAGTTCTGCGGCCTCAGGGTGCCGCTTTCAAACTCGTGGTGTGTGCACACCTTATCTGGGTGGAGATCTCGCTGGTGTTGCTGCAAATTGCACAAAAAAGCAAACTCTTTTTTACAAACTGAACACACAAAGATATTCCCAACTCCGTGAAGCAAAAAGCGGTGTTCTGACAAATCAGTTTTAGCTTTAAAAAGCTGCACGCAAAATTCACATTTGAAGGGCCATTCTTCAGCATGAATAGATAAATGTTTGGTTAGATCTTTAATGGAAAGAAAAGGTGATTCACAGACATTGCAGACAAAGTTTTTGTTGAATGTTTCCTGAACGACATCCTGTTCAACGGCGGACTGGGACTCTTCCTTGGGTTTCAGATCTTCTTTCTCTAACTCCTCCTGTTTGAAAGATATCATGGGGAGAGAAGCTTCCAGGTTATCCCCAGAGGAAACGACGGACGATACTGCCGAGAGAGGAGGTGGCGAAGGGGAAGAGGAGGAAGACGACGAAGAGAACGAAGACGAAGACGAGGAGGAGGCGGACGATGAAGACAGCGTGGGAGGGCCCGGTGAGGCAGCAGACACAAGAGGCTCCACGGGAGGAATGGGAGATGGCGAGGGAGACACTGTGGGGGAAAGAACTGGAAGTGGGGACTGGGCAGCAGCATTCGAGAGTGGGGAGGGACACGGACGGGGAGACGCCCCGGAAGAGGAGGGTGGAAGATGAATGGTAGGCAGGAGTGGAGGGGGCGGAGTGGCGACAGTTAACACAGGGGGACAGGGCGGAGGGGACGACGGGTGTGTTGGGATCAAGAGTGGAGGCAGCTGCCGCGAAGAAAGGGAGGGCGTCTGGAGGGCAGGAGAGGAAGGAGAAGCATCAGGTGGGGACTCCACAGCAGGGGCAGGGAAACCAGAGTCCGGACCAAGGGCAGCGTCTGGCTGGGGATGGAGGGCTTTACAAGGACTCGGGCTCCTGGCCCCGGCCGCAGCCTGCTCTCCGGGCGCGTCGAGGCCGTTGTATTCGTTGAGGAGAACCTTCTGCAGCATGCAGGTGGTCGGCTTCTTTTTCTTCACGGCACCGTAGGCTGGCTGCGCCAAGTTCCCGTCTTTGAATTCCTTGCCTTCGGAGTCACTGCCGGACTTTTTATGCACGCTGAGGTCTAACACGGATTCCCACTGGGCCGGAGCCTTGCCTGTACCCTCAGCCTTCTGTTTGACACCGCTAGACAAATCCAGTGGCTGCTGGTTGCACACATTGCTAAAAGTGGAACTGGCGACCCAATCTTTAGACACCTTGTATTCATCAAAGCATGGCGGGCTCGCTGTTTCTCTCTCATCCCTCCCAGACAAACTCCACGCAGGAGAGTTGCTGTGACTTTCTAATTTGGGCTTTTTGGAACTTAGGACTGCCTCGGTCCACACAGCTTTACCGTCACTTTGCTTTCCAAAGTCTCGAAGGGCAGGACTGTGCTGTGGAGAGCTGGGAGGGGAGCTGGTCCGCCGCTTGAATCTGCTGGAGGTCACGGGCAGCATGGACGCGGGCGCGGACACGCACACAGGCCCCAACTTGGGGATCTCAGTTGTCAGAATCCCCGCAGGAGGAGTCAGTTTGTCCTGCGTCTGAAGGAGCTGTTTGAGCTTCGGTGACAGATACACACTTTTCTCTTTGTGGAAGGACACCGCCTCCGTGGCTGCTATGCTGAGAGGCAGGCTTAGGGAACACGAGGGCGCCGCGGGGTCAGACTCCGCCTCGGCTTTGATTTTGGGTAACACGGGAGGACTAGTAGTTCTCCGTTTTTTGGACTCACTGTTTGTGCTGCTGGAAGGTTCTTTAGCAAGATCATCTGTGATGGGGACCTGTGTGGTCTTTATATTTTGAGTAATTTCCACTGTAACGGGAGTTAGCAGACAATTTATACCATACAAGTCTGCCGAACTGGATTCCATCTCAATCACGTCACAGTTACTAGTGCTGCTGCTGGTCTGAATTTTACCATCGATATAGTAATTTAAGTTTTCAGAGATATTGCTAGAAATATCCATGATGTACACGTCATCTGCCTCGCCTTCCTCCTCTGGTTCTGTGCTTGGGACGTAGACGCTCTGGGCCGGACGGCTCTGCTCCGCGGGAGGCTGTGGCCCCTCCAGTCCCCCCTTCCGTCGGACCCCCTTGGGAATCAGATGACGTTCGTGAACTCTACGCTGATGCCGCCTCATGTTCGTGTGGGTTCCAAAAACCTTTTTACAGTATTTGCACGGATGAAGCTCTTTAACCTCTCCATTCTCTTCCACAACAGAAGAACTTACTGTTTCTTGGGAAGCCTTCTCTGAATTCAGGACCAGACAGTCTTGCCCAAGAAAGGGAGGATTCAAGTCATCTTTTGGAGCAACGCTGTCTGCAGGGCCTCTGCCGTCAGCTGGGTCTTCTGATGGCTGCAGTGCCAGGCTGGGTTTTCGCTTTAACCCCGCCTCGTGGCGACGCTCGTGCCGCCTCCTGTTTATCTGTGTGCCAAAGGCCTTCCCACAGTACTTACATTTGAAAGCGTGGTTGACTGTGGATATGTGGATATGCATGTGACGCTCAAGCCCCTGCTTGGTTGTAAACTTCCTTTCACAATGCTGACATGGAAACATAAATGTTTCAAATACATCGCCATTGGCCTCTTCTTTAGTTTTGAGGATTTTGATAACAGGTATTACCTCTGGAGAGTCTTCAAGAGTTTCTTTTGCAGTATTTTTTGGTTCTTCTAACAAGTCATCTAGCTTCTCATCACACCGCATTTCTGGCTCTGTCACAGAACCTTCATTGGGCAGGTCGGTTTCTTCTTCACCCTCTTCTTCCAACTCCTCCTCCTCCTCATCTTCCTCTTCCTCCTCCTCCTCCTCCTCCAAGTCATTGGCCTCACACTTGGCTGCTTCTAGCTTCTCGTCTGGTTCTGTCTGTGGCTCGCAGGCAGGGGGAGGGATTACTAGCTCTGGAAGAACACCCGGAATGACCACCTCCTGAAGAGCGGCTGTCTGCTCAGCTGCCGAAGCTGAAGCCTTCTCGTCCTCTTCTTTGGAACCTAGAAAGCACAGGCAAGCAGAAGCATGGAGGTGAGGGCAAACACTAGCCACTTTATGAGCGATTCTTATTTTTCAAGTTATTTCTCTTATCCCCTAAAATGTGTAAAGGAGACAATGATTAATAACAGCTCCATACTCTCATTTATAAAGCTGAATTGGAGTTGAATCTATTTCTTCCATTCGTTCATTCACAAGTATTTACAGAGTGCCTGCTGTGTACCAGGCAGCACGCTGGGCAGTGAGGAGACGTGTGAACAGACCACATGGAGCTCCAATCCTTTTCTGTGTTTAGTCACACGTATATAAACGCATTTTTAACTAAAAAATACAATTACTACAGAAATTGTTGTGCTTAATATTGTGTTGGAGCGGCCGATACAGAATTTCTGGAGCCTAGTTGTCAACTCTGATTTTTCATGATTCTCTCCCTCCTTCCTGATTAAAACTATATATTTAGAAGGTAGAACACTTTCCAGAATCACGTGATCAAAATTTGTTCAAGTAAAAGAAATTTCGGAGATTATCGCTTCCAAGCCTGATCGAACTACTGAGAGCTCAGGAGTACCTCAAGGAGGAATAGGAATCTGAAGTCACTTCTGAGTCCTGAGGCCCAGAAGAAACCCAGCCTAGGTCCACCTGAGGCATACAGTGGACAGGGAAGGTCTCGCCAGCAGGGTGACAACTGAGCAGAGACCTAAAGAAAGTGAGTCACACAAATATCTGGGGGAGGGAAGCCCTCCAGACAGAGGAAACAGCAGATATATAAGCTCTGAGTCAAGAACTTGCTAGATGTGTTCAAGGAATGGCAAAGAAGTTGGAAAGGCTATGGGTGGGGGAGGGACTGGAGGGAGGGTGGACAGGAGATGAGATCAAAGAGGTAAGCAGAGGCCAGATCACACAGGAATTTGTAGGCTGTTGGCCTTTACTCTGAGTGGAACAAGGAGCCACCAGAAAGTTCTAACAGAGAAATACGACATACCTGACTTTTACATTCAAGGGAATGGCTCTAGCTGCTACAAAGACGACAGAACACTCTAGGGAGACAAGGGTGGAGGCAGGGAAACAAAGAGCTGCATCTCCCAGGAAAAGGGCTGGCGGGAGCCTAGCTGCATGGGGGGTGGGGGGGGGTGCAAAGTGGTCAGACTCTGGATACATTCTGAAGATGAGCTGACAAGATGTTCTTGCTGACTGGCTGGGGTGCGAGAGAGGTGCCAAGGAGGACCCCACAGCAGCTGCAATGACCCCATCTACTGAATGGCAGAAGGCTGAGGGAAGAGCAAGTTTGGTCTGTTTTTGCGCGTGGAGGAAAAGCAAGACTTTATTTTGGATGTGCTAAAGTCTGAGGTACCCAACAGCTATCCAAGTAAAGATGTTAAGTAGTTAGTTACATACAACTCGAGTTCAACAAAGAGGCTGAGCCCAGAAATATACGGGTCCTCAGACCAGAAATGGTATTTGGAGCATGGAACTGGACGAGGTCACCTAGAGAGAGAATGCAGACAAAAGAGAGGCTGGAAGACTGTCCCCCAGGTGACTCTAGTACTTAAGAGGCTGGAGGAATGGCAGTGAGCTATCTGGAGAGCAAAGAGTGCTGGCTCTCTGGCTAAGTAGAGAAAGTTTCAAGGAGGGAGCGATCAGCTGTGTCCAGAACTGCTGATGGGCTGAGTAAGATGAGGACTAAGAACTGAACATTCCATTTACCGAGGTGGAGCCATGGTGATCGTGACAACAGTTTCAGTGGAGCAGTGGGGACAAATGCCTAAAGGAGTTCCTAAGAGAATGCAGTTGCAAAGAAAAGCAGAGAAATGGAGTCGTGGCTGGAAGAGAACATAGGGATAGCAGGAGACACTAAGACAGGAGTTGGTAGAGCACATTTAACGCTGACAGGAAAAGGTCACAATGCCACTTTCTCTACAGTACCACCTTAGTCTCTGTGGAATTAGTTCCCTTTTAGTGTACACCCTTCGAGAGTTAAAAAAGGCTCTGTAGGGGAGGCGGAGCAACTGTGACTTCTCCTGGTTCTGTTAACTGGCTCTTCCCCCATTTACCGGATAAATATTTACTATATACCACTACTAGACAAACAAGACTGTCAAGATCCTTATCCTTATAGGATGTCACTCTAGTAAGAGCTGCATACAAGCAAGCAGGCAACGCTACTATCATAAATGATGACGCTTGTGAAGTACATGCTACAGATGCACACACAGGAACATCTGATGTGGCTTAGTTAATTGCGGAAGGCTCCTTAGAGGACAGAGCAGGCTAAACCTGAAGATCAAGGACAGATAAGGAAAATTAACAGGGGGACTCAAAACATGTAGCACACTGTGAATTAGTGTGGACTTACCTGGGGGTAACGGGGACCCATAAGGTAGTTTAAAGCAGGAGAGTCCATTTGGGAAATGTGGCTGTGATGTGGGTTAGGGATTGGGAAGAGGACATCACCAGAGGCAGAGAACCAATACTGATGCAGTGGTATCAGGAGAGAGAGGACGGCTGCCTACACTAAGAGGTGGAAATGGAAAGAAGCAGTAGAGGCAGACGAAGTGGCCAGACTATCAAGACAGAAGAGGCCTGTTACAGTTCTGGATACAGCGGAGAGGGAGGGGCTAACACGTCCCAAGCTCTACAAATGCAAGGCATTAATATGTACAAACTCGATTATTCAGTCCTAGCCATCTTGCTGTTTCCTAGGAATATTAGTCTCACTTTTACCCATTTGCTGCTACATTTACTAGCAATGAGGTTTCTGCCTTTAAATAGAAACCAGCTTTCTCTCTCCCAGACAAATTTCATAAATTCCGTAAGTTTTCCACAAACTGGGAAACCAGTCATTTGATGATGGTAATATATTTCAAATCACCCACTAACTCCTTGTTCAAATACATTTTCAACAAAGACCCAGCATGTTGCTAAAAAAAAGGTGAAATGAGACGAGAGAAAATGAAAATAACATATCTAAGGCTCAGAAACTTCTTTAGAGTGTTCATTTTTAGCCAAAATCCGTGGCTTCTATTAATGGAAAAAAAAAATTTTTTTTCCTTCCCTGTGACTGATAAACAATTCCAGATTAAAAACTGTCCAAAGAAACAGGACCTAAGACATGCATAGCTCTACTGGCCGGCAAGGCCCACGCTGGGCATGGGCACGCTTGACCAGGGCTTGTGTTTTAAACCTAAAGGACGGTCTGGGGAACACAAGGGAGGATGTGGACTGTCTGCTCGGGATCCAGAACACTCAGGAGAAGCCAACACCGCACTGCACTACAATCAGCTAATCCACAAACAGGTAAACACTAAGCATCTTTTCTCCGGAGACCTGATGCTGTATCAGGAAAAAATAACTTGAATTTTTGAAGGTTAGAGGTGTTGTTGGATTTCTTTTTTAATTTTGTAATGAAAGATCGTGAGGTTCTCGAGCATTTTTGTTGCTGTTGTTCCAACAAATGTCTTAGCAAATCTGCTACTGGCAGGCAGAACTTAGTTTCATAAGGCTCTGGGAAGTAAACTTGTCTGTTCTTACAATGCCACAGGAAATTATAAGCCTTTACAAATGTCATCACCACAAACAGTGCTAATAAAACGGCTTAAAAGGCATCCAAAATATTTTGTTGGTTTTTTCTCTCTACAAATGTTTCTTCAAAGAGTCACAAGCCAACATTTTGAAATTCGCCTGTTTGGGTCACTATGAACAACTCTTGAGCAAGTTCCGGTCTCTGCATAAACTGGCCACGTAGCAAATTAAGACACAGCTCCCTCCTTGCTAACAGCAACAGTCTCAAAATGGAGGCTCAACTGCAATGAGCACTGAGCAATCTGCCTTTCCGGTTAACTTTAAATCCGCTCCTCTCTGAATTCCCATGTCATAGAGGGCCTAGAATATTGATCCTCAGAAGGTACCATAAAGAAAAAGTTTTGTGGGGAGAAACACAAAGAGATAAAATAGGAATTTAAAGCCTAACAAAAAAACAGAAACACTTTTCATTCTGTGTATTTTTCATTCCGATATATAAAATCAACAGTGTTTGATATTCTAAGCAATTTTTTAACCGAAGTGCAAAACATACCTGAAGTGTATAAATCGTAAGTAAAGAGCAAGATAAAATGTTTACAAGGTAAAATACACCGACGTGCCCACCCCACAGATCAGTGGTAGGCTAGTGCTACACCCCAGAAGCCAACTCAGGCCCTGCCAGTCTGACTTCTGTCAACATAGATTTGTTTTGATGGTTTTGAACTTTATAAATTATTTATAAATGCACATATAGAACGTTTCATTTTATTTTACCCAGGGAATACTTTCATTTTTAACAAGGAAGGTCTTTAATAATTCTTTGAAGGGGAGGTTGGATGTGGAAGGCTCAGTTCATCTCAGTAAACGTAGGCGACCTTTTGGCCGTTTAACCCTTTGGAGTTCTTGGAGGATTCTCAGAAGGGCACTCCAAGGACATAAAAAGTTAAAGTAACTGGCGATACATACCCGAATCCTACAAGCCCAATACCCAAGCTTACCTTCCGCAGAATCTCTCATATTTGCAGAAGTGGAATCTGGCTCACTTGTCTTCAGCTGTATGTCTTCAGTTTTGTTTCCTTTGTTTTTATTTTCCTGGGGTTTTTTCTTCCCTGAAACACAGTATGTATGTACGTACGTATGTATGTATGTATTTAGTCATTCATTCACTCACTTACTCACTCACTATTATCCTGAATTCTTGAAGGAGACAACTACTGATCCAACCACAGCAAACTGTCTATTTCTAGGCAACTATCACTTTAGATTCCTAAAGAAAGGAATAGATGATTAATATGAGTACTTTTAAATCATGTCAGAGAAAAAAAAGAAATCCATAAATCCTGTATTTCTATGGGTATTAGTTCCCTCATAGCTATAAGTTATTAAACTAATAGATAATATATTCTAGAAAAGTTAACAATGTTGACGTCAAAGGAAAATTAGATAACAGCACTGAGTTTCAACACCACACATAACAGAGACTGGCAAACGTCTGGTTATTTATAAGAAGCACATTAGCGAAAAACAATATGGTATAACTCGAAGCCCTTTTAGTTAAGATATAAATCCATAATTATCAAAGTAAAATAGCAGAAGCAGAGATTCCACTGAATTCAAGGGGTACACACGCACAATGGCTCAAATATCAAATGCAGGTAATTATGAATAATTCACTGTCAGCCGGCACAGCACTCTGAGGGTCCTAAGGGACTCGACTCGAGGTCCAGAGACTTCAATATCTCATTAACAATCGGAGGATGGAATTCAGGAAACACTAGCC
>NW_011888867.1:2989108-3023047 GCF_000151845.1 Pteropus vampyrus
ACACAATAAAATGTAATAGAAATAAATATCGAAGCAATCCCTTGCAAAAGCATTTCAAAGATTTTCTGTAACCTCTCACGTTGGTCTATATGTAAAATAGAATATTAAGTGAGATTTCTAGATTTATAATGAAGTGAAGGACAACTTTAACAATACCACTCAGAATGATATCATGTAACCATCTAAAAGGTAAGAGTGCTATCTGAAGTTTACTCCCGGCCTAGGAGTACTAGAACACCTAGCTGATACTGAATGTCAAATGCCTATTTTTGGACTCACCCTACTTAACCAGTAAGAAGTGCCCACCCCACCCCCACCCCCACCCCCACCGCAGGGTGCTCTCTTTCAAAACCACAACCAGGAAACCTTGATGCCCTGTGCAGAGAAGCCACTTGCTGTAGGGACATCTGCGTCCTATTCAGAGAGCTAACGAGAGTACCCCACCACAGGCTGCTACAGGCCGGATACCAGGACGTCTCAATCGCAGCACAAGTGACATGGAGGCCACATCACGCTCTGTCGTGGAGCAGTCCCAGGTACCAAAGGTGTTCAGAAGCATCCCTGACCCCACCCACTAGATGCCAGTGGCACCGCCGTCCTTCAACTTGTGACAAGCAAAAGTCTCCAGATATGGCCAAATGTCCAGCTGGGATGGAGGCTGAGGGCTCCCCAGATTAAGAACCACTGGGCTAGGCCAATATAATATGGCTCACTAAAGACATATGGGGCTCTGCAGTCTTTATGTTTACGTGAAAATTTAAAAGTACCTGAAAACACTAGTAAACCAAGTTCTAAAAACTAAAAAAATGAAATGATAAAATTTACCTCCGCAGTACCTTTTGAACAATGATACTTAGTTTATGATTGAAATGCGTCTAATATGAATATCGTGGAACTGAGATTATATGATACATGGAATAGTTTTCTCAGAACCATCTACCACTCAAGCAATTTCCCACTTGGACCACAGACTAGAGGTAAAGGAGTTATGAAATCACCCGTCCTACTTGTTATTTTGCAAGAGAAACGGAAGATCAGAGACCTGCAGAGACTACTCAGTCTATGACTGGACAAAAATTAGAACCTGGGTGTCCTGACTCACACTTACATATGCTTGGTGTCACTCACAAAGCCAAATACTACAATAACAGATGGTGGAACTTGCTACGTTCCCTTAAATCGGTGTATTTTTTTTTCCTGATACTTGGGTTTCTCTTCTATGTGTAATCATATTAAAAGAAAAAACAAAAAAAAAACCTATAATCTAAAATAACCTGAATGATTTTTGCAAAGGGAAGAGGGGACTCGTTAGTTTCTGTCTGTGAGGCAGGAGGTGCCTCGAGAGCTGGTCCCGCAGAGCCCGCTGGGAGCCTGGTAAGCACACGTGTGCACTTACCATCAGGTTCCTGAAGGGTCCTACACAGAGGCTACTGCCAGCTGCGTGCTCCACTTGCTCTAAACAAGAAAGATACAGGAATGAAACACAAGGAAAGTGAAATGGAAACAATGACAAAGGACATAATGAAGGACAGGACAAAACTGTATGCATATAAGGAAAAGAAATACACACATAAGATGAAGAAACTGAATGAAACAGAAGGAAAACAGTAGTTATCCACTGCAATAAGGTTCTTGCCCAAAAAAAAAAAAAAAAAAAAAATGCATCTTTGTGTTAACTGGGGATAGGATGTGGTATACTTACTCTCAGACCTGTGCCATGCCCATGTTGTAAACCTGATGTTCTTACCACTTAAGTGCCACTCTACTAGAGGATCCGAGAGTCCCATCCATGCCTCTCATTTTACAGAGTCACCAAGGACCACAGATGTGAAGTCAGCTGCCTGAGGTCACGCAACTAAATTAGCTTTGGGGTCAGAATTAAACTCTGAGGATGATGATGCTGTGAGTGCTCTTTCTACATTTATTTCTTAAGACCAATAATGGCATAGTAAGAATATCTTCTTCTTTACAAAGCACTTTATAGCCACTGTCACTCAGTTTCAAGGGCAAATGGAAGTGGCGCAGACTCCACTGCATTTATAGAAAGGAAACAATCAAACTGAAATGCAGGGGGTTTTTTCTATTTCAATTTTACCTTATACCAGAAACAAGTATCAGTCAACAGGACAGAACCCCAATCTGAGCAAATATGATTCACCATGAAATATTAATAAAACTGGATTTCCTAGGGAAATAGCTACCATACAAAGACATCCGACAGCAGCAATGCCCACTTTTTAAAGACAATGGGTAGCATCATACTTCTGGTGCCTGGGATTTGAGGTACAAAACCGAAATTGCCCAAAGCATCCCATGAGTAAGCTCTGGACAGTGTTCTCTTCAAGTAAGGGGGACTAACACTAGAAAATTCTCGAGAATAATGTTTCATTTAAAAATGTTCACACATCAGAGAGAATGCAAAATTCTAGAAGGCTTGCTCAAGTCACATAAAAAATTCATCACAGCAGTGAAGGCTCATGCGTTTGGCGATTTAAATGAATTAAAGTGAGAAGCACAAGCAACTCTTCTGCCTCCTCACTGGGGAGCTGCCAACTGTGAGGTATAAAAATGGAATTCAGTATCGGCGCGCAGCAGCAGGTCCATCTGATCTTTGGGGAGCTCACCATCTCACTCAGACACACAGCTGATTCCAAACCAGGTGAGTCCCCCATCTGTGAGGGCTGCCAAGACCGTACCATGGAAGATCATGGACGACAGACATGGTCTGTCCTGAACGGGTCAGAGGCCAACTCCTCAAGGACAGGCGCGCCTAGGCCCGCAGCTCCTCAGCTCTCCATCCAGCCCTTGATCCTGGCACCTAGACTTTCACCCTCTCCACTCTCCTGCAGCTCCACGGCCCCCGGTTACCTCTGATCGCATAGTTACAAAAGACGAATTTCTCCAGCCTTCATTTGTCCCAAGTTTCTCCTTCACGTTTTGACAGATTGATGGGTCTTTAAATTACTCCCTCCGGCCTCATGACTCTATCAACTAGAACCTCCTCTTCTTCCTGCCCCTAAATGAGAGGGCCTCTCATAGGAGTCAGAAGTGTGGAAGCACACTATCATACGAGGTTGAAGAAAGGCTTCAACAAAATACTCAGCTAAGCTGGGGTACATATCTTACAGAACTGAACAAACGCAGAGTAACAACAGAACTAAGGGGTTACGTTAAAAGCTGAGAGAGAAGCAGCCTAAGAATTAGAGCAGGGGGAGCCTTAAAGACGGTCTTAGGCAGCATCTCAAACACACCTCTCTGAGCTCTATCTCATTATATGAATTGCATAAAATGTCACAGCAAGTTTATAACAAAACTGGGACTTTTATTCCCATCCAATTCATTATTCTAGTCATCGTGTTCTAGTATCCTTGTTAATGACACTTTCTGGGTTCTAATTCACCTTTAAAAGAGGGAAGTAACAATGCCATCTGCATTTCAGGCAAGTTTGAGAACGTCATCATAAACGTCTTTAGTCATTATACATCTTTCTGCATTTCTGAATGGCAAGGGTGTGAGTTTCATGAAAGAAGGCCAGCAGGGCACTAACGTCAGCACCAGGGTTTAACACTCTACAGTTGGCGGCATGAGTAGAAAGAGAGAAGCTGGAAACGGATATATAAAACAGAGTTTTCCACAAGGAATTAATGGGCCATTGCGATATCCTTAATGTATGCTTTTAAAAAAGATAATGACTTGGGTACCCCGAAGCCATCAAAAGCCATTGACAGGACAATGGGGAAACCTGAGGCAGCAGGACTGATGCGAACAGTGCCTCAGAAGCCACACCAAAAATGCTTCCACAAGGTCAAAGTGTTTCACACGGAGACGTGTTATCGGATGATGGAAAGCGGCCCCTACGACTGGCCAAGGTGAGATCAGTGAATGAACAAGCCATGTGGGGACTCAGTCCATCCAGTCCATGTGTTTGAAAGAGAGAAATCTGAAGCAGTGAGATTCTGTTACAGTTGGTTCTTATGAAAGTAATAGCCTAGACATTTTCTATATAAGTAAAATAACTCTGAAATCTAAAAACATTCTCTTAGGCTTGTTGGGCATAATTTCAAATCGTTTTAGTAGTTAAATTCACCAAGAGCTGTCTGTAACCTAGAGGCAAATTATAAAAATAAAACCTTTCTGGTTTTAAGTTGTTCATGGTATTAAAACAGGACTCTAGATTTCAGTTCCAACAGAAACAATGGAAAAGTCCTGGATCCTTCGGTGCTACAGATCACAGCCTAAATTCCTGGAATGCTTGTGTCCTGCTAGCGGGGTGCACAGCCTTTGCCGCCATGGAGGCTCTGGCTCCCAAACCTCCAAACGTCAGGCTGACGGCAGAACAGCAAAGATCCTATCTGTCGGGAGCTTTTCATTTCTCTAAAGAAGGCTTTTAGTGGCTCTGACTGGATAATTCCAAGTACTAGAAATAAACTTTAGTAAATTCAAATTCAGAAACAATTAAATTTCCTTACATTCCTATAACCCCAAAAATCTCGAGGCATAAACAGAATAACTTCAGAGACTTATTAAATGCTTCTGAAATTTAAACAAGCTCCTAGCCTCTTCTGATTTATAATTATTTTAATTTCTAGAGTTCTTAATTTCCAGAGTTCTTGTCATGGATGTTCAGTACCTTTATTTTAAAGGAGAAAAAATATATCTGAAGTCTGAAAACCTTCCATAAAAAGTGAATTAGCGACTGCAAAGTAAAGAACTTAATTCAAGTTTAGGTATCAGTCTCCTGTGGACAAATATACCAGCACTGGGAGCTGAGCAGGGAAGTGGTGTGTTACAAGTACCTGGCAACCTCCTAAAACAGAGGAGATGGCCATACCCTTGAGAACTGGTTAGTCTCAGCAAAAAGGAAAGTCGCTTTGTCCCTCTCAAAGCCCGTGAAAAATTTTACAATACTATATCCTAATGAATTAACTACGAAATTTAGGTTAAAAATATTTTCAGGAAATAAAATCTATATATAAATCTGAGTCAAGATACAATTGCAACACTTAAAATTCATTCTTTACGTTTGTTTACAGACATGCTCATAGGAACATTGGTCAAATCATATCAGTAAGTAATAAAATCTGTAGAGTTTATTCATTAATATACACTGAGAGGATCTACATTAAGATGTAGGCAGGTGCCTTCTACTGATATGAAAATGATGAGGGGATAATACCTGTTTCCCTATCTTTTGGTATTTTCTAATTTTTTAGATGAACATAATGTAACATTTGGTTACATTATGCAAAAAAATAAATGCAAGATTTAAAAATATATTTACAAAAGCAAAATTAATGACACAACTGAAAGTGTTTCTTTTGGTTGAGATTAGCTGATGTACTTTTTATAAAAGTACAATTTGGAAAAAGCCTTGACTTTCTCCTTTGCACAAAAAAAGTCTTACTGAAGTGTTTCTGTTTTCCAACTCGTACCTGTACACCCCAGTATAAGTGTCCAGAAAAAAGTACTATCCCCAGAAACACCAAATCCACAACAGACACACAGTTATAAGGATTTAAAAGAGATTTAAAATATTCATAACAGACACTGCAATAACAGTCAAAACTGCTTAAACATTCTAATTACCACTGTTAGCTTTGGGTGTGTACTCAACTTTTTTTCCTATGCATTACACTACTTTGAACAAAAAATTAATTCGTCTCCTCCTTTTGAACAGCCACACACCTCCTATTCTTTTGCTTGTTTCACTGCACTTGGTTATTATACCCATCATTATTTAAATCAGAAATCTAATTCAAACAATCATGAGTGCCTCCCAGGTAGATGTGACGGTCAATGTTTTGGCAGTCAACTGTGATCATCGCGAGAGTATTGTTCACCTGGCTTTTATTTTGTTTCTTCTAAAATGCAAAAACTAGACAATGGCATTAGAATATGCCACATTTTGGTAAAGGTTTAAGAAATTCATTTATAAAAACAAGAGAATTTACAGATACATTTAACTACCTAATCCCTTGGATCTGCCACAAAATGAGACACTTTCACTTTTACAGGATAAGTTTTAAGACTCTATGACTATTGCTAAGTGATCTCACTCCCTTCTGTCCAAGACCTCCATCTTCCTCCAGCCCCTTTCCACCTGCAGATGTGTCTATCAAAAATCATGAATGCACACACATCACTCACTGCTCCAGGGGAAAGAGCCTGGCCCACTCCAGGCTGACACAGGTGCAGAAGCTAGCACAAATTCACGCATGCGCACAGGCCAGTCCAAGTCACCTACACTGACAAACTGCAAACTGTCAAGGCCATCTTTTACACTCAAGAAAAATAGAAGAAACTAAGATATTTTCTCCTCATAGAGAAATTACTTTTTAAATCAAAGATTACATTTAAATTCAATTCCAGGTTTGTTTGTTTGTTTGTTTTAATATATCTTCACCTAAAAACAAACTCCTACTGGCCAATTTTAATAACACATGTCATTCTTCAATGTACCAGCCTTTATCAGACTAGTTTAGCCCAAGCTCACTATTTTAGCTAGATTAAATTTTTTTTCCCTCTACATACTTTGTAAAGTTTCTGGAATAATGATGAAGTAGAAGTCTTTTGATAATTTTTCTTGGGTGCTTATCTACAAGGCACTTTAAGAGCTATACAGAATTCATATATTTTACTACAAAGATATCTGCCCCAAAGGAATTTAAAATTGGAAGTCATATGGAATTTAAAATTGGAAGTCATATGTCTAACTTTGGGAAAAGCAAGCCCTTCTGAGGAAAGGCCTTACTAATGTCAAGAAGCAGCAAATTTTGAGTGGAAAAAAATGTTCCAGAGAATCTGTACTTCTTTTACAATTTTCGAGAAGGGGAAGGGGAGGAAGGAGGACGGGAGAAAGCAGGCAGGAGGGTAGAGGGAGGGAGAGAGGCAAAAAGTGATATGCAGAGAGAGTGGGGGCAGGGCGGGGGAGTGGCAGGTACCCCTGGGGGCTGCTGGGGCACCGCCGTGGCCCTCAGAGCATAATGGGCCCCAGCACTGAGAGTGCAGCCTTTTAGAAACACTGCATCTTACCCCGCGCTGGTCTCCAAGGGCTTAAGCTATCCATGCTGCCCAGCGTTGCTACTTTTCTTTCGCCAACATGGAGGTACAATAATGCCCCCAGGAAGGGAGGGCTCACAAAGGACTAGGGCTTGAAACCCAGCTGCCTCCCAGGCCAGTGCCCATACTGCAAGAAAGGGTCTCGCTCTCAATCCAGACACTCGATTCTCTTGTTCCCCAAAGGTTCTTGCGTCTCCAGGGTCACACATCCTCCCTGCGAAGAGCTGACGCTGACAAAAGTGAGACACTCCTGGATT
Organism: Pteropus vampyrus; assembly: GCF_000151845.1. Lineage (NCBI taxonomy): Eukaryota > Metazoa > Chordata > Mammalia > Chiroptera > Pteropodidae > Pteropus > Pteropus vampyrus. Next base: position 2,996,425 of record NW_011888867.1, read on the forward strand.
GGGTTCTCCTCTCTCACTGGGGTGGCACTCTGAACAAAATAGGCCCTCGAAGACCAGAAGCCCACAAAACGGAAATTCACAAAACCAAAACTTTATTGTGCAGCCTCGGGCCACAGTTGGATTAGTGAGAAATTATCCTGTTCAGGGCAGATGGGAGTTAACTGTGATACACACTGGTGATAACTACTTGTCCTGGGAGGAGAAAATGAGATCATGACAAGATCATGTGCACAGTGCCCGACACAGACCCAATAAATGGAACCAAGTGTAAGGATTAGCCACAGATTTTACTAAACAAACTACAGACACCCCACGCCTACAAGTCTAAATTGTCAGCATATGTTCCTTCTTAGGAAGACAATAACATTCTGCTTCCACTAACAATTCTGAATTCGCCCATTTGTTTTGTTCATTTGTTCTACATGGTTTCACACAATCCCACCCAGATATCATTATGGAAATGTACAATCCAATGAGGACAGAAGTTTAACTGAGAGAAAACAATTCTGGCAAACACCCACCAACATCCCATCAATATAGATCTTAATGCTCTAACAGAAGTTGTGAGGATATTTCATTTTTTAAGTCTGTAACCCCACTGATGGCATTGCTGCTGCTGTCTCTACTTAATTTTTAAAATTAAACATACTAGTTCATGCTTTAGTGGTTCCTAATCTTATGGGAAGAAACTGCAGACTCCTTTGAAAATCAGATAACACCTGAGGCTCCTCTCCCCAGAAAGTCACAAACTTAAACACAAAATCTGGGGGCTCAGAGACCTCCTGTTATCACAAAGCTGTGAGTTCACGTAAACACGTATGGACCAGAGTACTCCTGTGTGATCCCTGAAAAACCTCCAACTCCCCAGACTGCTCAATAAAAATGTTGCACAGATAATCAGGACATTAGTTTCCTTAAAACTGACATCAACTTAATTAGTAACTTCTCCCAAGAAACTGGCTTTCACACTTCTGTTTTTTCCTGATTTTCACATCCAGAAGAATGTAAACTGACAGATTTCACCTGTCATATACAGCACTGACATTGCTCCCACACAGTTACTTTCAAGGCTGTCTGATAATGTAACATCTGAGGAACCATCCAAAATTCATCCAAAATGTCACCTGCCTAAAATTTGGTTGCGACACAGTAAAGTAGAGCTATGAGTGGTTTGGACCACATCAAGATAAGAAAACAGGAATAGCATACACTTCATCTGGGCAGCAAGCAAATAGAGAAACATGTCTACTTCCGTCCAGGCCCGTGCAACAAATCGAATTCCAAGAGTTATCTAATCAACCAACCTATATTACCACCGGTATCCTAGTTTGGATAGACAGCTTTTACAAAGAATCAGGTCTCCACGCGAGGAATTCTCCGTCTAGTGCCATGATATGTGTCCAGTTGCAAATCCAAAGAGCTTTACTCTCATCTAATGTGCAATCTACTTCATTCACACCATGTCGCCAAAGCAAATGTATGAATTTTAAAAGGGCATGTTAGAATATGTTAAAACTGTTCATTTTTTTTTTTAAATCCAGAAGTGACATGATCAGTTAAAGGACAGGCAGAGTTACTACAGAGCTAATTTCGCCAGTGCCCACTAATGACAATGGAATGGACGAAGGTCGGTGTGCCACACATTCTGATAAGGCTCAAGGCTCGCAGCAACTCTACAAAGGTAGGTCTTAACCCATCTTAAAGACAAGTAAACTGAGGATCGAAATACATGGAGTTATCCATCCAAAGTCACACCGCTACTAACTGGTAACACTGGGATCCGAATCTGGCCTTGTAATCCCAAGGGTGTGTTCTAGCATGCCACGATGAAGTCCACGTATCATACAGGTCCCAGCACTCAAAAGGTACAGCTGGGTCAGCAATTTTTTCCTTCTCTGCTCCACCCAACATACACACACGCTTTAAGCTCACTGTAAACAAGTTACCTTTGCAAAGTACGGATCCAGCTGCATTTAATACAGAAACAACAGCGAAGCCTGAACATACCTCCACCCCACTAATAAAAACTTTGGGTAATGGTTTGTTTTTAATGTGCTTTAGCATGGAAACTGAAGTTGGGGTTGGGGTGGAGGGATTACAGCAGTCCTTCAGTTTAGCAATTCCTTTCTGACAACCGTCCATGAGATGTGGAGGGCCCTGTATCTCTAAAAAGGAAGAGAGTCAGAAATAGTTAAGCATCACCTTTTCTCGATTTAGTATTTTCTACATTCTAATGCAACCGTGAATTTAATTTACCTTGGCATACAGTGATTTACATTATTTTCTATCCTGAACTCCTGAATTTATCATTTTGATGGAATAAAAACTACAAATAGGTATTTATTAAGGTTAACACTCAAATTTGATCATTATTAAATATTCCTATGATCACACCTAACAAAAAAAGATACTTCCCATGACAATATATAGCAGCTAATAAAACTAAAAACAAGCAAGTTTGGAATCTTAAGCCCTTGTTCAAAATTCCAACCAAGAGTGAGACTGTTGATAGTTACTTCTTTTCACTATTTGCTTCTGACACCAGAGAGAGGGAACCTGTAATTTCGAGCCCAGTGTAAATCCTACCAAAATTACAATCCATGATGTATAAATAGACATTATTCCATGTGTAAAGATCAAAACTGCAACTAACCAGCACATGCTGCCTGCAGCATAAACCTGGTAGAGATGAAAAGAAGACCTAGGTCTCCACTGATGCCGAATTATCATGCTCACGGTGAAGGTACCGAGACAGGAGGCGGAAGGCAGGGAGCCTTTCCTCACACAGATCTCACATTCCGCGTGAAGCCAGCAGTTCGCTTTATTCCATGGAGAAACAGGTTCTGATAATCTCATATGTTAAAAACAAAAAATATAGCCAAAAGAACCAGAAAAGCATATTCTATCCCTCAAATTGGCAAGAGAATGAAAACTGAACTGAAGAAGCTAAACCGTGAAAAGAATAACAAAAGGCACAGAAATCGCATTGTTGCCCATTCTAATCTGTCCTGCAACTTCAGACACTGTACATAATTCGGTTTAGGGGTTCTAAACATGGGTGAACAAACCAGTTTGCCTTCATTTTTGTGGCATGTGATGTCTTAGGAAACCTACAAAAGACTGAATCAAGGATTCTCAGTACAAGAGGAACGACTGTTTATCTCTGTAAACAGAAATAAAGGGGGGAGGATTTTAACCTAAGTTGTAGTAATTGCTTTTCTTTTTAACAAAAGCAAAGATGATCCTCTGCAACTATACATACCTGGCAACACACACCTAATTCATTAAGGGTGAAATTAGGTTTTGGTCATTCAGACACTGATTAAACTAAGAAAAGCATATAAAAGTGAAAGTTTTGAAAGTATCAAATTAGCAAGGATTTTAGATGTCATAATCTTATTTTAGAAACTGGTATTTTTATATACCACACACATACAGTATTTTATTTTATCAGTAGAATAAATTTCTTGCCTCTGAAACCATTCACATATTCTTTGTATGTTAAAAATAAATACATTAATATAGAACATTTAAAATAACTATACAACATTTACCAGATTATTAAAACTTCCATCAAAAAATATTTTTAAATTTCAGGATCATGACCACAAAAATGTTAAAAGGAAATAGCTACAATAAATGCTACAGAACGCTGAAAATGTTCTAGTCTCTTACCCATAATCCCTCAGGACTTTTTCTTAATACATCTACCAAGTTTTAACCTTTTAAACAAAGTTACTGCTTCCTAATTTTTAGAGAAAAGGGTAGAAGAGAAAGGCAAATGCCAAAGAAATGTGAAAAATGAAAACACAGATGACTAAACAGTGCTTTTCTTTTGTCTAGCCTACTTCGTGTGTCTGAGGCGTGGGGGTGGGGTGTTAAGGACTTACTGAATCTTCAAGGAACAACTAAACGCTCTCCATACTTGATTTAGGAAGAAGTTTTTAGGTAGAAGCTTTTACGTTTTGCCACAAATTCAAGAAGTTTTTAAAAATTTTATTAACACACACATATTCTGAAGACAGTGTTGTGAGATAAATACAATTAAGAAATCAATCCCTGGCTCTCATCAGGAAAATTCGAGAGTGCACAGGGACAGGTTAGGGCAACTCCTTTCTTGTTCTTGCTTCCTTTTATGCTTTTCCTCAGGAATGAGCCAAGCCGCTGGGATAGGAACAGCTTTATCAGCAAACAAAACCTCTTAAGGAGCTATTGCTTCAAACAGTTCAAATGAGTTCCTCTTAAAGGAAAAAGAAAAAAATAAAAAGCTCTCCTCCTCCACCACCATAAGCATCTAAAAAAAAAAAATTCCTATCTTTTATAGATATCACATCATAAGACAGTGAAAGAAACTAATAAGCACGATTTAACTCAATTATAGCCACAAATAGGAATTGCATTTACAGTTTCTAGATTTAATTTTTAGAGCGTATGTTAGTATAAACGCGTTCATGCTCCATAACATTCGGCTTAACAAAAATTTTAAAAATTGTATTTTATTCAGTTGTTCTAAACATTTGGCCAGTCATTCTCAACAAAAGAACTCTGGGGCAGAGGAGGAAGCTACACATCGGGGCTTCTTGAAATCGTCAGTAAGACAAAACGAGGGAGCTCTGCCGTGGCAGACTCAAGCCCTCCACCATCCACACGGCAGAGTGAGGCACAGGCAACGCCTCACCCCGTTCTTGTGCTTTCTCAACGGATTTCAAAAATAACATACAACTTAAGAGACATGAAATATTCATAAAAAGCCCAAAATGACAAATTTGTTGTTTAAAGAAAAGAAAAAAACACTTGACAACAGGCAGCAAGGGATAAAGTAATTTGTTAGTGTTTTTAAAAACTATTTGAGGTACTCAAAGGACAATAAATCTATTCAATCCATAAACTCCTGAAGCAAGAGTAACTGAAGGCATCAGTTCTCACCATAACTGAGCTCTCCAATTCCAAAGACTTCATTTAATCACGCTATACTGCCTTATTATCTAGGATTAAAGTGGGCAATTCTAAAGTAAATAGTGAAAATTCATCCTGGCTAATTGGCAAAGACTTATAAAACACCACTACTTATTCAGTATAACTGTCCTACTTAGAAACATTAGAAATAAAAACTGGATTTAGGCAAGTTGGAGCCAAATATTTAGCTGGGTGAACTTCTGCAAACCACATGGCCCCTCTGAGCATGTTTCCTCATCTGCAAAGGTGGATAACGACCCCTGCTTTGCAGAGCTTACTGGGAGGTTTAGCTCTTCGACTCACAATGGGGTACATCCAAATAAACCTACCGTAAGTCAAATATATTGTTAAACTGATAATGTATTTAACCTATTGAACGTCATAGCTTAGATTAGCCAGTTTCTACTGAATACATATCACATTCACACCATCGTAAATCAAAAAATCTTAAAATCAGATGCCATAAATCAGAGACCATCTGTATATGGAGCACCAAGCACAGGGCTAGGCACTTGCAAAACATGTTAAAGAAACAAGTAATTTCTGTCATGGTCACCACTAATAGAAAACAGTGATTCAAAACGACGACATGATGTGCAGATCTGCCACTGGATTAATCTGGTAAAAAAAAAAAAAGGGCTGCTTTCAGCGTTTATCTTTTTCACTTTGAGGAACAATAGTAGTGCTTTCAAATAACTTTCTTCTCCATGTCATTCAGCTTCCCTAATTTTTATCGACCAAAGTATTAATAATAAAACCAAACTTTAGAACTGTCTTTGGAAGCATGTAAAATCTGCACAGACAGAGTTCCATCTTAGTCTACTACACGTGAGACTGCAACTCTCTACTCTGCACAGTCTGTAAATGAAAGAAAATGTCTATCACTTTTTAACCCATGTAATGCTGTTCTTGGAGTCTTTATCCAATTCCTCAGTTCTTTAGAGGCCGCTCCACGTGTAAAACTATGCTCTCCTCTTGGTAATTCTCCTGTGAACACTTAAGATCCCATATGGTAATAGCTCATCTGTAAACATGAATGTGAAACTGCCAAGGAAACACTCAATGAGTTATAAAAACAGCAATTAATCCATAATTTAGAAAAAGAACTTAGGAAAGCAAAGGAAATTGTTTTCTCACTTACAAATTACAAATGAATCATCTTAAAAAATCAACTAAATTCTTCTAAACTAACTACAATAAGGATCTTGTAATTTTTTTCACCTTTTAGAAAACATATTATAATCATCAAACCTTTTTTTTCGGTGTTAGGCAAGTTTCACCTCCCAATTTACACAGGGACAGGAGAATCAGAGTAACAACCTACATATAGACAGAACATAGCGTATTTCCTAATACACTAAATTACAATGTTTGAAGCAGTTTTCAACCATGGCAGGTACTGGGATTTTTGTAAATTCGTCCACTAAAACACGAGTGAACGTTCCGCAAAATGCTTTGGAAAATTTTAGTTAATCCACATAATTTCCCTGAGAACGAGGTTATGACATAAGCAAGACTCCAAGGCACAAAACAAAAACACTGACCAACTGATTGACCTAAACGTGGAGTAATTCAGTAGCAGCAAAATTAGAGATAAAAAAATTCCAATTCCTGTTGAAAAGAAATTCAAACTGTACTGTGCTTTCAGAAACAGACCACCGCCACAGCAGCAGTGAGCAACCAACCTGGCAGCCAGCCCATGCTGATGGGACACCCAATGCTCAGGGAAGGCATCGCTCAGCGGCAAGGCAGCAAGAGCTACCTACATTAGGGGACGAGGACGAGGACATTGCTCAGTTGGGTCTAACGTGACAAGCTCGTAAGCCATAAAGCATGTAATGTGGGGCCACAGTTCCACAAAACACCGCCACCTCCAAGTGCCCATGCCCTGTTCCAGCACCTGCAAATAAGAACTATGGGTGAGCGCCTGTGAGTAAGTAGGAAGAGGACCTTGGCCACCAGGCACCCGGAAGGTTCAGGGCCCGTCTGCCACCATCCTCAGGCACCACAGCCAGGCCTATCACTCGGCCAAGACTCCGCCCTTTGGCTTTGGCCAATTCCCTTGGCTGCTAAGGAAGGTGAGATCAAACCCCACGGAAGCCGACCTGTTTCCCATGCTTATTAAATATAGTCTTTAATTTTAACTTTAAATGGAACCAGTGTTGTCACTTCTACTGCTGTTGCCCACCACACGTAGAACTGGACAAACAGCATATTCTGTAGAAGAAAAGGCGTGAAAAGGAAAACCTGCGTTCAAGTTCTGACTGACGCTCACTGGCAGAGTGAGCGTGGACAAGTTACTTAATCTCGCTAAGTTTTCACTTCCTCAGCAGGAGCTGGTACAAACCATGGAGGTGGCCTGGACGCCACAGAAGTAGAGGCCAACAGGGACTGCGTGTGGGCGTGCTCAGCACCACTCAGCGCCGCGGGCTCGCTGCTGTGTCCGGCAGCAGCTCTGCACACTGCCGCCCACGAGGCCCTAAGTCTCCATCAGGGCCCCTCGCTGCATGCTTCCACCTGCCATCTAGCTGTGCCCTGTGGCCTCGTGTCCCTGCTTCTCCCCCACCTCCTGCATTGCTCTTTCCTTCTTCCCCTCCTCACGTTCCTTCTTAAAGGTCCTCCCCACTGTGCTCCACTTCGTGACCACAAAGCAGCATCACCTCCTCTCCCAAAGGACTCCTGCCCACCCCCTCTCTATCCTGGACCCCATGCACACATCAACCAAAACATTCAGTTAGCCTGATCTGCACTGAGCTGCAGTAAAAAGGATAAGCTCCTCCCCTGGATATTTTAGTCATCTCTAATTACCCCTACCAATCCAGACGCTAAGTGCAGCGCCTGGGACAAAAGGGGCCAATATGTCTATTTGCAGAATTGATTTTCATAATTCAAAAATACTCATGCGAGTTTCTCGGTGGCCCTCACTATGTACCACCCCAGCATTAAATTTCCCAAAACGTGGAGCAGCCTCTTCCGGGAGCTGTCAGCCCCTAGACCTTGACTGGGCCCGCCCCTGTGCCATTCATGTCACGGCCTCCGAAAATCCACCCCTGGGCAGCCATCTATAGTCACGCCATACTTCACACACATACCCTATGAACATTACAAGACCTGTCCTGTTCATCTTGTTGGCCGGTCATCCCCTGGCTCTCCAGAATGTCAGTCTCGTGAGAGTGGGAACCTTGGTTGTTTTAGTTCCCTGCTGTGACTACAGCACCCAGAAGAGTGTCTGACACAGACCAACAAATATTTATTAAAATATGGGTCGGGGAGGCGGGACGGGACCCTCCTCCCTTCACTCACTCCTCCAACCCGCTCTTTAAGCCTCCTGGGCTCGTCTTCCCTGCTCTCCACTCTGCAACACGGCCATCCCGCCACCCCCCGCCCGCCCTCGCCCTCCATCTAAGTAACAACTCCCCAGGCATCCCAGCCCAGAGTTCGATTTTCTTTCTCTCAATGTCAAGTCCTTTAGTTTAGCATTATTTTTTTAAAGCCCTCAGACCAAGTGATTTTGCATGTGGATCACTTAGCTCCCTAAAGTAACTATAAATTTCTACAGGTCTTGTCGCCTTTGGAGAAGAATTTCAAACATGTACAACTTCAAAAACCTTGAGTGCTCATCACAGTACCAAGGTTTTTTTATTTGAATAATTTTGCTTGCAAAGACAGAGGAAATATTTCCTTTATAAGCTGATTATAATTTAACTAAAAGTCACCTGGACAAACATTATACATTAGCTGATACTCTCAGGGACTCTTTACAGCTTTTACAAAGGATTACCTGGACCTGCTGAGTGACTTAAGGAACTGTGCTCTTTATAGTTCACTACTGATTTCCTTATAAACTGTCTTCTTTACTGTCCAGCTATCAGAAATACTTGCTGCTATAAATATCTTCTAATTTCCTCCATCTAACTTGTTGCGAACAGGAAAGTCAGTAGATTAGAACAAGGCCTATCATACGGGTCCATCGGCACCGAGCGAGGCTCTGCCACCAGAAGGGAGAACAGAGAGACCCAGCGTGTCTGGGCTTCCACAGGTGCTCCGTAAACACCGACTGATGAGTCACAAACTCAGTAGCTCCTCCCCAAGGAACATGCTGTTGGTGGCACTTACAGCTACCACGAACTCACACGTTGCACAGAGCTATTCCTTTCTTATACCACTTGCTCTTGACAGCAACTCTGTGAGGTCAGGTAGCCCAATGACCATTCCATGTCATGATGCCCACTTTTAAAGCTATGGAAACTACACCCTGGAAAGCTGACATGATTTGCCAAGTCACCAGGTAAAAACCCAGGGGTCTCAGGTTTTAAGCCCCTTCCACCAAGCTCATTTGTATTGTGCCACTGTTGTTTCTTTAGGGTAAGAGAACTTCAAGGAAGGCTCTTACATGGCCAAGAAAAGGCACAGCAACGACACATTCTGCTATTATAGTCTACATTTGAAAAGAATATTTGCCAGGGGTCACTGTTTACTGCTAACAAGCAAATCAATCTCTCATTTCTCACACTAACAAACAGGGGACAACGATGAATAAGCTGGTAAATACTTCTAAATTTGGTCCTTACCATTTTACTTCAGAGTATAACCTTCCTATGGTTCAAATTAAAATTACCTTAAACAGCCGACACTAAAAACTCTCCCCCCCTCTCCTACCTGTCCCATCCAAGGAACTTTTCATGTTCGATCTCATTATTGGGGCTGCTCAAGTTAAGAAGTTAGACTGAATTACGAAACTGAGAATCCAAAATTCTACTTCGAAATGCCTAACGTGTGTACCTCTTTGGCCCATGGCAGAACTGCATGCTCCCTGGTCAGAGACAACATGAACTGTGTTCTCACAGCACTGTGTTCTTTTCCTTCATTATAGGTCTCTGTGAGTCTGTTTGCCAATCAACGAATATTTATTGAGAGCTTATTCCATGCCAACGATCTAGGCGCTGATCAGCAACATGCTGATTTAATGTTTGTCGCTAGACTACAGGCACCATGAGAAGAGTTACTGCTGCTTTTTTGCTCACCATTGCACTGTACAACCAACCCAGTAGAGTGCCTGGCGCACCGCAAGAGCTTTAGGAACATTATTGGAATGAATGAATGAGAGACAGAGACAGAGAGAGAGAAGAGGCTACTCTGTACGTAAAGGAATCGGGGCTTTTCACCACCCAGAACATGCCTCATGATCCACCAGCAATCTGATGAATTCTGAAAGGCACCACATGCATTGCACAGCTGTAGGCATAGCAGCTGTCATGCAAAGGAGCCGAGGCCAAGAACTATGAAGAATCCAGCCCTTTGTTTTTTTCTGCCTGCCTCATAAACGAAATGAAGGTAGGTCAACTGTCAATCTACCTGTCAGCTGCATGTCTTCAACATGCTTTAACACTGCTACTGAATGAAACTTATGTTGATTTACTATTTGACGTCACTGCCTGAAAAGACATTTAAATGTCTGAGGTCACACGTAAGACCTAAATAGAATTAAGTTAATATAAAAAGTTCTTCATTTCAGGTCTTTGCAAGCTATAAATTAGCTTTCCCAGAGTATTTAAGTTAAAAACAAAAAAGGTCTGACTCATTATTTAAACTCTCTAAACTTTAGGTCATAAAGTTCAAACAGGACTCTTTACCAGTAGGCTGTTCAAAACAGACAAGTTCCAAGAGTGAGCCTCATGCAAGTATTTTAATTAAAACCTAAGAGTCAGTGGGTTATATGCTGCCCAGAGTAGTTATAAAAATAATAATAGGATAATAAGAAATATGAACTACTTAACTCGATATAAAAACTGAGCAATCTTGGCAGATATAAAAATGAAGATATGTAAGTGCATGTATCACTAATAAAACAAAGAGTTTGTGTTCAGTTTTTTCTCCAAATCCAACCAAGTGAAAAGATTTAAAAAAAAAAAAAAATTAAGGGATAAATAAAAAAGAAAAGCAGAAAGTAAAATGTTTAAACATGCAAGCCAAAGTATGCCAAACAGAAAAGTCTTAGAGTGAACTTTCCATTAAGCTATGAATATATTTGAATATATGTTATGCTTAATTGCAAAGTAAAGATTTCCCCTTCTCCTCAAACTCCAGCCTCTGAAAATCACAACTTACCTAGAAAGCTGGTGACATTAAACAAAATGAACAATAAATAAAGGAACAGGTTGAATTATGTGAAGAGTTTGCAAACAATTATGCATTAAAAGCCTAATGTCGACAAAATCTCAATACTCAGTTAAAACGATAAAAAACAAACAAACGAAAAAACACCTGGGAATTTTCTAAACCCAGATCATCTAATGCAGGATCAAAGCATTTAATGACCTAAATCAGCCACAAAATCATGTTCAATAAACACAGAACATGCATTTAGTAAGAGGCCCACAAACCGCCCCTTGAATGAGTTAGTTGTATTTGCATTAGGCTGTGAAATACAAAAAATATGTAATGGAAAAATCAGAAAAGCCTTTTTGCCTACATTTTAAAATATTATTTTTACATTTTTCGAAAATCAAGTTTATGTTATGATTTTATTTACGGTATGACTACCACAACTCACTTTGCAATGTTCTAAGTAAAGGACAGATTCATGAATTCAAATGCCTAAAAAAATTTACTTAAGATTAAGGTGGGCAAAAAAGAAAGTTTTATATTAGTAAGAAACTGCCACATTGTGCCTTGGCATAGAGTCAAACTGGGCTCTATGAAAGATTCACGAATTCACATTAAAATTCTTTATTTAAAAAAATCCCAACAACGTGTCAAAATGCCAGCTGGAAATATGATATATCCGACCAAACTATTTTCCTACCCGGAAATTATTCCCTCCCTTTTGTAAGCCCGACTACGCTTTCCCGTGGTTTGAAAACATGATAAAACAAAATAAAACTATTGTAGTTAAATCAAAAGTGACAAAACAGCATGCTCTTCAACTTCCATTTCGTTAATGGCCTAATTTCAGAAAGATCTGGTGTGCTAAGACCTTAGCCCACCCCTGAGAGTGTTGCAATCGTGCGCGGCGCGGCCTGGCCCCGCGTGGGGTGGGGGTGAGGGATTAGAGTGGCAGGGCCCGTCAGGGAGAGGGGCGCAGGGAGCAGCGGCCCGGCCCGGCGCCGGGGAAGCCCGAAGTGGCAGGGCCTGGCCTCGCGTGGAGTGGGGTGGAGTAGGGTTTGGAGTGGCAGGGCCGTCCGGGAGAGGGGCGCAGCGGCACGGCCCGGCGCTGGGGGGCACGGAGTGGCAGGGCCCAGCCTCGCATGGAGTGGGTGGGGGTGGAGGGGTTTAAGAGTGGCAGGGCTCGTCCAGGAGAGGGGCAAAGAGGCGCGACGCAGCACTGTCCGGCATCGGGGGGTCGCGGGGGACCACGAAGTGGCAGTGCCCGGCCTCGCGTAGAGTGGGTGGGGGGTTGGAGTAGCAGGGCCCGTCCGGGAGAGGGGCGCGGCGGCACGGCCCGGAGCCGCGGGGCACGGAGTGGCAGGGCCCGGCCCGCACGGACCGGCAGTGTACGGCTCGGCCGGTTCTCTGCCCTCTGGGGGACGCGAGCTCATCGGCCACAGCACGCCCGGCCCTACCCGCACAGTCCCGGCGGGACACGAGGCCACCGAATCTGCGGACCTGGAAATGTCACTCTCAGAACACATTTTATGACGCGTTCGCTGGCAAATAGCACAAAAAGCTAAGAATATACCGGGCATGCACGACTCTGACGAGACCGGCTGCTGCGCCGGCCCGCAAGTCCTGCTATTTTTGATGTCCGAGAGTGAAGTGACAACTAGCCCTCAGGCGGCACTGGGGTCTGCGCACTTTTCCACGCCCGCATTCCCGGCCCCAAGTTAGAAAAGAGCCCGAGCGGCGTCCGGCGCCGTGATTCAGCAGCGGCCCGGGGGGGCCGGAGCGCGGGCAGGCGGCCGGTCTGGAAAAGGTCACCGAGAGCCGCGGGCTCCGCCGGAGCCCGGATCCGGCCAGCCCAGGCGCGGCGGGGGAGCGGGCGGCGGCGGGATCCTACCTTTCCTGCTTTTCGGGGAGCTCCGCTTGCTCCGGGCGCTGGCTCGCTCTTCCTCAATCGCAGCTGCTATCTCGGGGTTGTCTTCCCCATTGTACCAGACCAGGAGCTCCTCGCCCGGCGCGATTGGCTGCGAAGAGAGAAGAGACAGGCGCCGGGCCAATCAGAGCGGCGGTTGTTGGCGGGGCGGGGGCAGGGCGGGGCCGCGAGCCGGAGGCCAGCCCGGCAGGAAGGGCTCCTAAATCCTCCGCGGCGGAGGGCTGGGCGGCCGCGGGAAGGGACCCTCTGCTGGAGGGAGGACCTCACTTCCCGCCCGCCTCCTCTGCTGGGGGTCCGCAGGGCCACTAAGGGTCTGACTAGGAGAGATTGCTTTAAACTTAAAACTGCCATGCTGCCGAATCTGACTGTTCAAAGCCTCGCAACTACACGCAGAAGGAAAAATAAAACACGGAACCATTTTGCCCATGAAATCTAACTGATGAGAAATTTAAAGCACAATTAGAACCCCGTAGTTTGGCAAGAGAAGTGCTAAAAGCTAATGGCCAGTGCACCGTTCAGGTTCTAACAAGTTAAACATGATAAGGAAGAACTATATGCCCCCGCACATTTATAAGTCACCGCTAATTATATCACGGAAAGGCTAAAAGCAGAGGACACACAAGCGTCCTGGCAGTATATTATCTATGCACTGCCACCAACCTGCTCAGGTCCGCGGAGAATTCACCGCCTTGTCCTCTGCACCACACATCGAGTTTACATGACAACTTAAATTTAAAAGGAAATGCCTAAAAATAACTCACACATATTATGCTCCTAAAACATTCATTCTTAACAGCCATGTGAGCAGTGAGGACATATACCATCATCATCATACTAATTACATCTAGAACAAGATCCTGAAGAATAAGTATACTGAGTAGAAAGATTATACTTCTAAATAGAATTTAAGGAAATGGCTTATTGGTTTCTCTCACAATGACTTCTGTTCAGAAAGTTCCAAGAGTATCCACACAAGTAAAATTCTGCCTAAAACCCACTGAATAAAATTAGAATCTGTGAGTCCATATTGATATAAACGAATGAATGAACAAGTAAATAAACAAGAAGGAAAGCTCTTCCTTAAAGTAGAACTCAACTAACCAACGAAAAAAGTAATAGAATTAGAAAATCACCAGTTGGCAATCATCTCAGTAATAACTATTTCAGGCAAGAATCATCCATGGCGAAAGTTTGAGGAGTGACAGAATACTTGCAAAGTCTCAAAATATCTCCCTATAAAACATTTATTAACTACAAAGGGAAAAACGGTATCTTTATGAGACAAAGAGACATTATGTGCCTCCTGACCATGTACAGTAGAGAACACAGCATCACTTCTAGAGGTTTCTGCCCAAAATGCATAAACACAAGTTAATCATAATAAATCATAAGAAAAGCCCAAACTGTGAGACATTCTACAAAATAACTGACCAGTTCTCTCAAAACTGAAAGGTTATAAAAGCAAAGACTGAGGGACAGATGACATTATAACTGAATGCAAGTGAGCTTTCTATTCCCATAAGGATATGATTGGAACAACCATATCCTTATGGGAATAGAAAGCTCACTTGCTTTCTATGTGACTAAGGTGTATCAATTAGCTCAGGGGTCCCCAAACCCCGGGGCTGGGGGCTGGGGGCTGGGGGCTGGTATTGGGCAGTGACCTGTTAGGAACTGGGCAGCACAGCAGAAGGTGAGTGGCAGGTGAGCGAGCAAATCTTCATCTGGATTCGCAGCCGCTCCCCAGAGCCACCATCACCGCCTCAACTCTGCCTCAGCTCCACCTCAGATCATCAGACGTTAGATTCTCTTAGGAGCACGGGTCCCTGGTGCTAAAAAGGTTGGGGACCGCTGGCTTAGCTAATAAAATACCGTCAGTGTTAGCTTCCCAGTTTTGAGCACTGCACTACGGTTGTGGAGAGGGATGCTCTTTTTGTTTTTAAGAGCAGGGAGAATCCCATCTAAGATGTCAGCTTAGAAACAATATAGTTCGATTCAACATACCTTCCAGTCTAGATAATACCCTTGAAAGTAAATATTTTGCTTCATTCTCTGCAGAATTGTTTATATAGTCCAAATTTTGAAATATTTTAAATTCTTTAAAATGAAAGAACAAGCCACTGTTTCCTTTGCTCCCTCACCCAAGGAAGGCTAAAACTTGATATTTTCTCTTTAAACCAATGTATTATATTTTTTCAAAAAATGTTTTATTAGTTTCAGCTATACAGCACAATAATAGTTAGGCATTTATAAAATTAAACCAATGTATTATTACTTCCCTTCTTGAGTCAGTTAAGCCTAAACCAAAGAAAATGTAACCTAACATATATAAGATTCGATGAGTTAAAATAAAGATTTTATGAGTCAATATATAAGATTTTTATGAATTAAAATAGCCATTACAGATGCCTTTCGGTACTCTGTTTCTGCTGAAAGAATGGGCTTTTTTACTTAAACAATTTATAGTTTCAAATGCATAGTTTGCTTCTCTATTTTTTTATTGTGAGTCACATATTCATGGAATGGTGCTGTCATATAATAATTGAAATGATTAGGAAATCTGTAAAGGCTTAAATAAAACTAAAGTGAAAGAGAACATGGAAAAGAGAAAAACAGCATTCCCAACTTATTCCTAACGCAAACAGCATAACCAGAACACTGGCTGCAAGACACCCACGGGACACTTTCATGATACCTCCCAGACTCAGCTTAAGCTTCCAGGGTCATTCCACTGCAATCTCCTGAAGAGTACTAATTGTGCTAGCAAAGTATCAGCACAAACTTTTTACTTAGCAGGGTATTCTTTTGTTGTTGCCAAATACACAAAGTAAAACATATCAGAATCTGTTTTTACCTCAAATTTAACAAAGAATTTCTAAACAGCTAATGAGCTGGTGAGTAGCTAGATTAAAAACAATGAGATTTGCTAGCTGCTGAATAACTTTCAAAACTGTTAGCAATTAAGGTGATTATATTACTGAGCTGTATACTTCTCAACTTCATACCGATAACGGATACATAAATGAGACCACAGACCTTACCCGTTTCGTTCACTACTACAGAAGAATATCTGCTACATACTAGACTATATTTGTCAAACTACCGAATAGAAGATTGAATGGACAGCAGGCTACCAGTTAACTTTCAGGAATTTAAAATAGTTTCTAATCATAGTATAAGCAAAACCGGTGTTGAGATTTTCCAATTACCTGATAGTTGAGATGGGTGATAGTTGAGAAACTGATACAGAACCCAGAAGAATACAACATGTAATTTATTTACAAAATCTAATCCACAGAAAGCTTAATCTGCAGTTAGATAATCACTAGTAAGGAATCTGAAAGGTCTCACGCATACCTGAGCAAACATCAAAGGGCAGGACAGAGGGAGGTTTGCAGGGATCACAACTATGTCAGGTCAGACTAAGACAGGTAGCGACAATAGCAGCAGTACAGCTAGTTAACGCTTTGAATCCCTGGGCTGGACTCAGAACACTTCACAGAACCTTACACACATCATCTTGTTTAATCTTCACAACGACTGTACATATTAATTTTATTACTACCTCCATTTTTATATATGAGAAAATTAAGACACAGAATTTAAGTAACTTCTCGTGGTCGCACATCTAGAAGCCAAAACCTGCTCACGAGGCCTCCACTCCTAACTATGACACTATGCTGCCCTGCCAAAATAGCAGCCATCATTTATTTAGCATTTATTAGGCACTAGAGCTCTGCCCATAATCACCTATGAAATTGCCGTGATCGCCCTATGAAGGCGATGCTATAATTATCTGTATCTTACAAATAAGGAAACTGAGGCACACAGCGGTGACTTGCCTAAGGTCACACAGCTAGGAGAGTCACAATGACTTGCCTAGGGTCACACAAGCCAGGACCTCATCCAGAAGTCTGGCTTCAGAGTCCACTCTCCCAAACATTATGTCTCTTGCTTCTCGATGTTTCTCAGATTTGCTACTAGAGAAGAACACAGTTTAATGAAGGAACTGCGAAGTGTCCTAACACCTCCCTGGGTTTGCTCTCCCTTGGAATCTCATTTCCACTCCCTGTCTCGTATTCGTCCCCTCGCTGGCATTTCATCTCCGCCAGGGTTCTGCCTCACAGATTTGACCAGATAGAACTATCACTTTAAATACATTTAAGAAACAGAATGAATTATTGAATCAAATTTTGAATGTTATTTCAAATTCCAGTGTAACAAAATTTCATAGTAATACCTACTAGAAAATCATGCTATTATAATACAGCAGAAATAAAATAGAAAAGAAGGTTGTAAAAGTTTTAAATGAGAAAGCACCACAAAAATGTATTTCCTACACAGACCGGAAGCAAGGATGTGGGTACATATGAGGCAGAGGACAGTCCAATTGGCTAAAGATAACAGAAAAAATACAGCAAAAAAAAAAAAAAAAATTTAAGCAGCTTTTTCTTAACTAAACTTCTAGAAGTTCTAGTGCTACCAAACACGCAAAACTCAGAATGCTGCAAAAACTGACCATCATCTTAAATGCCTGCTCATCTAGAGTTTTCAACTCCATAAAGATAACTTCTTTCATGAACTGTCACCCATTCTGACATTTTTAATAGAAGTGAATAAAGAGAAATTTGCCTTACAGCAGTTTCAGCAAACGGATCTACTCAAATTCCAAAGCATCGCCACTCCACCTCCAAGAACATTTCCCCGTACGATGAGTCCAGATTTGCCCTCCGAGAGAATGTGACAACAAAGGAGACAGACAGGGGCTGGCAGAAATGGAGCCACATTTAACGCTTCCCAACGCTAACTTCTCTGCGTGTACTCGGTGACCTCTGACCTCACCACAAACCCTAAAAATGGCTTTCCTCCTTTTTTCATCTCAACAGCGAATGTCTCCAAATAAAAATCTGGCAGAAGGAAGAAACGTATTCTGTTTAATTCCCATTCTGTACAAAAGTTAGGAAGAAAAGCTGATCCAAGGCTACATTACATCGAAGACTAACATCGTGTTTTCAGTTAACACAGAACCACTGTAGCCACATAGTTTCTCACAGTTGGATAAATCTGCCCGTCAAGCAGTTCCTAATGCCTCTGTACCTCAGGAGGAGAGAGGGAGCTGCCACCAGCTTATCAGTATCTACAAAGATGCAGTGCGTAATTACTGGACACGCTCTTCCTGCTTTAGTGCCCTTACGCACACGAAGCCATGGCAACCATATATTTAAAACAGACCTTTCAATGTGGTGATGAACCACTTTCAAATATAATACTCCCAAGGTTGGCAGAGTTATTACTGTCAGTCACGACTAAGGACAGCATTTGCAAAAATGCATGTGGAGTAACTAACGACAGACTAATTCTAACACTCTTACCTTTAAAGTTTTATAGTAAATGGCCCTGTTGATTTCCAGTGGAAACAAATTTTGTTCTTCTCCTGAGCAAGCCCAATTCACATATCGCAGCCAGTTCCCCTTCTCAGGATCGGTGGCATCGATGCACATCCATCCCAAATTTGGGTAATAAACCTTGGGAGGAGGAAAACACTTTTGTTAAAATAGGAGTATCTTAAAATGTTTCCACTTGCAACTTTTAAGACAATTCTTTTTTATTATATGCAAGTACTCTATAAAGCATTTCACAGAAACAAAATAAATAAGCAAGAGAGAAAAGAAAAATAAAAAATGAAAAAAGATATAAAACTGTACAATCCTTATTAGTTATTTTCTTATCTGGGCTTATTTGAGTAATTTTTTCTACTAAAGTTGGAGAGCTACAGTAAATACGGTTAATGATCTCTAAATGCTTCACGAATATGTACACAAAGACAAGTGACAACTCTATTCCCTAAAGATAGAACTGGAGGAGTGCACTGGCAGCGCCCCAGCCCCGAGCTCACTGGGCGGTTGTGCAAGTTGAGCGTGGGGCCCAGTCCTGCCCGGTCCCTTTACTGCAGGGCTGACCAGAACAGCAGTGTGAACTCCAAGTGGGTAACAGGCTATGATGCTTTTGCAAACTCGGCTCACCCTTAAACCCTTCTCTATCCAGAGCATCTGTCCGGACTGAGGTGCTATGGAAAATAAATTGGTAGGATATACCAACGTTCTTCCAAAAAAAGATCAAAAACCCAACCCCTCTTTTAGGAGTCAGATCAAATCTACTCTTGCAAGAAGCTTTCCCTGATGAAAATCTTCTTGCAAGAGTCGATTTGATAAATGTGAATTATGCGTGTGTGTGTATGTATATACATATATATGTTTTACTTCCCCAAATTAAGCACTGCAATAGAACTACAGAATCAATCTGACAGACCTATGAAAAACAAAACAAAAAGGACGTCTTTTACTTTCTCTTTAGGAAGAAAAGAAAGAATTTCGATGCTTCCATTTCTTTCCTCCATGTGGAAATTGAGGAACAAAAGTTAAATAATTTTCCCTAAGTCACCCACTTGGCTAGTAGAAAAGATGGGCTTAAACCCAGATCTGCTTGACCTCTACTTGTCAGTCCCTTCCCTGACCACCTTAGTTAAAACTGCAGATCCTCCTCTTCCCATCAGCTGCCCTAGCCACCCCACCCCCACTTTACCATCCCTCATAGCACTTATGCTCTTTTTCAATGTGAGATAATCTACTTACTTATTCGACTTAGTGACTGTCTCCCCACACCAGAGTATTAGCTCCATGAGGAGAAGGCATTTCAGCCTTTTCATTCACTGCATAACCTCCAACACCTTTGCCAGCACCTGGCAAAGAGTGGGCTCTCAATAAATTACTATGGAATGAATGAAAGGGCACCATTACACACAACTGTGTAACTGCTATTGTTAAATGAGCACCTACTATGTGACAGGAACCATAAGGAAAGGCGCTTTGTAGTCACATTATTTTATCACTGTAAGTGCCAAGGAGAATCTTTTCACTGTAATTACCTACAGTGAGTTTATTCAAAAACGGTTGTTTGCTTAAACACCTATCTTCGCCATTCTAAAAAGAGATTATGCATGTCACATTAGACTCCTTGTCAAACTCCTATCATAATCATCCTGTTTACACACACACGCACACGTGCGTGCACACTTCTCCTTTAAAACAAAGAGAACGAGCAGCCCCCAAATGCTATGTTATGAAAAAAACAGCATCACAATGCAAAATGTGAACTTTTACACACCAAAATACTATAAACTGCTTTACTTTAAAGTGTTTATGGGATATTTTTGTCATGTTTGCCAGCATGATAAAATAAGGAGACTAAAGTAGTTAGTCCTTTAATACTGTCAGTCCATTATTAGTAACCTTTTATTAACTTAGGGATAAAAAGCCCCATTCTGATGTATCACAATGGATGGCGTAATCCCACTCACTCCCAGCCCACATACTGGCACAGCTACAGACATCAACGGGATGGAGATGACGCTGGAAAACATCGCACAGCTAAAGAAGGCAGCTGGAGAGAGGCATCAAGAGGCTACCCACCAACCTGAGAATAACAGCACAGGCTGTGCCGGGAACCTCCAGGCTCCCAAGTCAATACACACCTTTGCAAATAGCAAGGTATTCCACTTGAGAGAATTCTTTATGTATAGCACAGCTCCTTTTGTTTCAAAAGGGAAAAAGGCATCTGCTAAATCGTGCTTAAACTAAGATACTTAGTTTACAGAAAAAGATTAACATTTCCATTTTTTTAAATGTACAAACAAGTAATTCACTTGGCCAAAACCTCTTGAAGAAAAAAATTAAACTTACCTAACAATAATCAAAAACAACTTCAAATTAAATAAATTTCAGCTATCAAACTGGTAAGAATTTTTTCTTAAGGAAAAAAAATAAAACAAGATTAGAAAGCAGATATTCCCCTAAACAACGCTGATCAGAGAACTGGTATCATTTTTTTAGATAGAAGTTAGCAGTACTTGACCAAAAAAAATCTAAAATGTACACCCACTTTAACCAGCGTATCTATTTGTAGGAATTTATTCTGAGATAATTGGGCAATCGTACCAAGATGAATGTACAAAGATGTTCACAGAAGTGCAGTTCACTAGCCCATTTCCGATTCATTCCTACATGGAAAACACCATGGGTTAGGGGAGTATGATAATCCACGCACGGAGCAGATTATTAAACAAACATTAAAAAGTACTACTGTGTAAATGATTCATCGGCTTATATGTAAACTTTTGTTAGATATTTCTGTATTCCTTAAGAATTTTTTTTCCCAATAAACACACATTATTTCTATAACTAGAAGAAAACAAAGATAATCAGAAATTGTGGAAACATCATTGGTATAAAACTCATAATACACTGATGACTGAATAAAGCCATTTATAGAAAGTATGGCTTATATGATGCCATTTTTGTTTTAAACATGAATATATGAAGAGAAAAATACTCTGAAATTAAATAAGTGAAAATGTTAATAATAGTTTTCTCTGAGAAGTGGGATTATTTATGGTTTTTATTTTTTTCTTCTGCTTATTTGAATTTTCTCCCTTTTCTCCACCGATTTAGTATAATCTCTAAGTGAGAGAGAGAAGGGAGTGAGTGGGGAGAACAAGATGGTTTTCTGAATGAAAACCTAAGTCTGAATGAAAGTAGCCAAGGCCTGCCGAATGCTGAGCTGAAGTACGCCTCTTCCTCCTCCTTCCCACATCAGCACACATGCACATTTTTAAAACTATGTGGCTTTATTTAGCGTGCTCATTTTTATTGAGCATCTAGCCTTATATTTAAGAAGTGGGATGAAAATGTGTTTTTATAAACGATTCCTACCTCAGTTGTCCAAACCTTGGTTTCTAATTAGAATTAATTTCGGTGACTGACACACAGACTCTGATCTTTAAAATGAGACCGAATTTTGCTTCATGTAACTATAAATTACTAGACTGCAAAAGTGCCATAACACCACTAGGCCAGGGCGGTGCGAAGACAGTGGAGAACCACCTAGAATCCCTTCCTCTCAGACGAAGACGACGCAAAGGCAGGTCAGACTCCCACCCTAACTCAAACTCACAACATGTAACAAAACTACTCCAGATCTTCATGATGACCAAGAAACATTCAGCTGACTTGACCCAAAGGAGAAATAGTTCCAAATAATCGATAATTTTTCCTGATGCAATATATAAAACAGTCCCTTTTAACAAAGTAGGGGCGCCTCACTAGGTACTACGTATTATGAAACAATTTTTACAAGTTAATTTTCAAATCGGAATTCCCTATTTGCAGAGAAAGAAGTGAAGAAATGGAAACACCTTTGTGCCAAGCAGTGGACTAGATGCTTTATGTGTTATTCTGACCTTTACAAGGACCTATGAAATATTATTAAGCCCCTTTTCCATATGAGGACACTAGGGAAAGTTGGTAATTTTAACTAAAATGCTGAAGTCACTAACAGTCAGAGCCAAGATTCAAACCTGGTCCCCTCACTCACTCCTCATTTCTATTTTCTCTTTCCAAACCCCTCCTTCCCACTCTCAGCCTTCCCCAGGTTATCCAGGCCTGACCTCCTATCTGCCCCATCACTGAACAGAGACTGCGTACCAACTCTGTCAAACAGAAACAGAACGTAATGTTCACACCACCCAATTTCCATTCAATTTAACCCAGTCATTTCGAAATAGTCATGAAATTTTCTAAATTCAAAATTTAGTACACGCTCCAATTTAAAAAACACGTTCAAAATTAAGTCTGCATGACATACAGAGAGAGGTTTGCAAAGAATGAACTACACTGTTAAAGTTACTTCATGGGTTGGAGATGAGAATTTTAATTTATATCCTTCCTTATCAGTTTATTTGTTATAATGTATGTATATTAATTCAAGTTTCTAAATTTTTAAAAAAATTCTCATTCCATTAATGCACATCCTAAACTGTGTGCCTATGAGGTCCTTACCCAGTCTCAACTTGCAGTAACCAACTTAACTTGACGGAAATCACTCCCTGGAACTAAGACACCTCTACATACCCTCATGCTGAGGTAAGACTTTTATTCTCCCCAACAAGCCCCCAAAGTTCGAGCCTACAGTAATAAAGCCATTCCACTGGCTGGTCTGCAGACCTTCCCCGCTCCACCTCCCTGGCTCCAAACACAATGACAAAGACGGACGCCTTCCCGAAGGTCCGGAGGCTCCAGTTTGTCATACTGTCTGAGGCTCCTTTTCGTCTTCATTTCTCTGGGGGTCTAGATGGTTGAATTTCCAACACTATGATCTACAAGCAGTTTTCCACTTTCCCTGTCTAAACAAATAGAACTATAATTAGGCACTGTCTATCTCCCAGGAACAGACAGGGAAAGTGGGACACGGTGCAGAGAGCCACTGACGTCTGTATCAAGTAATTTCATATACATCATCTCATCTGCAGCCAAATACACGAGGAGCTTGTTATCCTCAACTAAAAGTGACAATATAGAAAATAAGGATAAGTTCATTTTGGTATAGCACCATTTCAATGAAAACATTTAATAAGAGTTGTAACTTTCTAAGTTACGAGGAATTTTATTAACACTGCTACCTAAAAAATACTGTACCTTTTTGGTGTGTTCCCATTCCAGTTGTTTTTGAGTTAGAGAACCTGATACCTGGGCTGCTTGTTAAGGACCATAAAACTGCCACCCTAGAGAAGTAACCTACTGGTGACTACAGACAAAAATAGACCTTTGGCACCAACCACTTCACTCCTCAGACTGCTTTAGAAAACCTGGGGCTTCTTTTAAGAATTATTCAAATGCATCACTGTATCTGAAATATCCTGAAGATTCTGGGATAAGGGAAATAAAAGAGAATCTAATAGGTGGTAAAATATACCAACGTGTAGGTGTAGGTGATTCTAAAATACAAATTTAAAAACTAAGTAGCTAGCTGGGCCTCTCACGCCTGCAAAGCCAGGTTGCAAAGCCAGGTTCCATCGTTACCAAGGCTCCGCAGTGACTGACCCTTGACCCTCTTTTGAAATTAAGTTTCATATACATTTTCATACACAAACGTTTCTGGAAAATCTCCCAACAACAGATGCTCAATAAATGTTGACAGGTTCACAGCAGACCCCCAACCAACATCCACTAAATGAACAAAATAACAACATTCTTAAATCAGAAATTCTAACTCTGGAGCATGGATGTTTAAGAATTCCATAATACCCTAGAAATCATATCCAAATTTTGTGTATATATGTGCATCTGTATATTTTCTGGAGAGATTTTCAAAAAAGAGTAAAAATCTCTGGGCTCCACTAGTGGGAAGAGCACTGAACAGGCAACCAAGAAACCTGGGCTCTAACCAGACTCCAGGACTAACAGCTTTAAGACATCGAGCACGTGGCATTCAGCCTCCTCATTGTGGAGTTAGGGCATCTCTAGTATTCATTCTTTCACTGCGCGCGCGCGCGCGCACACACACACACACACACACACACAAACCCATGGGTATTGCCAGTAGTCTAGACAATACCACAAACGTTATATGCCAAGATCGGTGTTCCAGAACTTAGGGAAGTGCCCAGGACATGGTGAAAGCTTAACAAACAGGGCTTAAATCAGTGAATAAATTAAACTCTCAAACAGAATTTTTTTTTTTTGGCATCAGCCCAAGCTGCCAATCTGAGCACAAGTTAACTTACTCAGGAAGATCACTTCATTCTCTGTACATCAATGTCCTTGTCTGTCATGAAGTTCTTGAGAGAATATGACTGGCCTAGCCGTTTCCATGACAACCAACTTTAAGGACCAAGTTCAAAATCTTGGTACCGCTATTAACCACACAGCTTCACAGTTAACCTAAGACACCAGACGGCACCACGCTCACTCCCATTGCTTCTCTTCTCCACACACTGAGATCAGGGCTTGGCAGACTTCCTCTATGAAGGGCCAGACAATAAATCTTTTCAGTTTCGTAGGCCATACGGTCTCTGTCGCAACTGTTCAACTCTGCCACTGTAGGGCAAAGCAGCCACAGAAAAAATGTAAACGAATGAGTGTTGCTGAGTTCCAATAAAACTTTGTTCATGAAGTGAAATTTGAATTTCGTATAACTTTCATGTGTCACAAAACATTTGATTTTTTGTTTAAACCACTTAAAAATGTAAAACCACTCTTAGCTCGAGGACTATCAAAACCAGCGGGCAGGGTGGAGTCCCCTGTCCTCCAGGTCTTTTCCTGAGGTGCGACTGACTCGGGGTTCAGAGGCTGGAAAGGAGCAGGAGGGGCTGAGGGGGCTTTTTGAAAGGCCCCTGAGAAGCGTTGGCTGGCTTCTCTGCTCCTTTTCTTCTTGCCTCCATTTTTAACTTAGACAAAATTTGAAATTAATGAGATAGCAAAAACTATGAAGCACACCTGTTACTATCTAATCATAAAATAGGTTTTTACTTCTTAACAAATTACATTATTAGTCTTCTCATTACAGATATAATTTCTCTATCATTTTTGTTGAAATACAATTCTACTCTTCCCTCCATCTTCCTGACTCAAAATTTGTTGCCTGAATGAATAACATGCAAACAGAAGCAGTGAACTCTCAGTTTTCATCTATAATGGGGGGGGGGGGAGGGAACTATTTAAAAGATTAACAATACTGCATTTTCAAAAGCTAGGAAGAAACGTACTCTTGACGGTTATGTAAATTAGTACAACTCTTCTGGAGAACTGATAAGGAAAATCTACCAAATATTAAAATGTACAAAATAACTTCTGACTTAACAATTTATCTTAAGAAGATAACCAGACAAGTCAGCAAATGTGTATACAGAATGAGTTTCATACTTTGAATAATTAAAAACATGAAAAAATTAAAACGACAAGTGTCCAACCGCTTGAACAGTAGGAGGATACAACAGAATTCGAAGTGGCATAAGAAATAATGCTGCAGATAAGCATTTGACACAGATATGGCCATAAGATATTGAAAGAAAAAAGTATGTCAAAAATGACATGTTCTGTTTGATCTCCATTGCATGAAATGTCTATATATGGTGTTGGTATCTGTACCGGTGAATGTGAGCGACAGAAGAAAAACAGAGGCTGAGAAACAGAATTAAAAGAATGTTCACCAAGAAGTTCGCAGATGATTTTACTTTGTTTATAGTTTTCTGTACTATTTATATTATTTTGCAATGAACGTGTACTACCTTTATAATTTTTTAAAAACTCACTAGAATGTACAACACTAGGAGTGTGCAACCCTCATTTAACTGTGGACTGTAAGTGATAACGATGTGTCAATGTTGGTTCATCGATTGTAACAAATGCTCCGCTCTGGTCAGGATCTTGACAGTGGGAGATGTTATGTAGGAACTCTCTGTACTTTCTCCTCAATTTTGCTGTGAACTCAAAACTGCTCTAAAAAATAAAGTCTATTAAATAAAAGACTTGTTAAAATAACTCATATGCCAACAATTCAAAAGTTCTGTTCGTCAAAAGCAATTTGAGCCCCGCAGAAGTGACTCTGAAAGGCATTCATCAGAAGCAGTTGTAGAGTATTGCAGATTGCTCTCAGCGTGTGTGGGGCCGTCAAGGCAAGTATGACATGAAGCCCAACATTTCAGCTGGCTAGCACTTTCCCGCCAGAAACTGATCAAAGAATGTTCTCCTCTTTGGAGAACCTGGCTGTTTTGTGCATTCCCCACTCCCGTAATTTCTCACT
>NW_011888867.1:3023977-3059053 GCF_000151845.1 Pteropus vampyrus
GCTCACTCCCATTGCTTCTCTTCTCCACACACTGAGATCAGGGCTTGGCAGACTTCCTCTATGAAGGGCCAGACAATAAATCTTTTCAGTTTCGTAGGCCATACGGTCTCTGTCGCAACTGTTCAACTCTGCCACTGTAGGGCAAAGCAGCCACAGAAAAAATGTAAACGAATGAGTGTTGCTGAGTTCCAATAAAACTTTGTTCATGAAGTGAAATTTGAATTTCGTATAACTTTCATGTGTCACAAAACATTTGATTTTTTGTTTAAACCACTTAAAAATGTAAAACCACTCTTAGCTCGAGGACTATCAAAACCAGCGGGCAGGGTGGAGTCCCCTGTCCTCCAGGTCTTTTCCTGAGGTGCGACTGACTCGGGGTTCAGAGGCTGGAAAGGAGCAGGAGGGGCTGAGGGGGCTTTTTGAAAGGCCCCTGAGAAGCGTTGGCTGGCTTCTCTGCTCCTTTTCTTCTTGCCTCCATTTTTAACTTAGACAAAATTTGAAATTAATGAGATAGCAAAAACTATGAAGCACACCTGTTACTATCTAATCATAAAATAGGTTTTTACTTCTTAACAAATTACATTATTAGTCTTCTCATTACAGATATAATTTCTCTATCATTTTTGTTGAAATACAATTCTACTCTTCCCTCCATCTTCCTGACTCAAAATTTGTTGCCTGAATGAATAACATGCAAACAGAAGCAGTGAACTCTCAGTTTTCATCTATAATGGGGGGGGGGGGAGGGAACTATTTAAAAGATTAACAATACTGCATTTTCAAAAGCTAGGAAGAAACGTACTCTTGACGGTTATGTAAATTAGTACAACTCTTCTGGAGAACTGATAAGGAAAATCTACCAAATATTAAAATGTACAAAATAACTTCTGACTTAACAATTTATCTTAAGAAGATAACCAGACAAGTCAGCAAATGTGTATACAGAATGAGTTTCATACTTTGAATAATTAAAAACATGAAAAAATTAAAACGACAAGTGTCCAACCGCTTGAACAGTAGGAGGATACAACAGAATTCGAAGTGGCATAAGAAATAATGCTGCAGATAAGCATTTGACACAGATATGGCCATAAGATATTGAAAGAAAAAAGTATGTCAAAAATGACATGTTCTGTTTGATCTCCATTGCATGAAATGTCTATATATGGTGTTGGTATCTGTACCGGTGAATGTGAGCGACAGAAGAAAAACAGAGGCTGAGAAACAGAATTAAAAGAATGTTCACCAAGAAGTTCGCAGATGATTTTACTTTGTTTATAGTTTTCTGTACTATTTATATTATTTTGCAATGAACGTGTACTACCTTTATAATTTTTTAAAAACTCACTAGAATGTACAACACTAGGAGTGTGCAACCCTCATTTAACTGTGGACTGTAAGTGATAACGATGTGTCAATGTTGGTTCATCGATTGTAACAAATGCTCCGCTCTGGTCAGGATCTTGACAGTGGGAGATGTTATGTAGGAACTCTCTGTACTTTCTCCTCAATTTTGCTGTGAACTCAAAACTGCTCTAAAAAATAAAGTCTATTAAATAAAAGACTTGTTAAAATAACTCATATGCCAACAATTCAAAAGTTCTGTTCGTCAAAAGCAATTTGAGCCCCGCAGAAGTGACTCTGAAAGGCATTCATCAGAAGCAGTTGTAGAGTATTGCAGATTGCTCTCAGCGTGTGTGGGGCCGTCAAGGCAAGTATGACATGAAGCCCAACATTTCAGCTGGCTAGCACTTTCCCGCCAGAAACTGATCAAAGAATGTTCTCCTCTTTGGAGAACCTGGCTGTTTTGTGCATTCCCCACTCCCGTAATTTCTCACTGAATAGAATGTTTTCAGTGAAAGCTTAAGACTGAATTAGACAATCAGGGCTCAAGAAAAGCAATTTAACACTTTGTCTTTGATTAGCTTTCAAACAGAGTTCTAGCTGGGGCAAAAGAACAGGCTGCTAAAAAAGATAAGCTGTTTTCAAGGGGCTTTAATAGAAGAACAAATGCCAAGATGAGATTTTAATGATAAGCAGTTTCTATGACATTAAGAAGAGGTCCTCCGATGCAAGTCTGAGGATAAGACCAAGAAGGCTGGAATAAATTAATGAGGAAATATGAAATTTTACCTGGATTCTTACTTTCTTCTTTATAAGAAATATATACATTATAATTTATGTACCCTATACTTTGCCAAATGCATACTTCTATATGTTTACATTATATATATGTACACATACACATACACACCTTTTAACAGAGCAAAAGGCTTAAAAATTTCTGTAAGGAACATATACTTTGTAGCTGGAACTATCTGAATGACATCCAGATTTTTCCTTTAAATTGCAGGAAGAAAAAGCCAGCCCTGATAAGCACTAAATCTTCAAATCTGACCAACAAGAGCTTGCAAGGTCATAAGATTCACAACTGGGGTAGTATGTAAGTTAGAAGCCTCTTAAGTAAACAGTGGAATGTTAACAGGTTTAGAAATCAAATCCCTAATATGCCATGGCTCCAATCACAATTTTCACCAAGCTACTACAAATTCACATTATGTATGAATTTCCATACAAATGAAGCTTAATGGACAAAAGGCACTGTTAACAATTTATATGACATGCCCAACAACACCAAACTGCTGTTTTGGGTAAAACCGGTACCATAAACTCAGGTTTACCATCAATGGCATTTGTTCAAACTTAACGTTCTGCACACAGAACCCGAGCATGCATCTCCTGGGTCCCTGACATCCTCACTCTGACGAGTGCTGATCTGGGAGGGAATATTTGTTAGTTTCCCTTGGGAAACTGCTAAAATTAAAAATGTTGTTTATTTTGGAGCATAATTTCGTGGTCAAGAAATATGTAATCACTCGGGGTAATATCATTTTTTTGGCTGGGCAGTTTTTCTACAACTCTGGCACCCTTTTACTTCAAAAGTGGTGAAAAAGCATAATGTAAATTATTCTCATGGTAAACCTTCATTTCCTAAGGCCTCTTGGGTTTTCTTTAAATTTATTACAAGGGAGTCACAAAACAAAACAAAACAAAAACAAAAACAAAAAACAAAGAAACTCAAAATTACTGGGATAAACTGTTGGAATTTTCGAGTTAAGAAACAGTGCTTATGTCATTGAGGAGAACAGCAATATACTTCAAATGCACAAATGCCACAGAACTTCTTGTTGGAAAGTGTCCAGGCGTTTCCTAGGCATATTTTATTTTTAGGTTTTTATATGTTCACATCTGAAACAGATGCGACTCAATTTAAGACAATGAGATAGGAATGCTTTTCCTCACCACAGAAACACTTCACTCGCTTTAAAAAGGAGCCGCAGCACTGAGGTCCTCTAAGCAGGTGAGGCGCATGCCCGGACGGACACCCGGACGGATGCTGAATGGGCATGCAACTCTCCAGAAAACAATAAAAATGTACTTTATCTTCATAGCTATCCTAAAGAGATAGTTTCTACTCTCTCCATTTTAAAATTGAGGTTAAGTACGCTGCCCAGGGTCACAAAGCTAATGGCAGGATTTGGACGCAGGCAATCCAATGAAGCACTTCCGTCTCACTGCTGGGCAGGAGACGCGGGCTCCTGTTCTGCACCGACACCACTGTCAACGTGTGGGCCCCACAGGGAGGAGCAGTTCACGTCTGTTCTTGACCCTTTCACCTCTGTAAGGCGTGTGCCAATGCTCTGTTCTGTGTTCCAGGATTGTTGGGAGAACACAGAGTGACCAGAAAGAAAGGCTTCTGAAAAATACTAAGTGCTATATAAACATGCCACGTGCTAAATGTATTCAACTCTGAATATTCCAGCAAAACAGAGATGACTTTCTAAAGTACAGAAAAGACCCTAATGGTGTTTTTTTGCAGCCACCATGGGGTGTCTCCCTGGAAACCTGTAAAGTGACAGACCAAAGTCTTGGCTGCAAAGCAAACACCCTGAACAAGGCAATATAAAGAGTGGATGTGACATTTATTGTTGAGGATGGATGGCCAAGCAGTCTCAAAATGCAAATATAAATAGCGGTCTGTATCCAAGGAAGTACATGTTCTCCTTAATAAAAATATTCCTGATTTTAAAGAGCACATTAAAAAGGTTGTTTTAATTTCAAAATGTCAAATCCTAAGAGAAGAGAATGATTTTTTTTAAAAAAAAGTATAGAACTCTGATAAACAAAGAACCAGAATTCTTTCTTACCTCCCACATGTATACATTATTCTTAACCTGAGATCTTTTTTTCTTATCACCAACAAATGGCCCAAACTTTTTGCCTTTTAAAATTGGTTTAGTGGCCCAGACACCTAGAAAATAAAACCAATATTTTTATAACATATGTGGTTATTTTAAAGAATGAAACATTAACATCAACTCAATTTCACAAAATACTTAAAAAGCTAGACAACCTAAAAGCAAGATAACATTGAATTGACTAAAATCAAGTGAAATCAAATGCAGTCTTCAGTGGTGATTTTCTCTTCCTCTTTATATTCTTCTGTGCTTTCCAAATAGCCTGTAAAGAACCTATTTTTTTATAGCAGAAACGAATGTTTTACATTTGCTTGTTTTTAATTTTTACATGTGAAATTACCCAGAAAAGAATGTTTTTTTATAGCAGAAAAGAATGTTTTATATTTGTTTGTTTTTAATTTTTACATGTAAAATTACCCAGACAATACAATCACAAATATGTGGAGAATAGCACAATCACAACAATTAAAAAAAAAAAATACCAGAAAGTAGAGAAACTACAAATAACTTTTAAATTCCTCTTTCTACTTTCCTACAGATTTCAAATTGTCTCAAATGAACAGAGTTGCTTTTATAAAAAGTTAGAAATATAGTTTTATGAATAAATATTTTGGAAGTTTGTTCAAAGTGAAAACCTTCCCTCTCTTGCTAAGTTTCCTGAAAACTTAGCTACTGAAACAACTCACTTTTCCGAGTTTCAAAGAGCCAAGATTTTATGCTGCCCTGTGGTATTCTTAGGGGTATTTCTATTCCTCTGCACTGACCATAAGGCAAACAGACAAGATGAAGCAGCAGTGGCTAAAATGGCAGGAGACCACCCCGAGTCAAGGGAACCAGTGCCCTGCAGTGACTCAGTGATGACACCCCTGGACAGGTTCCCTCATTTTCTGGCCTCACTTCCTCATGTACAGAAAGAGCATGGAGTCTCAGCCAGTCTTGTTCAGCCAGGATGTAAGAATTCCGCTTTTCTGTAAGTCTGCTCTGAATCTGGTTTGACAACGCAGCTAATATCAACTAGCGAGTCTATAAGATAAACCACTTTCATGTGAATGATACAATTTACACACTCAAGTTACTCACTGAATAATTTTCCATGAGAATGAAAAAAAAGCACTTAAAGATTTATTCACACACACATACACATAAACTGAAATATTTGAAGTACATCTTAAAAAATAGAAATAGGACATAAACATGTACTTTGACTAAATTTTTATAATTTCCTTCCTTAGCCTTCTGACTAAAGATTAGGACACAAAAACAAGACCAAATACACAAAAACTCGGCTTGTACTTGATAAGAAATCCCAGCCTAAAACATTCAGATACACTTAAGGCATCGCTCATTCAAATATCTACTGAGGTCCAAAATATGTCAGGTACTGGAGACACAGAGATAAATAAGAATGAAAGTCTTCACAAGCAATAGAAGGGACAGATGGGAAAACAAGAACAAAATAATGAAATAAATGTAATCGCACAATCCCACTCAAGTCATAGTGAAATCAGAGGCAAGGGAGCAACGCATCCTGTGGGAAGAACAGCCCTGGGGAAACGCGCGGGAAGCGGGGCGCTTAGGCTGAGTCACAAAGGATGGTGGGTGTGCCGATGTTTCTGGTTTAACTTCGCCATCTGTCCACCCTGGATTCTTGACTAGAAATTGCATAAGTATCACATAATCTTCTAAGTCAGAGTGTACCTCTGTTGCTTTTATAGTGAGCTTCCTACCTTAAATGTCCCAAAGGAAGCCTGGCTGCAGCCCGCTCTCCCTTCCCTGTCTCTTCTGTAACCCTAATACTCACCAATCCGAGTCTTGTCAACAGCAGATGGGAAAAGCCTCACTTCCTCCGGAAGTCCTCGAAGCACGTGTTCAGGTACCTCGGCCAGGGTCTCAGCAGCTGCCCCAGACTCAGTAGTGTTCTGCAGGTCAAGAAACAGAAGGACCACAGCAAAAGGAAGAAAACCAGTTAGTGTTTTGTTTTTTCCCTGGTCCACTAAGCAAGTATGCAAAAATATAACTGAAAGCTGAAACCAGCAAAGCAAACCAAGACGATGATGTCAAGCATTTCGGGAGTTGCTTTGATGCTTGTTTATGAGTCTCCAAAGGAAACCACTGCAACCTTCAAGCATGTTTGTGTACATCTATTTTGTTCCTGCCACCTGTAGCCATTTGCAAAATATGTAAATCCCTGGCACCATATTGCTATAAACTCTCAGAGAATCTGGCAGTAAAATACAGCTTAAGCTTACTTTTAAAAAGTCAAAGGCTACCATTAGCATTTTAAAACAGTTAAAAACTCAAAGTCGGCACTCCCTACTTAAATGAACACTTTCAGCACATACTGTAAGGGCCATGCCAGCCAACTGGACCCCATCCAATCTGTGCTTTCATTCTTTAGCAATGACACCCCTTGACAGGGGCTTGAAAATTCCAACCATGAACACAATTTGTTCTGGAACTTCAATGGAAGTGCAACCTTTCCAGGAAACAGCAATTTGCCACTGTCTACCAAGTAATTAAATAGCAAAGTCACCACAGTATCACAAACTCTCTAAGAAATAGAGAATTTTATACAATTACTAACCAAAGTTTATGCTAAAATTCACTATCATCTTAACAAATAAGATTATCATTAGATATGTATATAAGGAAATAAAAACGGGAGATTTGAACCAACTGGTAAAACACGACTGTTATTTTCAAAATAACTTTTAAATCAAAAGAAAACCAAGTGTCTATTAATTGGTACCACGTACACCCTAAAGACCTAATATATCATGATACTGCCAAGAATGATGGGTTTTGTAGTCAGAGTGTATTTTATTTCACTGCAAAGGGAAACATTTCTGAAGGACATTCAAAGAAACCAATGTGGGCAAAAAGTAAACTCTAAGCTAAAAAAGATTAATTTTCTTACAACAATGAAACTCTTGTAGTTTTTAAGAATGCTTTGTGCCAAGAAAAGAATATCATCCAAACTTGAGTACTCCCAGCATTTCAAAACTTTTTTAAATATCAATAGGCTGCTTCAAGAGAAATAAACCCCACAGCAACGAGCAAGTCACCACGAAGCTCTTCCCAGCCTGCCTTGTGTTGGAGTGCGTGAAAGGGGCATCTGAAGGCTTGGGTTCATTTCCTGGATGGGGCAAAGCTGAGAGAGTGTATGCTTCAGAAGCACAAATGCTTCAATCCTACTTGATTTACTTGGTCCCAACGAGATCACCAAGCACAAGTTAAATGTCTCCCAAAATGTAGGACTAAGAAAACTGCCCCAGAAAACAGTCTTCTGGTATTTCTAAATAGCTAAAGTGTGAAAATTTCTCACTTCTAAATATAGTGCCCCCATTTTTTAAAGTTTAATCTATAAACTAGAAATTTGGAAATGTGAACACATTTTTTTTTCCAAAAGGAGGAAAAGTATTAAATTGGTAGTTGGTACCTTAGGCTATAAATTATTTAACACTGAGAAACTAAGCAATATTAACAAGCACCAGGCAGAGTTGTGAGTTCTATTAACACTTAGCCACTTATCACAATAAGAGAGAGTTTTTTTCCCGTTTTTCAGACAGGAACGTAGACAGAGATTTTAAAGGACTTGACATCGTTTGACCTCCCCAGGAGCTATGGAAACACGGCGTGTCAGCTAATCTACAGGGACACTTCCAGGCACTGTTCCGGTACTAACAACAAGCCAGCCCGCACTGAGAACCTCTTCAGGGTCTCCTTGCAAGGCGCTGTGCTAACCAACCATCTCACACGCATGACAGAGTTTACTCCGAACAGGCCAAGAGGCAGGGACCGTTGGTGCCTCCGCCCAGACACCCTCCAAACTACCCCCCCAATATACATACATACATACATACATACATACACACACACACACACACACACACACACAGGAGTAAACTGAAGCTTAGGCAAGTTGTCAATGGTGCTCGAAGCCACAATTTGAACCTCTGTCTGACCCCAGAGCCAAGTTCATAACCACTGTGGTGTTTCCAGTTAAGATTCTGCTGGATAAGGCCTGAGGATCTCGTGTAAAACATGGTGACTATAGCTGATAACACTGTATTACAGAAATGAAATCTGCTAAGAGAGTAGAACTTAAATGTTCTCACCAAATAAATAAGAGAGGTGATAGATGTGTTAATTAACTGTGTGGTGGAAATCCTTCCACAATGTACACATATAACAAATCACCACCACATCATACACTTTAAATACCTTAATTTTATTTGTCAATTATATCTCAATCGTGTTGGAAAAAAATCCTGCTGGAACATAATCTAAGAACCTCTGACCTCAAACCTCCAAACGTCCAGAACATCAACAGGAGATGGTGCCTAAGGCGAAAATGGTCATCCCCACAGGAAATTTCTAACTTGAGCATGAGATGGAGACTGGGTGTATTAAAATTTGTGAAAAACCTGTGAATATCAAGGACTCGAGCAGAGCTGCCACAGGAAAAGGCAATAAGGAAAATTCCTACGCATTGCTTTTTACCTGCTTTCGGCTAACCCATTATTTTTAATTTGGGCTCATTTACCTAGCTGAGCAAAGCACTTTTTCTATTTTAGTACCCTTCACACTACAACAGGACTCAACTAAACCAGAAGGACCTCAATCCACACAAAGCCTTCTAGACACTCGCCAGCTGTCCGCCTGCTGCGATGCCTACGGCTGGAAACTGCCCGGAACATCTTTAGAAAATCAGTCATTTTGACATAGGAGAAGGTGGAATGGCTTGCCTGCATACTCTTCCTTATTTTTCCTTCATAGCTCTTATCACGATTTTAAATAACTATTTATGTAATTATGAGTTTCATGTACCTCCCGTCAGACTGCAGCGAAGATAGATGGCATCTATCTTATTCAGTGTTTCATTCCCAGTGCTTAGTGGGAGACATAACAAGTTTCTTGTCACTTAAATACTTGAATAAATGATTCTTATAAGCTAACTTAAATCTTTTTGAAAAAAAAATGGAAGGATAGAAACAAATAAAACAGCAAGATCATATATCATATCAGGACGTATTTTTCCATGTATGCCTAAATTTCTTGAATTTGAGGTAAGTATTCTTTGTCAATAGGAAGAATCTTATTATTTTTTTAGAAGATATGATAGGCTTTCAATTCCAGGCAATCAATTTACAAGCAAATCTTTGGAACAAAAGAATGCTTAAAAAGAAAATTTCTCTCCCTCACACACATAAACTAGAATCTCTTTTTTATATATATCCTGATATTAGATATAATATCATATTCTAAACAGGATTATCTTGGTCCTTACACTAAAGAATCACAATCTGATCCTGAAAATGTTTCCTAGATCGATTTTATCTAAGATAAATTTCAAAATCTACTCGATTAATTTATTAAAATATTTCTGGGTCCCATCTATGGGCCAAGCAATGTTTTAGGCATCACATCTGCCTCAACGATGTGTCGGTCACTCCAGTGAGGAAGGCAGACAAAACCAAAAAAAAAAAAAATGTATACAATGCCTGGTAGTTACTGATGCTCTGAAGAAATCAAGCACAAGAAGGAAACACAGTGATGGAGATGGCGTAGAGCGCTACTTTTAGACGGGGTGCTCAGGGAAGGGAATCGTGTGACAATATGGAGTAAAAACGTGCCAGGAAAGGGAACCAGCAAGGACCCTTGCTGAGTTAGGAATAAGCCTGGTGCGCTCAGAGGACAGACAGGAGAAAAAGACCAATGTGTCTAAAGCAGGGAAGGTGAGGTAGGCAGGGGTGATGCCTTAGGAGAAACGTTTCGCCCTGTGCTGACCTACACAGAACAAGAGTGGAAGGCAACTCACCAGGGCCAGACCACAAGCTCTGGGAAGGAACCCCAGCTACTCCTTGTCCCAGGGACCCATCCATGCTGTCCCAGAATAAAGGCACACTCCCATTTTAAGGCTTTCTAACACTGATCACCATTAGTATGTATGAAGGAAGTTAAAGGACTTCATGCTCCCCTACTACGTAATAGGAAATGTAAGAACTCTTTATTTCTGCTTAATGAAGTGCAGTCTCCAAATATTTATCAATGAACTGATCTGGAACAGCATGTATTAAATTTAAGTTAAGTTAATAAATTTAAGTTAAGTTATTAAATTTAAGTTAAGTTAATAAGTTACTTAGTTATTAACTGTTAATTGATCTCATTAATTTGATGTCTCCAACTTCCTGCCTCAAACACAAAGAAAGTCAATATTCCCTCCTTTCCCCAATAAGTGGCCACAAGTGTCTCTCCTTCATTCAGTCCATCATTCAATCATTAGTATGCTGATGCCTGCTGGGGCTGGCACTCTGCTGGGTGGAGAAGATACAGTGGTTAATAAAGCTGATCCGGGCCCCGCCTCACGAAGCTCACTGGCTAAAGGAACTGTTCTTTTCCTAATGCCTAACAACTCACCCACTTAGAGGTATTTTGATTCTTCAGTTTTGACCTTACCACTGAGCCTCTTAGAGATCCTTTAAGTGCCTTTCCCTAATACCTTTCCTTTGGCCCACGATGACTTTCCCATGTTGGGGGTGGAGGGAACTTTGGGAGTGTGACATTTATTCCTTCCTCTGGGCCAAGAGCTGCGCTAAGCACTTCCCATGCATTACCTCAAGGCAGGAATCAGAGCTCACGCTGGCGGAGTGCGCAGGATGCTACCCAGACACTATTCCAAGCTCTGTCCCTGCATCACCTCACTTTATCCCTACTCTACCACTCTGGCTCTGAGTGATTTTACGACCCTTTCTTACAGATGAAACAGAAACCTACCCACAGTCACAGCTAGTAAGTGGCAGAGCCAGGATTCAAACCCAGATATTCAGACTTCCGGGTTTGGACTTTCAAATCCGATGCCACGGAGTAGCCCTGTCCAGTCACTTCCCCCAGAGGCGTGGTTTTAAAGTAGTGGAGCCAAGCCGAAACCAGACAGGCAGGCTCCGGAGCCCACATTTTCACCACTAAACCCGTGAGGTCTCACACTGTAGTCCAGGGACACCTGGGAAGTCCCTTTCGGGGGTCCACAAGATCAGAGCTATTTTTTTACAATAATGCTAAGATGTTATTTGCCTTTTTCACTCTTAGGTATAGAAAGGAGAGTTTTGGGGAGGCTATGATATCTGATGTCATCATTCTGCTGGCGAATGGAATGTGTGATTGTTTACTATTAGGCTTCAAAATCTTGATCCATGAAGAAGGCCTGTAGTCTAACTACTGTACCAAGTCAATTTCCTGGCTTTGACAGTGTACTAGAGCTACATGTGACCACAGGGGACAGCTGAGTTAAGAAACGTACACCTGACTCTGTACTATTATTACAACTTCTTGTGAATCTACAATTACTTCCCCACCCCTGCCCCCATCAAAAAAGTTTAAAAATATCTTTCAATTTCTAACACGGTAAATATGGTAAATATCCGAAGACACCATCCACATAAACAAAAAGCCTGAGAACTGCTACACTCAGTGAGACCATCCACCGATCTCAGGGCTGAGAAGCAGAGAGCAGGCAAGACCCTGAGTGACAAATCGACTGGTGTGGTGACCAGGAGCACGAGGAAGGAGGACTGGAGCCACACCTTCACGTCCTACCCCCTGCTTCTTGAGAACAACTGCGGGGGCTGCTCCCCTCAAACAGGCACAAAGGTATTTTATCGTTTAAGGATCTCACTGATAATCACTGAAGGAGAACAAAATAAGCTAGAATAAATTGGGATATGTGGCTTCAAAATATTAAAGACAACAACTTATCGTCAACGCCCATTTAGCCTCTTACAGGGGTGATAAAGAAAAGCAGAATAGTTTCCATCCTTCGCTTTTAAACCTCAGGATGGTAGGGCTGTGACCCTATCCAGGTGAGATTACCTAAGGGGACCGATCTGCATTTCTGTTCCAGGCCTCCACCCTAGGCAGAAGAAGTGTGTCCACACTGTCCTCCTCGCCGACTTCCCTCTGCCTCTCACGGCACTGCACTCTGAAGCGCTTACTGGCTGGCTTAACGGCCTCTCCACCAGCGGCAGGATTAGACTGCAGACATGCCGGGCAGGTCGTTTCACTCGCCACAGTACCTGGTGTCTGGCACGGGATGCCTAGCGCAGAGCAGTGGTCACTTTGAACAAACAAGGAAACAAGGGTCCAGCAGTCAACTGCCAAGAGGTCGGGGAGCACAGATGGCCTTGAGAGTACATGGCCTCAACTGGTAATGGAGTCCAAGAGACGGAGGGGACCGGAGAGCAGAAACTGAGAGAAGAGCTAGGGCAGAGCCCCCAGGACGCTTTTGTCTATGAGTGAGAGACAGCAGGAGCAGCGGTAGAGCCTAGAATAAGGCGCCACAGAGAAGGGGCACCAGGAGCACGGTGGCAGAGAGGCTGCGAAAAGGCTCGAGGAAGGCAGAGTGGTCGAGAGTCCAATGCTGCCGGTGCGCCTTCAGACTCTGCTGTACCTGGTGCCTTTCTCTAACTCCCACTGCCACCATCATCCTTCACCCCGGAAACCACACAGCAATCTCCACTCGTCCTATAAATGTCCAACAAGTGTCCCCTGTGCTAGCTACCCCAGGAAAGCATCAACCAGGGCCCGGCCTGCAGCCTCAGGTTAATGCAGGAGACTTATGGGGTGTTCCCACTGAGACCAGTGAAACAAAGCGCGTGATGCACGGAGATGAGGAGGAGACACTGCTTAATCAGGGTAGCTGCAGGTAGGCGGGGGGCGTCTTGGAAATGACAACACAGAGATTTGGACTGAAAGATCAGAATGAGTATTCTGGAGAAAAGTCTTGAGGAGACAAAGGGCTTGAGGTGTTCAGGAACCTCAAGGCGCCAGTGTGGCCGGGTCAGAGTAAGCCAGGGAGAGAGCAGAGGCAGCCACCGCCAGAACCTACAGAACCTTGAAGACCAAGGTAGAGACTGGATTGCATTTGGAGAGTAGTGGGACAGCACTAGAAGGCTTGGGGCAGGGGAGTGACAAGGTGAGATGTGAGATGAGGTTTTCTGGCCCCCAGTCTATTCCATATTCAACTTCTACAAACCCTCTGTCTTCCTGATTAATCTTCCTATAAAGCATCTGGTTCAAAACCCTTTTTAAAAACTTTCTAAATAAGACCCAGTCATTCCTCTACTAGTTTTAGAGACTTTCAAGGTTCAAGGGGAGCAGAAAAAACTAGACACCTAAGAGCTCTTTCAGCCTGACCATACCCTTTTCCCTTTTCTAGAAGATTCTGATAGAGGGTGGGAATGGGGTAAAGGTGAGCAGGAGGAGCTTTTTACTATCTCCTAATAAGACTGTTATTGGTGAAACTGAGTTGCAACATCTCAAACTATCTTCATCCGAGGCAGCAAGCTGTGGAGCTACAAACTTTTAAGTCAGATGGAGTTCTCTGTTCTACCCACAGCTTTATCTTAAATAAAAATTCTACTGGAAGAAGTCACAGAAAAAAATCCCCATATTACTCGTAACGGTTCTTCCCTGGCCCCTAAGGCACCATCCTCTGGTTCATCTTCCCTTCACCAAACTAGGTCTTCTTACTCCTCTGGGTCAGTCACAATTCAGGTTTCCAACAACCTGATAACAACCCCAGGCCACTGGTCCTTCTGGTCCTCAATTCCTCTGCCAGTCAATATCCTCTACATTCTACCAGGTCAAGTTCATATTCTTCAGTTCATCCATGAAGACATTCCAAAAAAATCGTGATGACTGTCCACTTTTCTGGTTTCCTGTATGGTCAGCCTGATGTTGTCGAAGTACCATACTCTAGGCATGTGAAAAATGGTTTGATGCGGGGAGAGAGAGAGACTGTTGGTGAGGCAAGCAACTAGGAGGTTTCTATAACAGTCCGAACAAGGGATGTCGGGTCTAAACTCAAGCAGTAATAATGGTAAAAAGGTATTTTATAGGGAAGAATCAAGACTTAGTTACTGGTTGAAAATAATAATGATGATATAATAATAACAACACACAGGGTTTCCTGTATATCAGGCACTAGTCTTAGTGCTTCGCAAGTATTAACTCATTTGTTCTTGACTATAACCGCATGCAGTGGGCACCATGAGTATCTCTATTTAACAGGTAAAAAAACAAATACCAAGAAGTCCAGTGACTCGCCCTAGGTGACACAGCTGGAATGGCAAACCCGGACTGAAGGCGGAATGTGAATCACAAGACAACATAAAATGCAAGCCTTCTTGCCATAGTCCGTCTGTATTTAAGAAAATGCTATTCGAGTTCCTAATATTTTTTTTCAAATTTCAGAAATAATCTAATATTTTCATTCAGAAAGACAATGTCTCAGATTTTTATCTAGTAGAATATATGATTCAAAATGAGATTTAAGTGTCATCATTATTAAACATGTTAATTTCCTAAAGTATACTCATTAATTGAAGTTTAAGTCCGAACAGAAATCACTTTACTTGGAAGACTTTTTTTTAAAGTCTGAAAAATCAAATTTATACTTATAATTCTATGTTAACATGCTAAAACAGCAAAAGTGGCTTTGGTTTGTTACACTGCAGACGTTTTAGAATGAGAAAACAAGTGAAGGAGCTATCTAAAATGAAAGCTACAGATCCACCCCAGGGTTCCACCAAATCTTTAGAAATCTAAACAGATTTCTCTAGATGGTCAGATAA
Source organism: Pteropus vampyrus (assembly GCF_000151845.1). NCBI lineage: Eukaryota > Metazoa > Chordata > Mammalia > Chiroptera > Pteropodidae > Pteropus > Pteropus vampyrus. Next base: position 3,038,868 of record NW_011888867.1, read on the forward strand.
TTGCCCATAAAATATTTTCTGTAAAAGGAATAAGCTACCGATACACACAACGACATGGATAAATCTCAAAAACGCTATGCTGAACAAAAGGAGACAAACACAAAAGACCATGTACTGTATGATTCCATTTATGTGAAATTCTAGAATAGGAAAAACCAATCCACAGGGGCAGAAAACCAATCTGTGGCTGCCTAAGGCAGAGGTTGCGGAGAGAACTAACTGCAGAGCAGCAAGATAGAACTTTTTTGGGGGGATGGTGTTGGTGGCTACATGCGTAGATATTTGTCAAAACTCAGGACTGTACACTTCAAATGAGTACATTTTATTATAGGTAAATTATACCTCAAAGTTGATTTTGAAAGTAAAATAAGAAAATAAATCCTACACTCATCTCTTTAAACCATGTTAAAATGAAACTTTAATGCTGCAAGAAAATAAAAGACAAAAATACCAACGCCATAGAATAAAAGTTTTTTTAAAAAATCAAGATTTGTTAACTCAACTCAAACATTCCTCTGCTCAAAACCCAACAGTTTCTCGTCTCCCTGGGCAAAGTCATCCTGGTCCGCACAATGGCCACGGAGCGAGCCCCCCAGCTCTCCGACCACTCTGCTCCCGCTGCTCTGCTCCAGGCACGCGGCCTCGCAGCAGCCTGCTCCGCTCCCGCTCCTCGCACTCAGATGAGCACTCACTGGAACAAGCAGTGAGCGCTGCTATTCAACGCCACACTGGCACGGGCTGCTGCCGCGTAAGGCAGCACGTACCACCTGACACAGGCAACACGGACCCAAATGCTTCTATTGTTTTACTATATGAATAAACAAGCTTTCCTGGGATTCTGTTTAAATTTACAGACTTTCACACACACCACCCAGGGAACGACCATAAATTATTATATCAGATTTAATCGATTTAATTAAAGCACCTAGTTTCTTAAATACCAATTTACTCTAACACTGGAGAGCAACACCACTTAATATTAAGAATACATCATAGTATAGTCAAAATAAGATACATATTATTTCTACAAAAGACTAACAGTCACTATAGTGATCGTTTTTAACAGCAAAAGACATCTAAGAATTTAAAAATATTAAAATACTCAAATTCTATGAACAACTCTTTATTTAAACTTGCAATCGAGGCTCTGTACTATTCTTGGGGCAAACAATGGGGGGGAAATCAAACAACCTTCAGTTACTGAAATAGCATTAAATTGTATTTGGTTAAGAAATGAGTAAGACGGCAATAACAATAAACACATGGGGACACAGAACAAGGAAATCTATCTCACACACCGTCTCTGGAAAACAGCAGCAGTCAAAGAGTTCTAAAATACATTAAAAAGTACCCTCTTCCAAAAAGCTGGCAGGGCCATTAAGTTGTCTGAGTCAAGAAACTGCCCTAAAATACGATGTAGACTCAGTAGTGAACATATGACCACACTCTTGCCCCCTCGATCGAGTCTCCACGACACAGTGTGATTTTTTAAAAATGGAAATTGAAGTATGTCACTGTCCAATGGCTTCCCAGTGAACTTAGGATAAAGAATAAACTTCTTCCCAGTGCCTTTAAAGACTTTTAAGTCTAGCCTTTGCCTCTCATACCAACGTCATCTAGCCCCAGGGTCCCAAATATTTGCCAAGCTGCAGTTGCTGGCGTGCTGTTCCTTGAACTAGCAAGCTCATTCCCACCTCAAGGCCTCTGCACTCGCTGTTTGTTCACTCTGCCTAGAATTTTCTTTCCCCAGATCCTCATATATCTGGGTCTTAGTTATTCCTTGAGTCCATTATTAATTATTATTAATAACAACTCTATTATTAATTTATTATATTATTAATCATCTCTTTAGAACGGCCTTCTCTGACCATATAGTCCGGGGAACCCTCCACCTTCATCCATCATTCTTTATCACGTTCCCTTGCTGCACTGTCTTCACAGCACTTGTCACTATCTGAAATTACCTTCCCGCCTTTTTTTTTTTTTTAGGCGAGGCAACCCTTGGTTGACCTCACAGACCGCAAGGACCTTGTCAGCTTACAGTCCCTTACGCCTAGAGCACCTGGTCTTCCTAAGTGGTCTCCCATCCAAGTACTAACACAGGCCTGACCCTGCTTAGCTTCCGAGATCAGACGGGATCGGGTTTGTTCAGGGTAGCACGGCCGTACACACCTTCCCGCTTTTTAACTGTCTAGTCTATGAGTATGTAGGTTACAGAGCAGAGCCCCTGCTTGTGTGGTTCACTGCAGAATCCACAACATACTGGGACGCAGTCTATGCCGGATGGATGAGAGAATAAGTGAACATTCAGAACAGTTAAGATAATGGAACTATGGATGGCTTACCACAATTCTCAGGGTTGAATCTGCAGCATCAAGTGATTAAAAGCTGTCTTTGCTATTTTACTATATAAAACTGTAAGCCACATTTAGAAGGCTAAATTGCAAAGCTGCTTTGCTACTGGTTACTAGAAATACCATAGATTACTGCTCAGGATGTAGAGATGCTGCAATCATAAGCTGCTATACCGACAGAAAATTTCAAGTATTAGTCACATTTTTTGAGTTATACAAAGATTCTTTTTAAAAAATTAAGCGTGACTCGGTAAATTAGTAATCAAGGCCACTTAATTATTATATCATTAAGGCTAAGGCTTACAATGTTATGTTAATTATATTTCTTAAAGCTGGAAAATAAATTGCTAGGGCTGTACCGAAATATTATAGTTCTCCTCTTCTCCTAGGCACCTCATGGACTACATTGCTCCTCTCTCTCAAGTTTTAAGAAAGATATGGCCACAGACTAACTTTGGCCAATTAAATGTAAATGGACGTGATGGGAGTTGAGACAAAGCCATTATCATCCTTGGTTCTTGAGCAACTGCAATAGCAGATCCACACTGGATATATACTGCGAACAAGAAATAAATGGGTGCTGTGTTAAGTCCCTATGATTTTGGAACGGCCTGTTTGTTAGGGCAGCATAACACAACTTATCCCGACTGACGGCAGTACAGCACAGTGACCAAGACCTGGGCTCTGGCATCTGACAGGCCCGGGTATGAATTAGAGCTCTACCACTTACTGTTTGAGTGATCATGGACAAGCCATGGCCACCACTCTGTGCCTCAATGCCTTGATCCATAAAATGGTTATAAAACCTACACTTCATAAAGTGGATGCAAAGACCGAATTAATAAGAAAATGTATTTGTAATACTTACCTAAGTGCCTGGCATGTTATTTTAAATACTCAATAGAAAGGAAGTGGTATTAAACTCTAGCATACCTACTTTAAGCTACTATGAGCATATTATGGAACTTTGCTCACCTTGGATGTTCTGTGAAGTACAGTATAAGTCTCCTTAATGTCACCAATAGGTTCTACAACTCAAGTAAAACGACATATAACAAAACCAATTTTAAGAGAGGTTAATTGATGGAAACAAGAGTTAAGTTCCTACAGCAAGCATCCCATCAACATCGTAATGAAAAGACACTGAACGGAAGGACGCAGAGGAACTGCTATAAGGCATTCTAAACCCTTTACTCAACAAGAGGGTCCTTTATAAAGTTCTAGATTCTCCTAGGTAAATCTAGGAAAAAAAGGAGAATAGTGGAACATCTTAAAAGTTAAATGTTAGGATGGATGTGCAATGTTACTGCATATACAGTTTCTTATACAGAATATCTATGATTTGCAAATGAAGAGAAGAGAAAAATGGAGAGCGAAGGGAGGAAGCGGAGCGACTGCTCCCCTAGCCTGCCAACCTAGGCTCAGCTGGAAGGACAAAGGCTCACGGGCAGAGTAAGCGGGGCCCTAACCTAGGAAGACAAGAGATAGTAAGAAAGGGGTAAGTGCTGAGTGGAGAACAGACTGGAAGAGAAAGGAGGACGAAGAACACGGGGGTCTGGGGGCTCCCTGGCCCAGGACTGGAGTTAGAGGGAAAGCCTGGTGACCACACCAGGAATGCCCTGAAAGACACTGATGACCCTGAACAGTTCAGGATGCTGCTCTAACAGTCAGTGCTTAAAATACCAGGAGGCCTTGGGCTTTGGACTCTTGTTCCCTCTAAAGGACTAGCTTGTAAACGATATGGTATGCTCACTGCTAGGATCCCTTAGTGCTTAAAAATCAACTTTCAGGTATACATGAATGAATAATTCTGTGCTATTGTTGTGGAGACCACGCCTATCATAAGAGACAGATCTGACAGCTAAAATTCATCAAGGTGGTGTTGATCGGTCCCTAGAGGGAAAAAATCTAACCCTAAACTCTCCATCAGGATTTTAATTAAAAATCTGAATTCTGTGTAATTATTTTGAAGTTTTTCAAGCATTTATTGCTCATTTTCACTGGGTGCAAATGCAAAGAATAAATATGAGGAAAAACATAAAACATCCTGAAACAATTTTTAAAAACTACTGGGACAACTATTGAAAAACACTCATAGATTTCATGTCACGACACAATAATCAAGATCAGACACCATGCAACCAATATTTCTCAATTAATGAAAAGATAACGAATGATGCTGGAAACTTTATTCACAAAAAGTGGACAATTTTTATAATACAAATAAAAGTTTCGTTAGCACCAGACCATTTAAATTATACCCGAATCAGAAATGTGCTAACCATTAAAAACATAAGAGGACACTTTTCCACTGATATTTGGCATTTGGCATCAAAGGCAGTCCTCTGCAGATCTGATATTAAAACATGTCAAAACCAAAATGAAATTGTAAAAGAGCCAAAAAAAGAAATGGTCACAACCCTTTTGAATGGCATGTGGACTTTCTTTAAACACAAGTTCGATATAAATAAAATATTAAAGCAAAAGTGCGAAGAGGCAAACAGGTCTAAGTACATTAAAAATAAAATATTACTGGCCTAATACAGTATAAGAATTAAAGCATTATTAAGCGTAAGGTTAAAGCTGGAGCCACTGAAATAAATGGCTGCTGAACACTGACGTAACAACAGCACCGTCAATACCCAGATTCCGCTCTGGAAGCGTCCGCTATCACGCCGGTCCAAAACTGACCGTTCTGACGACAGTTCTTAGGCAGTGGAAAACCAAGTTCCTTTGGGTCCACATTAAGAATCGGTCTTAAAATAGGAAAATAAATGAAATCTGTGACAAATATCTTCACATGGCTTTGATGGGCAATGACTACGAAAATTCATAGTTCTCTTTCCCTCCCCCATTTTACCATTTCAAAAGTAATCTGCCTTCAAAAGCATGCCAGGAAAGCTGCAAGTTTTAAAATAGAAACCATGTGCTCCATGTGTTCACCAGATTCATTTTTTTATGACGTATGGTCCTCTGCGTTAAAATAAACATATTTTTGATAAAGAAGTAATGAAAAGAAATCAAAGAATCCATTCCAAAAATTTCACATCTCAATGCAACACAGGACTGAATTTATTAAACTTGGCCACCTAATAAAAGTAGCCTTGCGATCTCGATTAGAGGCACCTATAAATGAGAAAAAGGTGTCCGAGGTTTCAGTTGATGAGGGATTCAAAATATTTTCAAGTCTTATAGCTTTATGCTAAGCACTAAAAATTATAGACTTCACGTTTTTAAGTTTTGTCCTTTGCATTTTTTAAAAAATGTGTTTATGAAGATTTCAAAAGAGAATGTTTCTGACACCCATAAATTTCTATACCGCAAGTGAATGATAGTAAGAACAGGAAATAAGAATCCTCCTTTAGAATACATTAAATCCACATAACTGGTTTTACTTATCAGAACACCTTGAGGCTATAGAAATATCCATGGCAGAACTGTTTAATCTCCAGGTAATCCCGCGTCTTTCTGTAAGGAGAAGCATATCTTACATTTCAATATCTGCCCTCTTGTTTCTATTCCAGCAACAGGTTTTTTAAGGACAGAATGCTGAAAGTTTCCCATCTGATCAGTTTCAGTCTCTAAAGTAACTTTCAATCTTCTCTTTTCAACCAATGAGTAGTTACAAAATAAAAAGTATTCAAAATAAAAGCTAAATAAGCTTTTATTTTTTATAAGCTACAACAAAAATTAAAAATTAACACTAGAGTGTGGCAAGGAAGAGGTAAAAAAAAAAAAGTCTGAACGAAGGTCCCTAAGATGAGCCCTCTACTCAGGGCCCCACAGAAGTGCCAAAACACCAAAAAAATGCACACTCCACGAAATGCACACTCCACGAAACGCACACTGTGGAAGCAATGAGCTTGTTAACAGCATTAAGAAACAGGAAGGAAAATCTGGGCGGAATGAATGTGTATGTTACTACCTTTTAAAAATCAAGAACTGGTCTAACATCTAGGTAATGTATTTGTATAAATTCTTATTTTTAAACTCACCTGATTCATTTTCAATTCCTGTTGTGTTCTGAAAAGATACACACAACAAAGACACTTCTTTGATTACATGAGCCCTAAAAAGAAAAACAGACAATTGTAATATGTACCTGCCTACACATTTACAGTGATTTAAAACCACATACAGAACTGTAGAGTTTGCTCATAGGGCTATTCATAAAGAAACTCCATGCCAGATCAACTTCGATCTACACTGAGAGCTTACTTCGCAGATTTATTATCTAAACAAAATAGATTTCTTACTAATCTTTATTAGGGCTTCACTGTACTCTCTAATTGAAAGCAGACTCATTAGAATGACATCAAATTTTTGCTTTGGAATTGCATCATTCCTAAGAAATAAATTAGCTTTGTTAATAGAAACACAAAGCATTGCTGAGCAGCTTATTACCCTTTTACTTATATCGACACCATGTTGAAAACAAACCCAATCAGACCTCTTTACATTATCTTGTTTTCCAAGTTCCTGAAGTAGATAGGTGAATTTAATAACATTTTCATGGGGAATTCTCTTTGAGGAACAGAACGAAAACCCTGTAGTAAAATGCAAATGTTTTAATAAAGCTGTTTCAAAGAAACTATAATTATTCCTTTAAAATTTCATAGTATAATAAAATAACAAGACAAAATCATTTCTTATGCGCGCATGTGACATACTTGTTTCTAGATAATAATCTATGAAGATAGTCCTTTCTGCAACATAGATCCTAGGAGCCATTTGGAGCCATTCATAATAAATGAAAATCATGCGACTTTATGTAGCACTTCTACTGTAATATTTTAAATGTTTCAGCATGTATACACACACATCATTAAACATAATTCTCCTATTTTTCATTAACTTATAATAATAATTCTCTCCTTCCTAGACCCCCGAGACACTGCTCATCTTGTGACTTTATGATCTAATTGTTCATAAACCAAAGAATGTGTAACTTAATGACAGTCTTCATACTACAAAATGTCACAAAGAACAATGCTCTGACATTTCACTCCAATTCATTCAATAGGATAGTCTTCCTTGAACCACTTAACCACACTCACCTGATCACCTTTAGCAAAGGCATTATATTTAAGTGAGGGCCTGGTCATCTGAACTAGCTTTCGTTCATAACCAGCACAGGGAATATATTCCATAACTTGCATCTTGTTAGAGAGCTCAGTCTACCCAGACCAATATAAACTCTTCGTAAGTAAATACTCAGTGAATACAATTTCATGTAACTGGAGGTCAAACCATGAAGTCCATTCCTTTCCATTTTAATACTGAGCTTCCTTCTCATATGTATTTAACATGTCCTTCCCTTAGGATACATCCTAGATTGAACATAATTGATCCTTTTCTATGAAACTCGGTTGTTATGAAGCTACAAATGTATAACTGGGTGTCAAACAGCGACGAGGTTGGTGGCCCGGAGGTGTGCACACCTGAACCCCACCACCGCAAATGCCTTCTGACTGCCAAACACTTCTACTAGGAGGATCTTGTGTGAGGCCCCAAGTGAATAACAAGTCTTCGCCTGCCTCTCACTGAGCTTTTGTATGTGGATTAACTAACACTGGCCATGGGGAGTTCTCTCTGAGGAACGGAATAGAAATCCTGCTGTAAAATGCAAATGTTTGAAGGAAAGACCTTTGGAAAGAGCTGCAAAGCGTTACCATTTCTTTTGGTTTGTCGTTTTCTTCTCACAAGAATCAGCAGCAGCAGCATGAGAACTCTCTTTTTTGAAGCTCCTTCGAAGACCTGCACATACTGTGCTACCTTCACAAAAATCAGCTCAGTTAATCTTCACAAAGGCAAGTACCAGCATCCTCGCCCAACCGGACACAAATTCACAGAGGTTAACGGAACGCAGTCACGGTCTCATCATTTTGGTTTCTGCAATGGCTGCTTAACCATATTTCACCAACTTTTTACTCCTGCCTCCACCCGAGCACCTACTATGTGTCAAGCACTGTTTATGAGCAGTGAGCGGGCAGATTCCCGCCCTCTAGAGGAAAAGATCTGCAATAAACAACTAAGTAAAATGTACAGCATGTAGAAAGTGAAAGCTGGAGACAGGGAGGAGTTGGGGTTACAACGCCTTTATCGCTGTCAGCCTGTTAGCCAACAGCATGGTCAGAGAAAGCCTCCTTGGGAAAGGGACATCTGCCTGAAAGTCAGGAGAAGGATAAGCCTGGAAGGTATGGGGAAGGAGCATCAAAAGGAAGTGGGTACATGGAGTAAGAAAAGAAACCCTTTATGGCAGCACACCTGGGTATCTGAGGAAGGGCAAGGATACCAGCGTGGCAGGCACACAGAGAGTGAGAGGGAACGGGGAAGAGGTCACGTCAGAAAGGTGTTAGGGTGGGAGCAGGAATTGGGGGAGGCAGATTAACAAATTAAGAAAATTAAGATATTACAAAAAATAGGAGCTTGATCTGGATTTTACAAATCTGAGGATTTAATAATATACATGTACGTCTCAAGATACTGCTTCCAAATTCTAGGACAAGTCATCCTTACGAATATTCAAGTTAACATATATGGGCTTTGCAAGGTAAGCACTGTTCACCAGAATATCTATAGCTTTTGCATCCAGAGATAGAAAATCACTGGGAGGCTGAAGGTGGCAGAAGTGACCTTATGTGACTTAGGTTTAAAAAGAGACCGTAAGGGAGCAGGGTGGAGGTAAGTGGATGTCTTAGGAGGCTAAGTCCCCAATCTCTGCAAGAGATGATGGTAGCTTGCCCCAGGTAGAAGAGATATGAGAAGTAACCGGATCCTGGATATATTTTAAAAATAGAGCCCCAAGATCTGGGACCACAATACATGCTAGGTATGAAATAATGAGAGGAAGTCAGGGATGACACCAGAGTTTTTACCCCAAGGACATGGAAGGATGGAGCTGCCATTTTCCGAGATGCTGCCTTCTTCTTCCCATGTGCTTTTCGTTTGTATTTCCCTCTTTTTAACACTTTTCTCCCTCGCTTTTCATTCCCAGTTGTAGCTGCTAGCTTACAGGCACAATTCAAACAATTGAGATACCCTGACATCTGAAACCTGATGTCAAAAATATTAAAGTATAGTCATCCCCCTGTATTCCCAAGGGATTGGTTCCAGGACACCCCCCCCACCCCACCCAATCCCCACAGATACCAAAATCCACGGATGCTCAAGTCCTTACGTAAAATGGTATAGTCGCATATAACCTACACACATCCCTCCTTATCCTTTAAATCCTTAGATCAATTATAATACTTAATACAATGTAAACGTTATATAACTAATTGTTATCCTGTATTGTTTAGGGAATAATGACAAGAAAAACAGGTCTGTAAATGTTCAGCACAGATGCAGTCATCATAAGCCTAACTACACAGTACACGTCAGCCACAACCTAACTACATAGTACACGTCCTAACTTTTATTTTAATCTCTTCATCTATGGCTGCTGAATCGCAGGTGCAGACGTGGGAAACCCACAGATGCGGGAAACCCATGGATGCAGAGAGCCGTCTGTACTGAAAACATTTTATTCTTCCATTCATTATTTCAACGAATCTTGACTTTTTCTAAATGAAAAACTTGTAATTCAGATTGTTACATGATTAACAATCTTCTCTGACTTTCTACAATGTCCGTTCCCTGTTTGTTAAACAGAAGTGCATTCATCACTTCTTTCCACAGAAAAGAAGAATGTTAACACCTTTTTTTTTTTTAAGAGTCCACTGTACACCTGTCTGCTTGGGACCATCTTGTCAATCACTTCTAACCCTAATGGCTAAAAATCAGACCCTCATTTTTTTCTTTCTCCTTCTTGACTCACCACATTGTAAAATTATACATATAAACTATTTTACGATATCAAAAGCAATGCAAATCAACATTGACATCTCGAATGATATTTTTTAAGTTAAATTCTTTATTAAACTATACAAAAACAAGGGATGTTACAATGAAAGAACTGAGACTTTGGCAGTGTCTTTCAACAAAGGACCACTGCGTTTCAGGCTAGTCAACTCTACCCTGGGAGGGACTGTCCCTTCTTTTAAGGCCATTTAGCACTGCCCTGGTGCAATCAATGCCAGTAGTGCCTTAGAACATTGTGACAAGCAAAAATACCTACACACACCGCAATATCCTCCCAGTTGAGAACCTCTGAACTATAGACCCTAAAAGTAGTTACTAAAGTAACTTCCTTATTAAAATTCCTCCAGCACTGCCAAACCCCAGTGGGAGTGTCATGGCAATCCTTCGAAACTTTCACGGTCAGTGTGGACTTCAATAGCACTGTTTTTATATATCCAATGAACTAATACAGACACCTCAAGGTCAAAGGTGAGAACTTGAACTATCAATGCTATCATTGTAGAGACAGAGAGGAATCTTTCCATACACATCACGGAAACTTAACTCTATCTAATTTTTTTTTAATGTTAATTAAGTGCCTCTCATTTTCCAAAGGTTAATACTGAAAATCTTAAAATCCCTAGGTTTTAATAATATAGATGTACTTAACTTTTCACGATATTGCTTCCAAATTCTAAGACAAACCATTCCTACAAATGATACCATAAAGATGATATGATTATACATGATCAGTATGAATATATCAACAATAAAATTATCAAGGTCCAACCCCAAAAACTGTTAAGCTGCTGTCATCTGATATGAAAGACCAGAGACCAGAAAATATAGAGATATGCAAGACACCCTAGTGCTTGGACAGACTAGCCTGCAGCCCCAGCCATATCTCTATCACCCATCCCCTGCGATAAGGCAGGTTAAACTCAAGACAAACACCAAGTAACATTAACACATATAACAGGTTGAATTGTCATGTCTGCCCTTTGTAGACTTGTAAAAACTGTAAAACTATATGAAAGCAAAGTAAAAGCAATAGCAAGATTTTTAAGATTAGTTTAAGTCTGAGAGGGACAGGGAGAGAATTAGGAAAATAATTATTTGATTTAACTTGCATATTTGCTTATAAGTCACTGATATTATTTTACAATTATTCTTTTGTATCAGTTTAGATCTTCTGGGGCTATTTGCAAAATAATTAAATTTGCAACATTCATTGGTCACTAATATTAATTATTTTATAATTACTTTCTTAAGTTTCAAAAAAATTCCACACGACTTGGAAGAAACTAACTTTTCAGACTCAGGAAGCAACATATAGCTTATGAAGAAATAGTAAAACAGAAATAGGAGAACTAACTAACTATGGTTGCGTCAAAAATTTAAAAGATCATAAATGCACTGAAAACATGGACTAGATGCAAAAGAAAAAAGTTTTGAAAAAAACATTTTGTGGAAGGAGTCTTGGAAAGTTAATGGCCTACATCAGATAAATATTCTAAAACTACATAAAGTAGATCTTTCATGGTAAATAGCATTGTGACAAGTATAGAGATGATTACAATTGTAGTGAAGTAGATTTACAGTGTTTAACACTGAACTTACTCTGACCAAAAGATTCTTGCAATCCAGAAACTTCTAGAGGAATTATCTGAAAAGTCTAAGAAAAAAATCTAAACTATGCCAATTTTTCAAAAGCAGTTTTTATTAATTTATGAACACAGCTAATGTGCTCATTATTAAAAAAAAAAAAAACTAACACTCACATAATTCCTAACAGAAGAATAGAATCACCAAATTACAACCTATAAATTCTAGATATCAACATAAAACAGTTAGCACCTACTCGTTGGAGTAAGCAAAAGCACATAATTCATAAATATTGAATCTGCCCAAGAATTTGCTAAATAAAAAATCATTCATTTTCCTTTTCTAAAGTAACGAACACGATTTCAGTAATCATCTAGAACATCTAGTTTCACACTAAAAAATATAGCCTCAGCTTTCCTTTTTAAAAGACAGACTATATTACCACATTGAATAAGCAAAGCAAAAAATCAAATCTGATGTTTACCATTTTAAGACTAAAGAGATCGCACATGTGTGCTTGAATGTATGCACGTTTGTGTGTGTGCGCGTAAAGAGAAAGACAGACTGAGAATATAGCAAAGATTTCATAATAAGTTGATGAATCAGAGGGTGTGAACTCACTGCTGCAAACTGGTTGCTCATGTCTCTTGCCCTCTAGAACAATCTCAACCCAAGGCAAAAAGGCAATGGTTAAACAGAGTATAACACAGGGAGGAATTTCCCCACCTAAAAAGTATACGAGAGATAGAGAATAGAATGCTCACAAATAAACCAGTAATTCCTCCCATTTCAATCAATCGATTTCCTCAAAGAGGCTCACGACACCACAGACAAATATCCCGGGGGCCAGATTCTCCAAATTCACAGAGCAGAGTGTCCTTCCTCACACACACCTAAATAAGTAAGCAGAGTTCAGCGACTTTACTTGAGGTGGGAGAATTTGATGCAGACAACAGTTTCCATGTTAATACTGGGAAAAACAGAGGGTCTGCTGTTCTAAATGGCTTTAGAGCTGCAGAGCGCCAATGAAAAACTGAGGCTGATTAGAGCTTTTGTTGAAATGTGTAAGTTTAACACCACAGTAAAATGTTAAGTAAGAAACCTATCGATATGCTAGGCAAGTACTAAAAATCTAAATTTAGATTACAGCATTCTAACGGTTTTTCCTCCCCTAAAATCTCTCCTGTACTTGGAGGGAAAAAAAAATTAAAAGGAAATTTTTCAAAAAATACTGCTCCAAGCATCCATGAATAAAGAGGTAGCTTAGCAATAAATGTGTAGCAATAGCTGATTATTTATCATTTACCTGACTGATGTTGTCAATAGCTATTAATATATGTTCTCCCTTATTCTTCTGATTAAATTTATACATCTGTGTCATTATGTTGCACTGAACATATAATTTACTACATCACCAATTTCAGGTTCTGTTTATTGGGTTTCTACAATAATTCCCTGTAACTCCACAATTAAAAATACCCAGTTTCTCTACATAAATTAAAGCACATTATTCTTACAAACATTAGGACATTCCCATGGTGCTAAAAAAAAAAAAAAAAAATCATTGTCAATTTTCCTGGATGAAATAACTCCATCCGATCAAAATACTCTTGAATTAAAAAGTTAATTTCCTTTCCTTATTTTCAAGACTAATTTGCCAAAAAAACATAGATGTAAGAGTCCACATGAAAAGGTAGGTGGTTAAGAATACAAATGCTTTCCTTGCTCTCTGATGAGAACTGTGCCAGATTCAGGATTATTCTTACAAACCCCATTTCTCTTAGGAAAAGTACAACTTATCCAACTGTTAACTGTATATTCTGCAAAATCACATTAAAATCAAAGAAGTTCCTATAAAACAATACTTTTCTAACACTTCCCTATGTTAGGTGTATAATAATTTTAAGTCATTAGAAAAGGAAAATTAAGTTGATTCTTTCCTAATACTCAAATACCTAGCTTTCAACTCAAACACAAAATTTATAAAGCAAGATGCCACATTTCACAATTCCCCAAATAAAATAAATTCTCAGTTAACCCTCTGAGTTATTGCTTTTCCACTGGAATTCCCAATAAAGATGTTACGGTTGTGATTAAACATTAAAAATTGAGAGACTTTCGGGAACCCTGCAAAATACTTCTGAATTTCCCGAAAAAGGGACGAAAGCTTCAGCAACATCACACACGGTCCTGACATTCAGGTATTCACTTCCTCCCATAAAGACTGTCTAAGCATCAATATAGCCACTTACAAGTGGCTGCTCATAGCTTTCTGGGCTTTTCCTACACAATCAAATACATAGGAAAACTCATGTTGCACAAACCTACATATAAACAATAAGGAGGCTTCCTGAATGCATAAGTGAACAACGTAAGGCAAAACTGGAAGTTGTACCAAAGCGACAACTCACTATATTTGGTTAAGGTGCCAGGCACGTACATCACTTCAAGATTCTATAGGACTTCTCCCGAGTTTGTTAAGGTACTGGCTATTTTAGTAGGGAGCAACTGTTCCCTCTCAAATCAAATCTGAGCTTTGGCGTCTACCCTCTAAATATGTCACTACTTCTGTTCTCAAACGCACTTAAAAATAGCAATGCTTTGTTTGCAGAGTGATGCTGGTGTATTTCTCTACAGTTAAGAAGCTCTCGTACATACACAAGTTTTTATTTTTTAATGGAAAGTACGTTTCCTCAAAATAAATTATTTGTAGTTCTTGTTTCAAGGTGAAGACAAACGGCTCCCCATTTACAATAAAAAGAATGACAGCCTCTCTTGGTTACTGGCTGTGGCAAACCAGTGTGACTCAAGTGAGGGTCTATGCAGAGCAGTAGAAACTAGTTGGATAGTCCTAAGGAAAGGGTTAAGTTCCAGGTTAAAAATGTGAACTTGACCCCGTGGGTAGGAGATGCCGTACGGGGGGTTATTACCCCACCCGTCCTCCCTTAGACCCACTCTAGAAGCCCATTAGGCCTTTAGAGAAAGATGGAAGAGGAGTTCGAGACGCAGCCCACGAACACACGCAGGGCGGAAGGCCAGGGCAAGACCCAGTTTTGTGACTGCCCATCAGGCAGGTGCCTGGGATGAGCAACACGGAGCCCCAGGGAGTTTCAGACTGAGAGAGCCACAAAAACAAAGCGATGTCTAACAGTTAAGGTTAAACTGACAGGAAAGAATGAGGACGTAGGTGGCGAGGGGGCATCCAGAAGGACTAGAGCCAGACAAGCCAGTTCGGAATCTGCAATCACAGCAATAAGGGTTTGAACCACAGATGACGTCTCAAAGGAAACAAAAATATGATCAGCACTGCAGAGGAAGAATGGCCAGAATGTGTTTACTAACTGAGCAGGAGGCAGAAAGAGATGAGCCCAAAACGTGGAATGTGACTGACTGGAAGAATGAAAATATTTTAAAGGTAGAGCAGCCAGAGTAGGGATGGTATTTAAGTGGAAGGTGGTGAAGTCCATTTCAGAGACTCTGAGGGGAGGTCAGACATCCACAGGAAAGCTGCTTCTGTCAAACAGGGAAAAAAGGTCCCAGAGCACAGACTGCCCTCAAGGCTGGGGACGGAAATTTAGAGGTCTTCAGCCTTAAGAGGGTGCCTAGGGATGGAGGAAAGTGCCAAGGGAAGAAATAGCCAGAGAGAAGAGTAGAAGATAAAGGATTTGGCTTTGGGAAAGGCATGGAAGGGACTAGGAAAAAAGTCACGCCCTCTGCCATGTTCAGCAGAGGCAGGAGGGGGAAGGCCAAAAAACTTAAGAACCCAGAGATGATCTGGAAGGGTCTCTGAACAATAACTGTGCCACGTTATCCCTCAACACCTATTATAAGAAATATCGAAGAAAAATGCTATTAATGTTTTTGAAAAATCTAAAGTAACTCTAATCGCTGGCATAGTCTTTGTCTATTCTTCTCGAAACTTCTCAGTGAAGGAAAGAAGTGATCACTGTCCGCACCCTATGAACAGGAAGAGGCACAGAGGATCGCTGACCTACCCCCGCGCTGATCTGCGACACCTTATTCGCACATTCAGGTCAGGCTCAGCAGAATTACCAGCGGATTCTACCGATACAGTACATCTCTCCACAAACAGGTGAACAGACCCGCTCCGCGACCTCTAACAAGTGGTGACAGAGCTTCACCATTAAGAATCTAAATTCATCCCAAGAGCCCTCCTTTTTAAAACTCCTGCTTTCAGATGGCCGTTAAAACTAGGTCTTTCAGAGTTATGGCAAAGTCCCTAAAATAAGCTTTACAAACTGAGAAACATCAGAATGTCATTTTTATACTCATACTCCAAATTACGTTTAATTTATACTGTCCTATGAGGTCTTGGGTTATGCGCAGGATTCATACTGAATGAAGAGCAGAAATGTCTGGTGAATCTCAAAATTCTTCTCAGATTCTGATGGCATCATTTAAACTATTTGAAAATGCCACAGAATTCCCCCACCAGAGTTTAATGTAGTCTTAGTGGAACTACTTAGAAGCACACGTAAAATCCGTAGGCTTTACCGGTTCCCAGACAGGCTGCCCACCGTGATCAAACTAACAGTTGCTCTTCGCTTCATACATTCCAAGCACGCTGTGCCAAGAAATGATTGGGCTCTTCCAAAGCAAAGCCTATCGTATGATTTACTGCAAGAGCTACAAAATGCTCTTTTCACCAAAATGGCTGGCAAACATGTAAGTATGCAGTGAAACCTCCTTTATTGCATGTTCCAAAGGACTAATAAATGAAAACACAGTATCGGCATGACGTGAACCAAGACTCTAAGAATAAATACTATACAGTACTGAGAAAAACATTACAAGTATATTTCACCCCAAATGAATCAGATTTACTTCTTACATTAACTTTAATTCACGTGTCAGGGATGTGGGGGTGGGGAATGAAAGGCATTCTCTTTAAAAAAAAAATTTTAAATGATGAATGCATTCCTTCCAGTGAAATTATGCAGATATATATTCTGTACTTCGGAAAGCTACCCCCATGACCAAATGGTCCAACAGCACACCCCTTTCCTTGTTTCACTGATCAGAAAGTTCTTATTAAAGAGTACTTATGCCACATTAAAATTCAATCTGAACTATCCATACCTTTAAGATTTACAAAAAAAAGATGTAACAATTTATACTTTTTTCGCCCAGGAAAAGGTGCATTAATGATGCATGTCTGTCATGAAGCTCAATAAGCTCTCTTTACATTATAAAACAGTTAGCTAGAGTTACATCAGCACTTCATAAGTAAGCCTTATCTCTTCAAGATAAAGTCTTCACTTTTGATGCCTAACTGTGAACTGGTTATTAAAAAAAAGAGAGAGAGAGAGATTTTATTAGAAAAACTAGTTTGGCTTCTATGACCAATCTTCAAGGGAGTGCTTCAATAGACTCATTTTCTAGGAGAAAAGACAGTTGTTTCTGCGCTATTCAGCATACTAGACCACAAGCTTATATGATTCACCATGCATCGACTTTATGCACTCAAATTTCATAATATAATCTGCACGCTTGGAATGCTGACCCTGTGTCATGCAAATGTCTTCAGTCCCTAGGTTACCTCGCATTGCTTCACCCCTTGCCACATAAGGGACACCAAAGCAGAACTGCTGAAAGTGACCAATAAAGTTATAAAACCAAAGCAGGAAGGAACTTTCCCCAGCTTCAAGATGGACTTCATGTAAACCAGTCTATTCTTAAGTTTTTTGACTAAAGAGAGTCCATAAATTGTTTCAATGATTCAACCGTACAGTCAGATGAGCCTTCTTTTGATGCAGCAGTTGAGAACTGGGGTGATTTTGTCCCCCCCACCAAGGGACATCTGGCAATGTCTGGAGATAACATCACTTGTCCTGACTCAGGGGAGGTGCTACTGGCATCTCGTGGGTACAGTCCAGGGATGCTGCTAAACAAACAGCAGCATCTTGGGTACAGGACAGCGCCCAAAACAGAACTACCCAGACCCAAATGTCAATAGTGCCGAGGTTAAGAAACCCTGCTTTCACAGAAACTAAGTATTGCTTTCAGTAATGGAGTCCACAGCTTCCGATCACTCTACGAAGATGATTTTTATGGCTCTAACTATAAACTTCTAACTTCAAAGAGAGCCAGGACACTACCCCAGACCTCTAACCAAACAGCTGAGGGCACCGGGCAATCCGCAGGACACTGGGCCCACACCAGCAACACCAGTGGCCATGTCCCCATCACCCAGAAACCCCTTGTACTGCCATGCAAGTTGCACAGTTCCCCACACTGTCCACCTACTCCCTTTTCCCTCCTCACTATGCTGTTTTCAAGTGGCAGCCCAGGCTGTTTTGTTTTGGTTTTTTTTTTCCCCTGCATGAGTATTAAAAATAGCATATAAAGCAAGTCAGAAGACATGAAAATAGTAAATAACCTAAGGTGCTTTCCATCCCGGAAAGTCTGTGATTTAACAGGACTTAAAAGGTTTGTAAATCAGATCTGAAACTTGAAAAGAGATCAGCAGCTTAAAGAAACAGTGCCATGAATAAATAAAACCTCTAACTAAAATAATCATCAAAAGAACATGGTGCAGATATATGTAATGCACAGATCCAGCTGAGGGAGAAGTGAAGGAAAAGGAGCTGAAACTGAGGGCTGCTTCTCATAACTGCCTCTGCCGGGAAAATGCATATTTACATTCCCATGTATCTTAGAAAGAGTACAGAACTTTAAAATTCACAATGAAGAACCTTTCAAACAAAGCTTCACGAAAAGAAAATCTCAGGCTATAGAAACCTTACTGATCAACATGGAATTGATCAAAATTATGGCCCACTCATATATAACATAGCCAGTAAAATCATACCGAAGAAATTTTAACAGCATGGATACAGGCTCACAATATCATAAGAGAAGACAAGTTACATCGTAAGAGAAGACAGGTTACAAATAATATACGCAATATGGTATCAATCCTGTATAAAATATAAATATATAGAAGTGAATAAGGAATACATGCACACAAGACACGAGAAGTTCTGCCAAATCACAGTGGTTATCTGAGCAATGGGAAGGTTACGGTCAATTTCTAGTCCTTCTTTGTGCTTTTCTGGTTTCTAATTGTTCCATAGTGAAAATCTTTTGCAATGTTATGTACTTAGAAAACTAATGCACTGTTACAAATTTAAAACGTATTGTTTCAGGAACTGTCTACAAAATGAGAAAAAAATATCTGAATATGCCAACTTTTCAATTAAAGAAACCACCTTCTGAGTCAAAAAAAGCGAACCTTTACTGAGCGTTATTATTATGTGCCTGGCACTTTTCTAAGCACTTCAAATGTACTATTAAAATCAAACCAAAAAAAGATTTGTAAGAAGCTCTGGAACACCAGAAGCTGTGAACAAATGTTAGTCCCACTGTGAATTTCAATCTCAGTTTCCACAGCTTGAAATGAGAGGTTTTACTAAGATGATCTTTAAATGTCCTCTCAGAGGCTACCCTAAGATTCTATACATCAAAGAATGTGGTCAAGAAAGTGTTTGTAAGGAAGCTTCCAGAGAACGGGGCGGCTGCATGCCATTTCAAAAACAGAACCCTGCTGAAGAAGAACAAATGATAATGTGTCTCACTTCCTCCTCAATATTTGTACTGCAAATTTCATAACATGTTAAAAAAATTTTAAGGCCTACATTTTCCCAATACTTGGACCAAGGGATCCAATTGATAATATGAAGCCTGGTATCATAGGTAAGAGAATCATTGAAACGTTCCTCTTTGCTGTGAAAAGCTGTGCTTCCTTTTAACAATGAACCTGTAGTAAACAAAACTTTAAAGACATATTTTAGTCGCATTCTGAGTACTACCGGTTGAGTGTCTGATTAAGGGGGTCTAAGGACCTAGTGAGATTCACCGAAAAGTGTTCCACTTCTGAAATTAAACCAGAACCTCCATACAACACTGAATGAAAAATGAGGGGCCGGCGTGAATCTCCTCTCTGGGGTAATTACATCTGCGTAGTTAAGGGAACGTGGGCTTCCCGCTGAAACGCAGTATCGATCCCGCTGGTCACCATCCGACAGAAGGTGGCCGGCCAGTCGTGGGTCAGTGATTCGGGGGTCCCCGAGTGGGTCGCAAGGAATCATGGAGGTCTGGGAAGAAACACTGACCTGTTTAGGGCTACTTCGTGTCTCACTTGCCACCATCGAAACCTGGTTCGTGAATTTCTTTAGTAACAAAATAATCTAACTGCACGTCTGTTAAAAACAGTAAACACCGGTGGGTCTGTGACAGGAACACCGAGGTTGGAACCGCACAAAAACTACTTAGGAAACACAAAGACGCAGGACACAAATTAAGGGGGCGAGTGTGGAAGACACGTTCGGTCTGAACACAAAAGATTCCGAACGACCTGAC
>NW_011888867.1:3060043-3069147 GCF_000151845.1 Pteropus vampyrus
TGCCGAGATGGACGGGGTATCGATAAGGGAAAAGGAAGTTAAGGGAAGGGGAGGTTAGAACCGTAGAGCTTTATTATAGGGTTCTCGCCATTACCTAGAGTGTGGGATCTTCCGTAAGCCCTAGCTCCTCTCATAGATCCTCTCAACTGATTGGTTAAAGTTCCAGTTCATCTTTATCAGAACTTATTATTTACAGACAAGGATGCAAATAGACGACTTGGATGCAGATGAATCAGTGTACTCTCATGAAGACGAACTGGGTCGAATTGGAGGTGTCTGTTGAGCACTTGAAGATAAAGTTACGCCCTGAGGCTGAAATCAGGAAGAATCTAAAGGTGATGGGCAATATTAGGCCTCCGTGGAGAGGATGCGCCCAAACCTGAATAAACACTAAGTTAGATGCAGGTGGATCTTGGAAACTTATGAAGGCGCACACAAGTCCGTTTATGTAACTACGGTTTTTAATCTTAAGAAAACATGTATCAACGTATAACCTTATTGCAAAGGGATGATGCTGTAGCTAATGACCTAGTCAGGTAGAGTGAACAAATGAAGATACCGCATCAGTAAATGTTAGCAAGGCTTTAAAAATTGGTAGGGTCAGCACAGAACCTAAGAAAAAAATCAGACATCGTGAGTTTGCTTATTTCTTCTGCTATTCAAAGGAAAGAGACCCTAGAATTTGGAGATAGTCCTGCGCATGTCACTAAAATAGTGTACTCTCCCGTAGGTCAGAGCAGGTATCAGACTTTTCCATCCCTTACCTAGATCAATGCCTCAAAACATGGTCCACACATCAAAATCATCTGTAGTATCTGCAAGAAAAAAAGTCAAGGAGACTCCGCCATTCCATCCACAATCAAAACACATAAACAAATAAAAGCTATATTCCATCCAGCATTCGATAGACTACAAAGGAAAAGAAAGGAACGTTAAGTTAGAAGTGACATGGTGAACCGTAAGATAGATATAAAAGATAGCATCTTGCTGAGAGATGGTTGACAGAGTAGTCAGGGTTCTTTCTCCCTGTCAATCTAAAGTGACTGGGTGTACCAGTTTCCTGTGACTGCCGTAAGAAATTACCTCAAGCCGAGTGGCTCAAAACAACAGAAATGCATTTTCTCACAGTTCTACAGGCCAGAAGTCCAAAATCAGTCTCATTGTGTCGAAATCAAGGCGTTAGCAGGGCCAACACTCCCTCTCTAGGCTCTAGAGGAGAATCACTCCTTGGCTCTTCCATCTTCTGGTGACTGTCAGCAATCCTGGTCTTGTGGCCATGTCACTCCAGTCTTCAAGGCCAGCATCTTCAAATCTCTCTCTGCTTCATCTTCACATCACCTTCTCTTCTGTGTGGTCAGATTTCCCTCTGCCTCCCTGTTAAAAGGATACATGTGATTGCTTATAGGACCCACCCAGATAATCTAGGATAACCCTCTCACCTCAAAATCCTTCACATAGTACCATCTGCAAAAGCTGCTTTCCATATGGCAATTAGAACGTGGACCTATGTTTGGGCGCCATTATTTAGCCCGCCACATTGGGTATATCCTCAGCACTTCTAAATTCCCCCATAATCAGACATTGTATATTTTTCATCTGTGTGTTTTTCTTGACCGTGTTTATATATTTCAGCCTGTGTTACTTCTCAGGATAAGTAATTATACATATTTTATCAATTTAATCCAAAAAATATATCAACTCTCGTGAATACAATGTAATTTCATGAATGTTTGTTATCTGCCTGATAGGCTAAATATTACTTTTTGCCTCCTTGAAAAGGTGAAATGTATTGCTAGAGGATGAGGGAAGGAAATTGAAACATTTTTATCACATCTCACAGGCCATTTCCATAGTAGGGGATGGAAATATAAAATGCTCTCTGTCTAAATCTATAACGTGAGTGAAACTCCACTCTACGCAGGTATGGCTAGTGCAGGTCCTGGCTGGTTTTGTACCTCAGCGCGCAATACCATTATAGAGGACATAATCATCATTCACACAACATTCCAATACCCAGAACTGTCTGGTGCATAGTGAATGCTAGATAAATATTTTTAATGGGAGGAAAAAAGTCTTCTCCCTGAGTCCTCTGATGTGGCTGGAGTAGAGCAAATATATGTGGACCCGAGCCATTGTGTATTTAAAAGACAGCATATGGTTATAATAGGAACCGCTCAGCTCCCGGTGAGCACAGCGGCCAGGAGACCTACAGCATTGCTCCTAAAAAGATAAGAGATCTTGCAACCAAGATTAAAGAATTTACAACACATCACCAATGGGGGTGTAAGTGGACTTAAAATTCCTCAAATGATAACAGTTCCTATTCTCCACTGGCTTCGATTCTGGATATTTTACGCGACTATCTCGTTCATCTTCATAGCAGTGCTATGTGCAAGCACTCTCCTTAACCTTACTGAGTCCAGGAAAGGTTAAAGAATTTGCCTAATCAGAACCAGGTTTTAAACCTACATAATTTAGCTTCCTAGTAAGCTGCAGGCTTAGCAAGTAAACCATACTCCCTAAATACATACACAGAAAGAGAGAGAGAGAGAGAGAGAGAGAGAGAGAGAGAGAGAGAGAGAGAGAGAGAGAGAGAAAGGGTTGGCGCCCAGGAGCTGGTACCAGGAAATATGCTCTCAACTAATCACTCCTCAACTGAGATACTTGGGGTAGGAATTAGGAGGGTTTTTTTTTTAATATCTGCATAAAGAGACTGTTCTAAATATTCTCTCTGGCAAGAACCTCTCATGGTCAGAAGAAATGGGATCCAATGTCTAAATGCAACTGTCTCTAATGAACTCAACTTCTGTTCAAATAACACATCACTAATTTCTTTTAAAATACCAAGTCTCCTTTCCTCGCGACTGCCAATCATCCTCAATGAGATCCAAGGTCTCTTCTCTCAGTTTCTGCACCTCGCCTTCCCCGTTTGCCATCCCTCGGCCAGTCGTTTCCCAAGCAAAGAAAGACGCGTGAGCAAGCCCACCGGCAATGAAAAGATTTGAAACTTGGATTCCAGTTCTCATTAAGGATGAACAAATGAAGTGCGAAGATAGAAACTCGGGGAGCTAATGGACATCGCATAATGGACATTTGGGGCTGCATATTTTCAGTGCGAAAACTTGTATTTCAAAATGTATAGGGAAATGTAGCCTCAAAATGTAGCCTCAAAATGTATAGGGAAATCTTAGCAGTGGGGAGACTTAATGGTAAGACAGGAAAAGGAGGGGGACTTTACTGAGCCCCAGTCTATGCTGGCCTCCTGATGCAACACAACAGCAAAAACCACGGCTGTTTTAGGGTGTTGAGCGACACCGTCGGCAAGTGCCAAAGGCAGGACTTGAGGACTTGGCCAGAGCCGAAGTCCTGATCTGTCTGCTGGCCACACTGCTTCCCAGTCATCCAGGCACTCTCAGCACCTCGTGCTCTAGGCACTGGGAGGAACACCATGGGACAAGGACAGCCCCCACCCCTGCCCTCCAAGAACCTGGGCTCTAGTGAGTGGGGCAGACCCGACTTGCTCACAAAAGCAGAGCAGAGCCAAGTGCAAGGCTTATGCTCCCTCTGTGCACCATGAGGGTTTGCTCCCCACATTTTAAATGTTACTTTAAAAAAGGAAAAAGAAAACCAACTCCAAGGTGGTAACATTTCTAACCAATTCAAATCCACAACCTCCAAAATAAATGTATTCCACCCTGTGAGAAAATTCAGAGCACTGTTTCTAGATTTTTCCATTGTACTTCTTATTCCACATTTTTTAGAACCAGGCATGCTAATAAATCAATTAAAAAGTCCAGAATTGCCCACACAGATATCCCTAAGGAGCGGCATTCACTCTTGTTTCAGAATCTCCAGTGTAACAGGCCCAAAGGCCAATACAGTTTTGTTATGGAGAACACAAGAAATAATCATGCTCTGTGTCTTCCTTGAAGGCAGAATTAATTCACTAGCTCACCACCGTGAGAACATCAATAAAACATACAGGCTGGCAACACCGACATAAAGTGAAAATATTTTTCAGCAGAAAATAGCAAGCAACATGAGAAGGAATGGAAGATAAATCAGGTACAGAAATATGCAGATAGCACTGAGGTAGTAAAGGCCCCAGCCAGCGCTAGAAGCTCCTGATGCGTCCCTTTGTGTGGTGTCTACAGACAGGACGGCCCGTCCTATTTACCAGACAGCGTTTGCTCGTCATCCACGTGAACTGTGTGTTACAGGAGTCCATGCTTCTCACTGCCCACTCACAACTTTGTGTTTCTTCACCTTACTTTTTGTCTAGAATTTACTCATCACTCCTGTCCTCCATCCATCTGCCTCTCCTCAGAAGCCAGCTGTTTAATGGAATCTTCCTTAGGAGTCCGATTACTTTCCTAAGGCTGCTTTAACAAAATACTACAAAGTGGATGGCTCAAAACGATAGAAGTTTATTTCTCACGGTTCTGGAGGCTACAAGTCTGAAATCAAAGTATCTCCAGAATTGGTGCCTTCTGGAGGCTCAGAGGAAGATCTGTCCTATGCCATTCTTCTAGGTTCAGGTGGCTGCCTTGGCTTGTAGACACATCATTACAAATCTGTCTCCATCTTCACAAGGCCATCTTCTGTGTGTCCCTCTGTCTTCACAGGAACTTCTTATGAGAATACCAGTCATTGGAGGGACACTATTTAATCCGGTACAGAAGTAGACTCCACACTGATTGTTTTTTTTTTTCTTTTAATGACTCCCTGAAGAACCGCCACCAGCAATTACCTATATACTCAGTCTGACTGTGGTCTGATTACTGCCTATGCATGTCTTAAGTCCCAAACGTGTTCTAAGTCCCTTGAGAGTGAAAGCCACCATTATCCAAACAGTGGTAGACACAAGTGTTCCCTCAATCGATATTGTTGATTGATAAAGAGCTGTGCACTGTTTAAATACTATCGGGAAGTAGAAACCCTTTAGCCACAGCTTAGCAAGAATTCTGGGCCTGCACATCCAATTCACTTTTCTTCCAATTTACTTTGTTTCTCTCCTCCCCCTACTCTCCCCTCGCCCCAAATTAAACTCTCTTGTCATCATAAGATTCTTTGACTTACAACAGAAATAATGATACCTCTCCCAAGTTTCACAAACAAGGTTAAAAGGCATGGCATTCCTTTGTCACAGAGGTCATCATGGAAACACTGTGAGGTAGCCCTACAGATATCACAGCCAAGATAGCACCCACCAAGACCTGCCATGGCAGACACGCTGGGCTCATAAGCATTGTAATCAACCTGGCTGTGCCTCTACTCAAAGCCTACCCAGAGGCCGAGTTGTGATTAACTAACTATAGAGCAGAGTGAGATTTTGTCCCCAAGTGGGCATTTCCCAGTGTCTGGAGATAATCTGACTGTCAGAACTGGATGATGGATACTACTGGCCCCTAGTGGCTAGAAGCCAGGAAGGCTGCTGAACGTCTACAATACACAGGACAACCCCCTCCACCACAAAGAATTATTTGGCCTCAAATACCAAAGTGTTGAGAAACCCTACTGTAAATTATTCTGCATCTGATTTTCCAGTCTCACTTTCAGACGTTTATCTGCTCGATAGGAGTGTGGAGCAGAAATTCATTAAGGAAAGGGAATATTTCTCGACCTTTCTTTTTTATTATTACCTTGCCTGCCCCAGAAGCCTTTTTTGGACATCATAGATATCCTGTCTATCTGTTTATGTACTATATGTATATCTGTGCTTTATATACACTGTGGTGAAATACTATAACTATCAGTAGTTACTGAAGAGCAAACAAATATGTTAGCAGGGAATAAACTAATCTTTTATGTAAGATTATAAACAGCTTTTTTTAAAATTGTAGTAAAATACACATAACATAAAATGTATCATCTTAACCCATTTTAAGTGCACAGTTCAGTAGCATTAAGTGCATTCACGATGCTATGCAACAATCACCACCATCCAGCTCCAAAACTTTTTGTTTTGCAAAACTGGAACTCTACACTCGTTAAAATAAAACTCATTGTTTCTCCCCCATGCCCAGCCCCTGGCAACCACCACTCCACCTTCTGCCTCTATGAATTTGACTACTTTAGTACTCCATATACATGGGATCACACAGTATTTGTCTTTTCGTAGCTGGCTTATTTCGCTTAGCATAATGTCTTTTGGTTCGTCCATGCTGCAGTGTATGTGAGAATTTTTCTTCTTTTTAAAGGCTGAAAAATATTCCATTGTATGTATATGCCGCATTTTGTTTACCCATTCATCTGTCTATAGACGTTAGGTTGCTTCTACTGTTTTCTTAAGGTTTTATATACTTATTCATTAAATTTATGGGAGTAACATTGGTTAATAACATTATATAAATTTCAGGTGTACAACCTTATAATACAACATCTGTACACTCTATTGTGTGCTCACCACCTGAACCCTAGTCTCATTCTGTCACTGTGTATTCGACTTCCCTTACCCTCTCTGTCCTCCCCGACCACCACCCCCACCACCTTCATAAATGGCTATTGTAAATAGTACTGCTGTGAACATGAGTGTGCAAATATCTCTTCAAGATCCTGCTTTCAATTCTCTTGGGTATATACCCAGAAGCGTGATTTCTGGATGATATGGTAGTTCTATTTTAAATGTTTTGAGGAACTGCCATACTGTTTTCCACAGTGGCTGCACCATTTTACATTCTCACCATCAGGGCACAAATATTTCAAATTCTCCACATCCTCATCAACACTTATTATTTTCTGTTTCTTTGATTTTAGCCATGCTAATGGGTATGAGGTAGTATCTCATTGTGGTTTTGATTTGCATTTCCCCAATGACTGTGACATTGAGTGTCTTCATGGCTCGTTGGCCATTTATATATCTTCCTTGGAAACATATCTATTCAAGTTTGTTTCTCTTTTTTTCTTAAGTAATGGCCAAGTTTTAGAAAGTTTAATCCCAGTACAATTATTTTGACGTCTGATCAAAAATAAACATACCGCAGAAAATTCTAATAGGCAAAAGCACAAAGGTTTTTAAAAACAAGTGGTGGAAGCTTAACTTTGTTACTTCATTTTGTATTCTTCTTTAATATATCCCTCCAAATGTTAATCTAAAAGCATCACTGCTTTAGGTAAATTATGAGAGCATTGCTCATTTTTCAATTGGGTTGTTTTTTGTTGTTGAGTTGTAGGAGTATTTTATATATTCTGGATATAAACCCCTTATCAGATACATGATTTGCAAATATTTTTTCTTATTCCACGGGTTTTGACTATTTTGATAGTGTCATTTGAGGCACAGAAGTTTTACCTTTGATATCAGCCAATTTATCTATTTTTTTTTTTGTCATCTGTGCTTGTGGTGTTTTATCAAAGAAATTGCCAAATCCAATATCATGAAGCTTTTCCCCTATGTCTCCTTCTAGGAGTTTCCTCTCTTGCATTTAGGTCTTTGATCTGTTTTGTTAATTTTTGTATACAGTATAAAGTAAAGACTCAACTTCATCCTCACACATAGGGATATCCAGTTTTCCTAACATCATTTGTTGAACAGACTGTCTTTCCCCCATTGGACGATCCCGGCACTGTTGTTGAAAATCATTTGACCATATATGCGATGATTTGTTTCTGGGCTTACAAATGGCTTTTAAATATAAATTTAGCTCCCAAGTTTTTTAATTAAAATATCTGTTTCTGTCTTTGAAAACTTTTTGGTGTTCTGTTTTGTTTTTAAAAATTAATGGACAAGGATTTTTTAAATGTTTTATGGCTAAAATGTTGTATCCCCCAGGAATCGATGCTTTTCCCACATTGAGAATGTATGAATTCTAATCGATAACATTCTGATTAAAGGGGGGGGGGGAATATTGATTAGTACAAAGATTGAATACATTGATCAAAATAGGGATGTGGTAGCCATAATACATCATTCCCCCAATTGCATTTAATAATGAACAATTTTCATTCCAAATGTTTTTCCATTATAAGATTGGGATTATGCTTAGGAATGCCAAAGAGGTAGCACACTCAACAACTGACTAAATCCCCGTAATAATGAAAAAAACTGAACTTCACTTCCTCATAGTGTGATTACCTAGGCTAAAAATATCGACAAAGTCAAGCTCCATTTGGAGCAGGAGAGGGCCTTGCCTCTTTCTAAATATATTTCATGAGTCAGTACATAAAGGTGGCAGTATAGAAAGCCTGATATTAATAATATTGTTTTTATGTATTCTACTCTGAGCGCAAGTGTCAAAAAAAATTTACTAGCAAGACTGAAGCCTCATTAACATCCTCTTATGCCAGTCGAGATTATGTCTACTTTCAGAGAAATAGACCAAAGCATGAGGAAGCTGCATGCCCTGGGCAATGTTTTTCAAACTTTCTCTTCTTCTAATATGATTAAAATTAGCAATAAGCATCCTATGAATTGTTTCTTATTTACTAAAGTGGTATCACAAGTGACAATACCTCAACATCTCTTTATAGTTGACTGTGATGAACTATTATGCTTCCAGTAACAAGAGAGCAAACAAATATTGTAGCAAGGAATAAACTGATCTTTTATGTAAGATTACGAATGAATCTTAAATGTAAAATCGATTCCTATATTTCTTTTTTTAATATCTGTTTCAGCCTGTGAAAACTATTTGAGTGTTTTGTTTTTGTTTCTAAGAATTTGTGCCTGAGAATTTTAAAAAGAATTTGTATGACCTTAATTGTGGTGTCTAATATCTCTGGGCCTGATTTTTATAGCTTTAAAATTAAAAAGCTATACAAAACTTCTAAGATCCCCTCTGGTTCTAAATTCTGTTACTTCGATCGAGCATATATAAATTACTCCAGGAAAGTTTCATAATGGAAAATTGACAAAGGGAGGTATCTTGAATTAAAAATAGAGTAGTTGCGATATTCCTTTGTGAGAAGCACTCTAAAAAATTACATGTTATAAAAGTTCAGTTTTTAAACCTTTGGCATTTTTCAACAATAACAACTATTTAAGTAAAAATTCTATGCAATTCACCTTTTATGACAGGTGACGTATAGAGAAAAACGTTAAAAAAAGCCAGCCATGATATTATATAACTTGAGACTTCATGTTATATCTTCTAGAAATGTTACTA
>NW_011888867.1:3070367-3097963 GCF_000151845.1 Pteropus vampyrus
ATCTGATACATGCCTAATATTAATGGAAATAGAGCATTGATGCTTAAGCATTTTTGTAGCAATATTAATTGAGATCACTGTACAGTCAGATAGAATTCTTTTTTTCTACCAGGTATTTCTGAATCAGAGGCCGAGCTCGTGGATGAACTTGGTTTTTCACAGATGTGCAGTTTCTCTCTGATGAGCAGCTGCATCTTCTGCATTTAGTTGCGATTGTTCTTTTTCTGTGCCTGGGAACTTCTGAGGGAAGATTATTCCGGTGGGAAAAAAATGTACGAAAACAAAGAAAAGACAAGTGTGATCATGTTTGCCGATCTTTCAATAGTTCCATGTCTTTAGCTGCCGATTAATGTGTGGCATTCAGACAAGTCTTGACGTGAGATCTGGGAGAATTCTGTTTCTGCTTCAGTACTATTTTATAATGTACGTTACTTATTTTTAGTACAAACATTGTTAAAGAACATCATCAACTGATAGAAATAGATGTATTTCTACTAAAGTATTTCCAAATTTCTAGAGTAAAACATATTTTTGTTCTCTGACGCACACACGTGGAGCACACACTCATATATGCACAGCGTTTATTGGGGAAAAAATTAGAATGCCATTACAAGTAGAAGCGAAAATAAGAATACCAATGTAACAGCGGGTGTAGACATTATTTTTTCTCTTAACCCGTTTCTCTTGAGACGTCTATTGAAACAGACCTGATGTACCCTACCACCATATTTTTTCCTTTCACCTTGCATTTTTGACCTGTTCTAACCCCACTGTTCACGTTTAGATTAATTGTGCCAGAGTCGGGACAAAATGGCTATCTGTATTACCAAGTTGACTGGGTGTCAAAGCGAGGTTCAGTGAGCCTGGATTCATTCATTCACTCAGCATGGATTTACTGAGCAGTGGTCAAGGTTCAGGAGTTTCGTGTGAGCCAGACAGACCTTGGCCTTGCCCTCGTGGAGTTGAAATTTACAGCCTGTCGATGAAAGCACAGTCTATCTCGTCTGAACGTCAAGGCCTTTCCTGCCATCACAGTAACTTACCTTTCAGCCTCATCTACCTTTCTTCCCCGTCACTCACTCCCTCCCCTTGTCATACTGGTTTTCTTTCCGACTTCTCTCCTGGGGAGGCCTTTCTCCTGTGTCCACATGTCCCCATCCTGTTCACTCTTTCTGCCTCTTTGTCAGCCACTCCCTGGTCCTTCCTCACCCCACGGTGGGGAGAAGAACCCTCCCACCGCTAAACCCCTTACTCCCAAGAGCTCGTTGTCCTCTTTTATTACATTCAGTACCTTCTACCTCGTGAACCTCGTAATCCTCATTATTTGCAGACGCGTCTTATCTCCCCCACTAGACCGTTAATCACCTCAGGACAGAGGCCAAGGCTGTTTATTCCTGTCACTGCAACTGTTACAGTGCCCTGCACCCAATAGATGCTTCTTATGGGATGAATAAATTAATACATTACTGATTTGTTCGGGCGAGTCACTTACCTTCATTTAGTCTGATTGGAAAAGTGATTGGGGTGCAAACACCAACATTCCAGCTCTGTCAATGTTTACAGTGACGATGCTCCATCCTGTTTCCCCATAAATATTTAAGGATCTGATTAACCACATCTCAGTCATACATGGAAATCTGGATCCATAACCTGGAACGACAGGGCACAGAATAACCTTTTCTGGCCCTTCGTCCCTACCTTCTCCAGACCAACCAACCAACCTTCGGGGAGACCACAACGAAAGGGCCGTCAGCACTGACGGTCGCCTGCCTCGTGTGCAGAAATCTGCCCCTCCCGTGTCGCTTCCCTCCCATCTCAAACTGCCCTCTTCTCCGAGGCTCTGCAGAGGATCCTGTGCTCTCTGCCCGGATCTCCTCCCACCGACCCGTCCAGACTTGCTCTTTGCTTTCCCGACCTACCGTGTGGCAGTTCTCATGTCCCTCGAACCTATCCTGTATTCTCAGACTGTTGACATTTTTGCTCCTCAGAATGTCCTTCTTTTTCTCCTCGATTCGTAATGTCCCCAAACATCCAGATGCAACTTACTGCCTTCTCCTTCGAGGACAGGTCCCTGACCTCCTGGGGGAAGCCCTCCTTGGGTTTCCCAAAAGGTGTATCTTTTTTAACGCACCTTCGGATTTGCGCTCATGTTCTAGTTACTCAGTATACGCTGCCTGCAGCCAGGAGGCCATTAGTTGCATGAGGGTAGGACCTGTGTCCTGTTCAGCTCTGTGAAACGAAAAGATGGTTCAGATTCTTGGGTCAGTTTTGGACTCTGCACTTAGTTGTTATTCCTGGGTTCGAATCCTACTTCTACCACTTACTGGCTGTGTGACTCGGAAAAGTCACTAAACCTCTCTAGCCTCAGCGAATAACAATAATAATACCAAAGATATAATAACAATATTTGCCTCAGCAGGGGGTTGTGAAGTTAGAGATAGTGTATATAAAGCACTTATCACAATGTCTGTCACATAGCAGCGAGCTGCTCATTAAAAAGTGATATCATTTCTGTCTCCTCTAAATCTGTCACAGAGCCTTACCCACAGCAAGTCCCCAAGCATGTTTGTGAAATGAATAAGTGAGAGACGGAATGATGAGGGTGGTGTCTCGTAAAAATTGCATCTCTCGTAATATGAGCCTGAAGCTCGTGCCTCATTCTGGCTCAGAGCAAGAAGCGAGAAAAGGCTGAGATGGCTCTTGTCGAGGTAATAAAAATAGGTAAAAGTATTTAACTTTTATTGCTTCTCTCGGTATTTCAGAGAGAAAACTGTTTTAAGGGAAGAGTCTTCAAAACCATTTTAAGAAGCAAAATCAAATTGACAATTTATTATCCCCAATCCAGTTACTTTCTTTTTCCATTTAGAAACCAGGCAGGACTATCCACACAACACTGGCAATTTTTGAATTCCAGTTCAAACAGAACAGAAAGCCGAGTTTTTGTCTTTTAAGGAATAAGTTAAATTGAAAGCGTCTCAGGTCCCAAAGCTGGTAGAGACCCGGATGAGAGGGCTAGGCCAACTGCCATTCCCACAAACCCTTGGGAAGGATGCAAGAAAAAGAAGCTGATGCTGTCTATGGCTGAGAAAATGATTTCTGCAGAAACTGTTTTTCTAATTAGAAGAAATGGAGGTTAATCCTATTTCCAATTTGGCAATAAAGTTGAGATGAAAGCAGTTACGGTAACATGGCTATGGGACAGAAAGGGAGTCAGCTGCCAGCATCATGCGAAGGCCCAATGAACTCAAGATGGAGCACAAGTCGGTTTGGGAAGCCAGACTCTATGCTTCAGCCTCAGTAAGATCTAGAAAGCAGTTCGCCCCTGCCTTCCACCTTTCACCATGGAACCAGGATCCAGACGAACTTCTAGATCAGTGACTTAATTTTGAAACTGCAGATCCAGATAGAAAGGCTAAATAGGATATCAAGTGAAGCCACTTAAAATTCAGTCCTAAGCTCTTGATTCTACATTTTTTGTCTACATTAGGCATTAAATTCCACTACAAACATTGTGGAAAACTTTAGAAAGAAGTCAGGATTTTCAGACCTATGGTACTGAGTCTATGGTACTCAGACCTATGGTACTGAGTCTTTCTACTAGTTTGGAGTGCTCTTAAAGAAGGCTGTCACTGCATCTGTGGGTTGTATGTACATTCTTAATTACCTGTTATTCATCGATTCATAAAAAACTGGCATTTTGCAAGTTCATCCACATATTTATTTTTATTATATGATAGTCATATTTATTACATTCAGTAGTTATTTCTTTTAATGTCTTTACATTCGATGCATTACATTTTAGTGTAACATTTTAATTTTAGTTTAAAACTCAGTTTCAGACTGTTTAGTTTGAGTAATTTAGTTTATATTTTGATGCATGACTTTTAAAAACTTAAAATGGAATTCAATTAAAGGGCACACTGTGACTTCAGGATATTCGGAAACCTGTTAACCATGGTCCCCACCTTCAAGAAATTTATTATCTTAATTAGATATATAGTATAATAATAATAATAATTCTAAATGTACAAACACATATTTAAAGTAGCAGTAACAGTGGCAGCGATAGCAGCAAGACTAGTAATAATCGATTGTGTTTTTTGAGCATTTATTATGTGTTGTGTATAAACATTATCCCGTTTAATCCACATAGCTGAAAATGGAGGAGGAATAAATTAGAAAGGTCAAGTTAGTTTGGGGGGTGGAGTGGGGAGAGTCACCGAAGAAACAAGCCACAAAAGGCACCTACATTAGTTCCTGCTTATACCAGACTCTATTTTTTTTAAAGCTCATTGCTTTAAAAAATAAAAGAGTATACAGTATCTCATATATACACACATATATATATAGCTAGAATTAATTAGTTTTGTTTTTCAGATATTTGCTACATCCAATATACATAGGGAGAGTGAAGAAATTCTGTACAACAAAAAACAGAACACACCATCCTTTTCTGCACATTTTTGAGTACATATGGAAAAAATATCAAAAAAAAAAAAAAAATAGACCATGAGCTAGGTCGTAAAAGAAACCTCAATAAATTCCAAAAGAATAGGATCATATACACCATCTTGACCATGTTCTTCAGCTAGATGTCAATAAAATTCGAATTTAATAGCAAAGGATGACCACAGAAGTACCATATGTCTGGAAAACTAAATGCTATTGAGAAATAACCTGTAAGTTGTAGAAGAAATAAAAAAGGGAAATTCAAAAAATTCTTAGAGCTGATAATAATGAAAACATTTCCTCGTAATGTTGATAATCCAGCAAAGACCACTGCTGTCATGACTTGTGTGTGCTTGAGTGGCTTTCTCCACAGGCTGGAACCTCTTACTTGAGGATGAAATTGCGTGGTTTTTAACACTGTCGCTATAAGAAATTCGGATTTTTAAGGGGACTGCATGGTGGCGTCCAATCATTGAGTTTGCTTTTTTTCCCCCTGAATCAATCATTTTTCTCTACTCAGTGAAGAAATAATTCAGTTTTATGTTCTGGGGAATGATTTTAATACCACGTCCAAATGCTTAGCACAATAAGAAAGCTGTTCCGTGCCACCAGCAACCAAAGAGGAGACAGGAAGTCACACTCGGCTCCTTCCCAAGCAGAAATGGAAACTTCTAGAATGCATGTGACATGCTGGTTTAGTTAACCTAGGGGACCTACTCATAATTCCTGGTCCTATTTCTAGCTGCATATTCACCAAATATTTCCTGCCATTCTCGATGACATGAACTGTTAAGGAGAAACTTTTCATTTAGCACGTGAAGTCGACAAGTATTGTTTTTCCCCACCAGATTTAACACCCCACTTCTTTTGACAACAGCACCCTCCATTTTCTTGGGAAATTACCCCTTGCTGCTCCTAGGTTATATGGTCTACGCAGAGGCCATGCTAAGTTCAAAGGATGAGAACAGATCCAGGCCTGCCCAATGGGCCCAGAATTGCCTGTGAACAGCAAATGGTTTAGATCTGAGAAGACAAATCTGTAATCATTCTGCCTTTTGGGAACTTTTGCAGGGGCTTAGGTTGAAAGAGATTCTCTCTGTCCTTTTGAGAGCATAGGCCATAAGGTATAAGTCTGGAGCAGCCTGGACAGGCTGCCACATGGACAAAGGCCTAGAATACGGGCCACTCAGAAAAGAAAGGGGGCAGGGAGGAAGCCAAGAGATGAAGAGGGACATGTTCTTGACGACATAGTCTACGTGCCTAGATCCAGCCACACCTAAAGTCAGGGGTCCCCCGTAACTTTCTGATTTTGCAAGCCAATACATTCTTTTTAAAAATCAAGCTAATTCTAAAGTTATCACTTGCAAGAGAAATAGCAACTCATAAAACACAAAAAACCAAACCAATGGTATTTGTACCCAGATTTTTGGTTCGACCTATCATCAACAAAATATAGATACCTTCTTAAAAGAGAAGGAACTGCATTATACTGCTCACTAATATAAACAGGTATTATTCTTAATTTCAAAGCATGTTTTATTTCTATAACAAAGCACTATTGTGAAATCTAAAATACGTTGGCCTGAATTTGGAGAGTTGCCTGTGCTCCAAAACCCCATGAAATCCTCTGCAAAGGCTGCTAGTTTGAAAAACTCTGACTGAGGCTTTTCCCTCATGTGCCAGACAAGGGCTCTATGACATTCCAGCTCTGTATGGAAGTATGTGTTTTTGTTGCAGAAAAATCAAACTAGCGAGAAACCAAGCACCACTCAGAGAGTTGTAGAACTCAGGTTTATTACCCCGGTGATCCAAGAAGAGCTAGCGCTCTGAAGATCTGGGCCCCAAGCTCAGGGGTAACCTTGATTTTATAGGGCTTATCCATGCAGTTATAGTTGGCAGGAGCCGATTGATTAATTTGTCCTCAGTCAGTTACAGGGCATGATATTCAATACATCAGTTATTTAGGCAGAACAAGCAAAGGGGAGGATGAGTCTTCAGTTGATCTCGAGGTCACCCTGCCCTTCGGCCTATGTGGCAAGCATGTCTACAGAAGCAGATCAAAGAGCTGATTACAAAGTTAGCCATCTGAGTGGAAAATTCCTTTTCATTTTGAATGCATTTTTCACAACTCTAGTGAAAAGATTTGAACCAGACAGGGAAACAATTGGGCCTTCATGTGTGTAAACATATTGGCTCTTTTTGCTTGTTTATGGGCAAGTTTTGGGGGTGCTCTTCAGCACTGCCAACTTGAAATTGGACAAAATGCGTACCCTCTGCTCCTTGGAGATAGGAGTTAGAAAGAGAAGAATACAGGACTTAGGAAAGGGACCGAGAATACATGTATTAAATTCTGCATAAGTGATTTTTGACAGGCAAAACCAGATTACAAATTGATATTTACATTTAAATTGTACATTAAAAGAGCAAAAGTGACATCCAACTTAATGAGAATTTTAAACTACTTCTTGTTGTCACTGTCATTTGTACTTAAAAAAGAGCTGTCAGTAAAGAATTTTTTCTTTTTTCGGTTATTCTCTTGAAAGGCTATGTTTTTCTTTTTTAGGCTAAAACATGCTTCACGACTTAAAAGTGCTCATCTTTTTTAAATCAAGGCTTCATTTTTCAAGCCTCGAATTAGAGGGATATTGCCCTGGATAAAAATATATCCATAGGGAAAGGATTATTTGCAATTCAGAAACGTTAGCCTAGTTCATTAGATGGCAGTCAAGGAAGTTGGGACCAATATAGTAATCAAATTTGTAGTTTGAAAAACCATAATTTGTTTTGGTTATAGTAATGCAAAGATGAGTCCTCTTCCTGACAGCTCAGCAGGTCTCCCGGGCTGTGACTCTCAAAATGGTAGAGACTTACAAAAAAAAAAAAAAAATCAATTCTATGTCATAGTGAAACCTACTGCTGAGGTTTTTCATTAAAAAAGAAAAAGAGAAAGTGAACCCCAGGATTCCCGAACATATCTGTAAGATGCGAGAAACAGCAGAAGAGCCTCAATCAAACCGAATCTAAATATTTCTCTTTTAAGAGACGCGCTCCGCCCGGTCACCTTGACCCTTTCTAGGATAGTGTGTTTCCCGCACCAACCCCAGGATGGAGATATTTAAATCATCACCAGGAGAATTGCCATGCTCTTCCCGTTTCTTTGCTTTAACAACGACCACCGGATGCTTCCCCCTCCCCCATGGGTATTCTTGGTATTTCAGTTCTGAATTTAGTTTGGGTTGGCTTTGCCAGTTCTTTTTGGCAGGCGGCAGTCGCAGGTGGCTTGGCATCTGCGCACGTGCGGTCCCACCTGGCCCTTCTCGGTGCTTTCCTATTAAAGAAGCCCTGGTTAGTTCTCGTGCTGACTAGCCTCGAACTCTGCCTGGATCGCATTTGCTTTGCTGTCTGAGCTCCCTAGCGCGGTGCGGCACTCACAGCCTCTGCTCCCGCTGCCTTGGACGTAACAAGGGCTGGGACTCCCTGCCTCGCCATCTCTGGGGTATGTTCCCATCTCCCACCCAGCTGCCTGTGAAGGGGTGCCCGACACCCGCCCCTGTCAAACCCCGTTTCCCGAAGACATGCACGGACTGAGGTCTCTGTTAGACATCATTCACATCGCCATCCCTGGCCCGCCCCTCAAGCCCCAGCCTTCAGCCAAGGGAACAATTTGTAACTCACCCATTTCACGGGGCTTTAAAATAATAGGGTGGTGCGGTACAGTGGAAAGATGGTGGTCTTTGACGTTTCACCCAATTTTGTGACTTTAGGCTATTTGACCACAGTTCCCACTTCGCAAGGTTGTTTCGAGGCCGGGAATGAAGTACATAAAGCTCCTGGAAGCTGCCGGTACTCAGAACAGAGGGTCAATTTCATAAGCATTGTTTCTTTTTCCTTTCCCTTTTTTTTCTTTTTAAGGGGCAAAAATGACACTGACTCGACCGTTTTTGCTAAAAGTTCCAACCTTCAGGGAGTCACTGACCACCCTAGCGTTTTACCTTGATCCCTGCTGCTAACTCAGAAGGCTCCTTCCTTTCTTTACGTCAGCCCTGTAGGTGCGGGAGAACGCGCCCCCTTGTGGTCGGTCTGAGAGCGGCAGTTTATTTCCGTTTCATTCAAAATTTTTTTTTAAGATGCAAAAGCACTTCCTGACCTAGAGGCTGGGAGGTGAGTTAGGAGAGGGTTGAGGTTGTATGTTAGGTGAGGGTTGAGGTGTGTGTTAGGAGGTTGCCTTCAAGGAGTTAGGGCAACCCAGCGTCCTGGTTTGCCCAGGGGACTGAAAGATTTCCTGAAACCCGGACTTTCCTTGCTAACGCCTAGCAAGTCCCAGACAAATTTGGACAGGCTGGTTTTCCTCCGTTTACCCCATTCACTCTGTTGCTCTGCAGAGGCAAGGCCTCTACGGTGGTCGGACTATAGGGCTGGCAGTTTAAATAGGAGCAGGAATTGAGAAAAGCCTGGAGAATGGCGGAATTTCCATTGGGAAGGCAGATCAGAGGCAAGTTGGGGGACGTTCTTAACATGAGGACACTCGGTCCTTCGCCTGTGTCTAAACAGCGAACTGCGGGACAGTGTGACTCAGCACCGTCTCCCTTCTTCGAGGGCTGGTCTTCATTAAAGAAAGCCCTATACAGATTTATGAAGTATTGAATAATTTGGTCTCTTTGGGCAAGATGATTTAAAGGTTTCTCTCTCCACTATTCCATCCCACAGAGGCAAAATGGGAAACTTGACTTGTCCTTTTCATCCTCCGATGCTTTGCCAACTTAAACACTATAAACAAATCACAAATTAATATCCCTTAACTAATCGCTAGAAGCGAAGAGGATAATTACAGTTTAGTCATGCAGTGTAGAACGGAAGTAAAGGAAAGGCATCACGTGCAACAGAAATTGGAAGGAGAACCAAGGGAGAAGGTGAGCTGCAGGCACCTGGGCTGGAAATCAGCCAGACCACACAGCTAACACTCAGCTCTCAGGTGCAGGTGTTTTAATGAATGAAACAGAGCGACCTTCCAACCTTTTGAATCACTTTTCAGATTACCCAAATGCCACCCTCGTTGGTCCTTGAAGGTTGCCTTTGCCAAGACTTGCCCAGTTCTGTCCTGCCCAGCAAATCAAAGCTGTTCAGATAACACAGTCAAAGGGCCCAGTGGTTAACTCAGACTTCTGAATCTCCTTTCTGTGGTAACGCTGCAAATGGAAACCTCTCAGGTTACTATTATAGAACCTGTGGTTTCAACTGGGGCTGATTTTGCCCTCGGGCGTACACTGGACAATGCCCGGAGACATTGCGGTTGTCACAACTTGGTGAGCGCTGCTGACATCTACTGAGTGGGGCCAGGGATGCTGCTAAACATCCTACGATGGCAGGACAGCAACCACTGCAGGGAAGTACCCAGCCCCCACACATCAGCAGGGCCAAGGTGAGGTTGAGAAATATTACAAGACGGCATATAGCTGTTAGATTCCTCTGGTCTTGTTTTATTCCAACATAGAGGAAGAATGACTGATTTTTATTTGCATGTTGCTGCAATGGAATGGCATCCTCTCTTTTCCAGAAATGTTCAACAAAAGCAGAGTGTGGAATATAGTAAGCAAGATGTTAGGAGACTGACAATTTTACCCATTTATTGGGAGCAACGGAAAGCACTGAGCTAACGCCATTACTGCAAATCGGTGCTGCTCAGAGTTCAAGTCCAGCATCGTAGGTTTATGGCCAAATCCAGATGACTGCCGACTCCATCCGAAAGAAAGGTAGAAGTACAGAAATAAAGTACTGTGAAAACTCAGTGTGTAGCTGTAAATCTGGGCTACTTTACACATGGTGGCTTACGGTACACCTGATCGAATCAATAGCATTAATGTAGTTTTCAAACACTGCCAACAGGGAAATTTAGAAGATGAGACTAGAGCATCTCGTAGTGCCAGGAAGTAAGAAAGTGCTCAAATAAATTAAAAAATGCACCGACGGGGGTATGTCAAAGGGATACATGAGCTGGATGCAAGACCTCCCAATGACCAAAGTTGGAACAATTTAAACAACAAAATAAATAAGGTAGTGGGTTATAAATCAAAGCATAAAATAACTATCCATGAATCCATACTAACATAACATAAGTCAACAGGGAAGAATAAATCAATCTAGCCTGGGATGGAGAATCAGCAAGCTTTTTAATTTTCTCTTCTTAAAGATGCCTGCAAGAGACGTGTTAACGCAGACTCTGGCGTCAGAGGGACTTTCTCTCCTCTTCCACCACCTCCAGCTTGGTCGTCTTGGGCAAATTCCTCATCTCTCTGAAGGCTGTTTTGATTTAAGTTTTTTTCTTTTTCTTTTTCTTTTTCTTTTTTTTTTGCATTTTTAAAACGATGATAGTAATGGTATCTATCTCCTTGTTGTGTGAGGACTTAATGAGATCATCCCTCTAAATCTCTTTGCGTGGTGCTAGCACGATTTAAGAATTTAAGGTTTTCTTTCCACTCTGTATTATTTGTCAGTTGAGGTCTCCTCACCACTAAACTGTAGAGTCAGGAAGGTGAGACAATTTACCTCTGAAACATCAGTATCCACTGCATAGTAATTTTAAATAAGCATGAACCAATGACGGGCTGTGTGAATGTGATCAGAACTGTGGTCTACTGGCTGCAGACAATGGCACTCTGCTTTTGAGCACTGGGGTTGAGAGACAGCAGACCCACTCATGGCAGGAGCCCTTGCTTTGGGCGATTCCCTTGATTATTTCTGTCCCGGGAAGAGGCATGCAGGTTTCCAAGGACTTCCCTGCCTGACTCTTGGAGAGTCTGTGAGCTGCTTCTTCCCACCTGTGAGTAGCAGGTGATTTGTGGAAGAGCTCCCTGTCACAAAGGAACTCAACCAGGAGCAGAACTTTAACATCCATAGGTCATGTAAGCCACAGTCACTAAAGGAAACTGTTCAGAAATATTGCAATATACTTTGAGCCAATTACCTTTCAGAAACCAAAAGCAAACCAATAGAAACGCGATTATGCATTTGGACTTTATAATTAAATCCACCTATACATACATATCTAATTTCTCAATATAAACAAATTACACCATGAATTTGTATATCTTTAAAAAAATTTGTTAGATACGAGGACTGTTATTGAACAAAATGCTTTACCAGTAAAGTTTTCATTCTTCATTAATGATCTTTCG
The DNA here is from genome assembly GCF_000151845.1 of Pteropus vampyrus. NCBI lineage: Eukaryota > Metazoa > Chordata > Mammalia > Chiroptera > Pteropodidae > Pteropus > Pteropus vampyrus. Next base: position 3,081,989 of record NW_011888867.1, read on the forward strand.
AGACACATTTTTACTTCGACAGGATAGTTTTTATTCCTGAGATTTTAGTCTTAAAAAAAAAGCCTTCCTTGCATAACAAAGGTACAGTTTCCAGTTCTTCTGGTTATAGCCACAGATGATAGTTATTCCACCCAATTTAATTCCGACTCATGATCATCATGAATTAGTGCTGCGTGCATGTACTTGTGTGGACTCGCCAGCTTTTCGGGGTGTGTAAACAACAACAAAGGTGAGTTCCATTGACAACGCCAAGCAGGTCAGCTACCAAGCTCAAATTCGCACCAAAAGTACCTTAATTCTCCATTTGTCTGTAGAGACCCAGCAAGACAGTGTCAGAGCTGGCTCCAAATGTGATTGGAATTCTGAAATTCTATATTTTCCATCATGTTGGATGTGACAAATGGGCTGGGGCCCAATGGTTAATAACTGTTCTCAAGGGCAGCTAGAGCATCCTTCAGGCCGAATTAGGTCGAAATACCAAGAAACTGCTACATACGAGCTCCACGAAGGCTATATATTCAAGGGTAGTTTTTTCCAAACACAACGATTTTTCATTTCCTTCCTTACTCACCCCTATCTTCAACCTTCTTCCCAGGATTCTGTGTCATCATTTTTTTTTTTCAGCGACATAGCACCCTTCGGCATTTTATATAAAGATGTCTGAATTATTTAGTCAAGAAGGTAAAAATTATGCACTGTGGAAGGCACCTAAAACGTGGTCGAGGAATTGAAAGATAAGATTTCCTTATGACAAATGTTCTATTTTTCCTGGCACATGTCTTCATTAATTCTTGCCACTAGCTGGTGCTAGGATACCGCTTAGGAAGCTTGCAATTACGTTGAATCAGCCTCGATCTGTCACCTTAAGTGGGTTGTTCCTCTTTGTCTGACATTGTGCCCTTATATCATTGCCACGGTCTGGCTTATCAAGTGGAGGAAGCAAGCGATCCAGCCGTGGGTTGTCTGCCACCCCACAGTGACACTTCAAAACGTCAAAGAGGTTGCCTTTTGAAGGAGAGGGTCTTTAATGTCTTTCAGCACTACAACTTTCTGATTTCATTGTCACTTCCAACACATAAACACATTTTTTTATAATTATTCTTGAATCTTAATAATATAAATGGTGACTTTGGCAGGGGGTGGCTAGAGATTTTGAAGACAAAGATATCCTAATAAAAAAAAATGAATCCCCAAATCTGTGTTTAACATTAAAGCTCTCCTTGAAGGAAGCAACAGAGCTAGCTAGCTAGCCAGAACTCTTCTTTTTATCTTATAACTTTACACTGGGACATTTATAGGTGATGCAATGGTAGCATTTACATATTTTCTTATAAATTCACCGCTATGGCCTCCATCCAGCTCCATAGGGCTCTTCTTCCCCCATTTCATATTTCCATGTTTTGATTTAGTTTTTTTCCTCTTCTTGTCTTACTGTGTCTTCCTGGACTCCCTGACAATACTGAGTTAAAAATGATGGCAGCAGATAGCTTTGTCTTTCTCCTGATAGCAAGAGCTTTCCCCTTTTTACTATTAATGTATTTGCTCAGCTCTATCAGAAATATATGTTGAATTTTATCAAATGCTTTTTTTTTTTGCATCTGTCGAACAGATCATATGTTTCTCCTTTACTTACTGAATGTTGTAACATTAATATTTTTTAAGGATAAGCCAACATGGCATTCCTAGGGCAAATCCAACTTGTTCATCACATTTTTTCTATTTCATATAATGCTGGATTTGGTTTGCTAATGTTTTTATAGGACTTTTGCCTGCATGTTCATGAGTGAGATTGGCTGTTTTTTTGTTTTTTCTTTGGCTCTCTTTATTGGGGTAGCACTGAGGTTATACTAGCCTCACGAAATAGAGCTGGAGATTCTCCTCTTTTCTTTGAAAGACTGTATATAGAATAGAATAATGTCTTGTGTGAGTGTTTGGTGAAAGTCATGAGTAAGGCCACCTGAGTCTGAAATATTTAATGAAAAAAAATTTTGCTAGCGTTCAGTTTCTTCAGTGGTTGTAGAAATTTTTAAGTGTTTTATTTCTTCTTAAATCACTTTTGCTGTTATTTTTTTTTCTAGGAATGCACATTTAAAACATTTTAAATTTGTTGTCATATAATTGTTTATCATGTCTTATATTCTAGTCAATGTCTATGACACTTGTAGTATATTCCTCTCTTCATTTCTGGTACTGGTTATTTGTGAATTCTGTCTCTGTCTTTTTTTTTTTTTTTAATCACAATTTGGGCAATTTTATAATTTCTTTAAAGAACTAACTTTGGGTTTTATTGATTTTCTCTATTAGATATTTGTTTCCAATTATTTCTGTTTTTTATTAGTATTTTCTTCTTTGTGATTTTTTGTGGTGTTGTCTTTTTACGCCACAACTAAGGTCCACTTATAAATTGATTGACATTTTTAAATAGCAATTTATCTACTGGGAATAAATAAGAGTTGCTTAATTTTGATTTCATTGCTGATTTGGCTGAGAAGGATATAGTATGAAACGGGCTAAGGTTGAAATTTCGATTCTTCCTCAGGCTGATGAATTTTCTTCAAGTCTGTGGTTACAATTCAGCTATTTACAGAGGTCACTGAAAGTCTGTCTGCAAATGTGGGGTCTTTCAACATTCCTGGAAGAAATACTAAGACGCACGCACATGCGCGCGCACACACACACACACACACACACACACATATGCACACTTTCTCATAGTTTCAAAAGGAAATACAAGAAGGATAAACCAGTGGGAGAAGCATTGGAAAGAAGAGGGCGAAAATGAGAAGCAGAAGGAGGAATGGAAATGAGAGCTCGTCGGGTACATCTTTCTGTGAAGCTTTGAGTCTGGAATCATAAAATATTTCACTTATACAAAAGAGGGAAATTAAATCAAAAGAAGAGGAGAAAAACATTATTACCATTTGAAAACAAATCGGAAAAAAAGTACTAAATTATATATCAAATTAATGTCATACCACGAAGATGAAAGAGCTATTTCGAGTTACTTTTGGATGCAGCGTTTAAACTGTACATCATTAGTGAAATATTCTAAGGCTGAAAAGAACTGCAGAGTTTGAACTTCATTCAATGTCTTTCCATTTGCAGCCATGTCGAGAATGCAATTTTGAAATTGTTGTATGTGTGTTGTAGGTTAATAAGTCATTACAGCAATAAAAATTGTTACAGATCAAGTTTTTTAGTATAACAGAAAAGATACACAAATATAAAATTAAAGAAGTTGACTGAAAACCCAATGATGTTAAATCTGAAGCAGAAATATTACTACAAATATTTTAGGCTTTTTGTTTTCGAAAAATCTGTATTTTCTAAATCAATTGACAGAAGCAGTAACAGCTCAATAACAATGAACACACAATTTCCCCACTAACACCGACGAGAATTCTTAGGGAAGTAGCGAAGTTTAAATTGGAGGCAGGAAATGTTTGAGTTGATCCTGGGGCTTCTTGTTGTGCCAGAAAATAGGGAAACTATCAAGAACAATGGGGTCATGTCAAAAAGCCACTTTGTGGGGCTGCCACGGCCTAAATGAGACAATTCAAACATCAGAAAGAAGAATGAATGTAACTGGTCGACACATAACCAACATGGAAGAATCAATGAGTTCGTCATGATAGAGCAAGAGGAAGAGAGAGAGGAATAGCAATAGCAGCTCAAAGAAATTCATTGGGCATCGTTGAAGCTACTGTTGGAAGCTAGGGCACTAACTCTGTTGCTGACTAAATGTACCCCCGGAATTCACATGTTGAAACCCTAACTAACTCCCACTGTGAAGGAATTTGGAGGTGAGGCCTTTGGAACACTCTCTCTCTCTCTCTCTCTCTCTCTCTCTCCCCCTCCCTCCCTCCCTCCCCGCCGTCCCCTTCCCCAACCCCAGCCTATGAGGACACAGCAAGAACTTGTCTACAAACCAGGAAGAGAGCTCTCATCAGACACTGAATCTGCCAGCATCTTGACCTTGGACTTTCCAGCCTCCAAAACTGTGAGAGATAAATGTCTGCTGTTTAAGCCACCCAGTCTGTGGTATTTGTTACAGCAGCCAGAGCTAACTGAAACAAACTCCTTACTCTGAGAACTGGTAATTAAAGGGAAAGAATCAAGCCTGTATCCTGCTTGTTCCATATGAACAGGTTACTAAATAGTCCTAGTTGATGAGGAAAATTTTTTCCTTATAGGAGAATTCCAGCTAATAAACTTAGAAAGAATAATAGAATAAAATAGTAGAGAAATTACCATTTTTCAACTCCTAATTGAATAATCGGTCCAGAGATTAAATTGATACAAAACCTAATGGAGAATGGTTGACAGTTTCCAATGGAGAGACCAGACCACCATCACCTGAACCCACCAATCTCAGCATCACTAAACATGGGACAACCAGATCGCAAGCCTTTTGATACGTTGCAATAGAAAGTATCCTATAAACAGAGTACAATAAAAAGTTACCATCGTGATGTATTCTTGCCAAGAATCCAATCAAGCCTTTAGTCCTAATATTTAGTTTACAGGAGAAATAGGAGAGGGAAAAAAAATGACTCCGGAAGAAAGTAATCGAATAAATGCAGACTGTGAGGCATCCTGTGGAAAAACGAATCCATTTCTAAACAAGTCAAGGGCATAAGGAAAACAGAGTAAAAGGAGTGGGGGATGTTCCAGATTATAAGACTTAAGAGTCTTCTAATAATCAAGCAGAATGAGTGAGAAATCAGAGGACAGACTGACTTATCTTTCTTGTTAAAGAATTTTTAATTTAAGTTAGAAGAGATGATAGTATTGTGGGAAATAGCCTTATATTTTAAAAATCTCTACAGCACAATTCCTGAGGGACCCTGGAAGCTTTGGGGCAGGGGGCTCCCTTTTCTAACCTATCTGCGTGAGGCAGGATCTTCATATACTTCGTATACTGTCCTCTATTACACCAGACATTAAAAGGTTTTGCGACAATGTGAAATAATGCCACTCTTCTTGTGATATTGTTTTTTGTTTTGAAATATGTAGTTATTTTTTTCATTAAAAAATGCGATATTTATGTTACTGTGTAACTGGCTTATTATTATTGCATTTTTAAATGAATAGGTAAACATTAAAATTTTTTTCTCAGTTTTATTTTCTGATATGGTAAATGTTGGCAGACAGCCCACATAAACAGAAACTCTTTGTGACGCTAAATAATTTTGAGTGTAAAGAGAACTTAAGATCAAAAAAAGTTAAGGACAGCTGTTCTGGGAGAATCTGACCCTATTTTACTTCTAGTCTCTTCTTAATAAACTAGAAACGATCCTTGCCACAGCTCTTTAAGGAAGACACAGATGAAGCGCTGGAGTCTCAGAGGTAAAATGCCTCGTCCAGAGGCCCCGGCCCCGGCAGATGTCCTCTGCCTTCTCGGGAGTCAGGACAAGTTCTCATGCCTGTTCTAAATCAACCGCCGGCAAGGACGAGATCCCTGATGGACTCGGACTGATTGCTTAGCAATAATGGACATTGGAGAGTCAACCACAGATTGTCCATTCTCTTTATAAATGACAAATCCATACAGTGGTGATGGCCAGGGAAAGGTGCAGTATCTATCTCTTCATGGCTCAGACCATTCTCGCTCGCTACAGCAACGTTCCTCGCATGATATCAGCCCTCAGTGTTTAGAGATGATCAGATGATCGCCAGTTGGCTGGGAGCCCTACAGTGCAGCCTGTGTCCCTCTGTCCCCTTTGACAGCCGGGCTTGGTGCTTTAACGATCACTGGCGATGCCGAAGTCCTTTTAATACAACTCTAATTGATTCCCAAAGGACGTTGCCTCGGCATGCAAATCTACAGCTGTCGACTATCCCCACAACAGCACGAAATGTAATTTTTCAGAGCAGCAACTCAGTTGAAGAAATGATCAAGTTTTCTTTTCCTCGATGCACATGCAGAGGCAAGAAAACTGCCCGCTTTGAAGAAAAACTGGCATCTATCATAGGTTATGTGAAAACTCATCTGAAAAAATTAGGAAAGTTAATACATGCAAATATTTGTGTGGGTTCTCGGAGCTCCGTGCAAGGCTGGAGACACTTAGCCTTTATTCTAAAGGAGCCTCTTTGAAATAACGATAGATGGACTGAATTTCACCCAAGGTCAAACCCAGAGCAAGGCTGCCAAGCCACAGACTGCTCCTCCCGGACCCCTCACAGTGTTATTTCTGGAGGAACGGTGGCATTGGTAACTCAGAACATACGCCGATCCGTAACCGCAGGCAAATCGGCCTCTTTGGGGCGCCAGCTTCTGCCACCGTTACCAATAATCCTCTCATTTTAGGACTCGGCTAATGTCCCATATGGACGTGTCACCTTGTTGGGAAGAAAACACAAGACTGAATTAGAGGATCAATATAATATTGATGGAAATTAGTGGGATCCAATAACAGAATTCGGACCGTCAGGCTTCCCACTGACCCAAACTCCTAACGTGTCCATGAGGCTGGGCATGGCCAGGCTGCACCCACCAATCCAGCCTCCTCTGCTGCTTCTCTCCCTTGCTCCCTGCACCTCAGCCCCAGGGCGGGTCCCTCAACCTACCCTTCCTGCCTGAGGACCCCCCACACGCTTTTCCCTTCACTCGAGTGCTCCTTTCCCCTCTAATGAGTGCTCCTTTCCCCTCTCATTGTCCAACTAATCCTGCTGATCCCTCAGACCCAACTTAAACATCGCTTCTCCAGAAAGGCCTCTGTGACACCCCCAAAACGAGTTTTAAGGTCCCTGCCATATATTTTCTTCTCCTTCAACCTACATACCCACCTGCACTGCCTTGTTGTCGGAGGGATAATTTGATCACTGTCTCACCAGTCCCTGTGACAGCAATATTCGTACAGACGAGGGCTGTGTCTGTGTTGTTCGCTGCTTGATTTTCAATACTTATCACATACTCGGCACATAGTTGACTTCCAATAAATATTTTTTTGAATGAATGAATGAATGAATGGGGTCTCCTTCACAGTTCTCTTGCCTTATCTCAGAAAGTATTGATTATTCTCTCTTCGGATATTCCTTATAGCAGAAAATGGATCCTCGCTGGGCCGTCCTAAGTATTTTGTATGACAGCAAAGGTATGCATCCTCCTCCACCTCCCTAGTGTACCTTAGACCCTGCTTTCTAGAATGCTCTCTGACATGGGTTGGGGTTGGCACTCTTCGAAAACATTTTTTACCTTCATGACCCAGAACTCTTCCCTTTCGGGATCCCCTTATCCTCTGTGCTACTTCGATAAACTGGTCTCCGAAATTCCAAAACTATCGGAGTTATCCGTTGCGGCAACAACAACCTACTTCCAAGGCCGGCATCTTAAAAGGACAATAAACACTCATTATCTCACAGCTTTTGTGGCTCAGGAATTTGGGAGCAGCTTAGGTTCCGGCTCAGGGTCTCACACAAGGCTGCGGTCAAGGTGGTGGGGGCCCAGGCTGTAGTCAGCTGAAGGGTTGACTGAAGCCGGACCACCCACTTCCAAGATGGCACACACACACACACGCGTGGCTGGCATGTGAGTGCTGGCCACTGTGAGGGGCGCTCAGCTCTTTATCACGCAGCCTTCTCCGCAGGGCTGTTGAGCATCCTCGCAACATGGCAGTCGACTCCTCCTCGGCAAGCGACCCAAGAGCAAAAGCAAGAAGGAGGCCGCAGGGCCTTTCGTGAACTCGCCTCTGCAGTCAGGCTCTTCACGTCCGCAATAGTCTATTGATCGCACAGGTCTGTCGTTGAAGGGGTCTGAGCAAGCGTGTGACCATCGCAAGGTGAAGGTCATTGGGAGCCATTGCTATAGGTTTACTCAACTTTACCTGGACCCAGCCCCTTGTTGGCACATCAGACTCTCCCGCCAGCACCCTCCGATGGCCTCCCATAGCACATCGCATAATATCTGAAGTCCTCACCGAACTCCCTGCCTTGAGGCCCTACCTGATCCAGCCCCTTCCCGCCGCCCACCCTCAGCTCCTAACTCCTCTCTCTTTCACCCGCTCCGCTCCAGCCACACCGACCTTCTCTGCCACAAAAACATCCAACTCTTTCCCCTCCCGGGGCCTTCGCATTTGCAGTTTTATCTGGTAACTTCCCCCCCGGAACCCTGCGTGGCTCCCCTCCACGCGTCATCTCATTTCTTGGCTCAGATGTTCGCCTCGTCCACTTCCTCCGAGAGGCCTTCCATGACCACTGTGTTTCGAACTAGCACCTTTTCCAGCGCTTCATTCTCTATAGCCCTTTCCTCTGCTTTGGGTTTCTGCACAGCAGTTGTCACAACCTGAAATCGTGTGGCGTATTTGTGTTTATAATTTGTCTTCCCCGCAACAGCGGAAGTACCTTCTTGGAAGCATTCACTACTCGAGGCCCCGTTTCTGGTACACGCTTGGCACTCAGCTGCTGGTTGCTGAATAAATGAATGTTGGTGGACTGGTGCCTGGGAGCTGTTACTGGTTCACGACCAGAAAACATAGAAATTGAAAGTAAACACTGAGAAACCTTTGTGACAATTTGACACCGCCGTAACATCCAAGCTCACAGTCAGGACTGATCCCTTTGAAGTGAGTTGAAAGTCTCTACTAGAGGCCGGTTTGGTGTTGTTTGAACTTACAGGATGAACCACACGTGGCACATGTTGCAAACTAGTGATCTCTAGTGGGACCACTTCGAAATGGAGAGTATTTTAAAATTAGTTGATTAGCTATGATTCAAATGCATGTGAAATCCAGATTTCGTTTCTTCCATTGAAAAAAATTTCAATGCAATTATAACTTTTTGGGATAAACGGGTGATTGATAAAGGATTGAAGATAAATTCTGAAAATATCGCATCGCTTGCTTTATTTTAAATAAAATGAGTAACTGAGCGTGAATCTTCACACGAAGTTGTATACTCTGCAGGGCACCCTGGCTTCCGACATCCAGGACAAGATTTTTTCTTTTCAAATAATGAAGTGGTACAACTCGTATAAAAATTTTAACCAGAAAGCCCAAGAAACAAAGTCTAAGCTTCAGTGATATACCAGAATATATCATGTGCCATCAAAAGAGATTTTTAGATACTTCTTTAAACTATAGTATTTGGATGCAAAATGGTCTTTTCTCAAGTTGCTATTTAAAATGAGATTTTGCCTACATATGTAATGTTTTAAACATTAATTTTAAGTCTTTTGAAGCCATCCAAGAGTCTACTTTCTATTCTATAATTGTTGGTTTTATTGAATTTTTTTCATACGTAAGTTAAAACTGGATGCTGTTTGTCTTTTTAGAACTCACCATCAATGTAAAACGAGCCATACACGTGGGTTTCCTGCCTGAAGGACCTGAAAAGTACACAGGGTACTTCGGCAGGAGTTGAGCTGCCACCTTGCCTTGTGGATGTTCAATGCTTTGCTTTTTGTTTCTCTTCCCAAGGTGGTCTGTCTCGTACCCTGGGTATTAGCTTCTGGGACCAGTCTTCACAGTTGAACTTATTCTGAAAACAAGACTCATTCAAGCCTAATTTAAAGAAGAAAGTGGATTGGCCTAGAAGGTTCTGATGAAGGGAATTGGATTGAAGAAGAGATGAGAGGCCCCGTGTGCTTTTGGAAGGTGGGACCTATGGGGGAAGAGGGACAATCCACGTCTCTGGAGGCATTTTTTATACCTGATCAGGCACAGGGGTCCAAGTCATTCCAAATACACGTCAAATCTGGACATTAGCACCTCAGCCAGGCCAGCTCATCCCAAACTATGTAATCCTGAGAGGTCTGTCAGACAGAAGCTGTTTGGAAGACACACTAACCTCGCTCCCTGTGATGGTGGCCAGTGAGTCTGGGAGATAAGTAGTTCTGACCCAATCATTCTCCAGATGCCCCTCCTGAGGGTCTAGGGTCATCACAAATGCACACTGACCAATGGGGTTCGGCAACGAGTGAGTCTTGGAGTGGAGGGATGTCCCCCAGTTCCTCTCCACGTAGGAATAACTGCTGGATATTCAGTCCACAGGGCCAGTGATAAGGGGCAGAATTCGAACGTGCTGCAGCCCTAACTTTCCCTTACAGAGAGAGCTGGGACTTCTGCCAGGATCACAGAAATACAGCGTGGGGACTCTGGGCCCTGAGGGAGGCCCGTCCACCCAGAGGTGCAGCTGGGAAAGAGGCACACAGTTCCTACTCTTTGAGAATCACAGTGGGCTAGCCGGTGGCCCCTTCCCCACCACCAATGGATATGCCCCTGTCCTAATCCCAAGAACCTGCGAGCATTACCTTATCTGCAAAACGATGTGATTAAATTAATGATTTTGTGAGGAGGCATTTACCTTGGATTAACCAGGTGGATGTTAAATGCTATCACATGCATCCCAGTAACAGAGAGGCAGAGGGGGTCTCGGGACAGACACACAGAGGAGAAGGGCGTGTGAAGATGGATGAGGCAGTTGCAAGCCGAGGACCTCCCACGGCCACCAGAAGCTGGAGGGGGCAAGAAACGAACCCTCGTCTGGGTCCTCCAGGGGTGGGGCAACAGCCCTGCCAAGACTTGACCCAGACTTCTAGCCTCCAGTGTGGGGTAATCCGGTCCATCGACCCCAGGAGACTAGTGCAGGAGTTTCCCCCAGCAGAGGACATGGACATTAAATAACTCATCACGCAGATCGCTATTGGCGTGCGCCAGTGACAACCGTGAAGAAGGAGGGGATGCTGATGACCTCTGCGAGGCGGACCTGACCCCGTCTGAGAGTGCAGGGCAGGCTTCTCGGGGGTAGTGACCCTGACAGGTGATGGCTGTTCTCGGACCCCAAGATCGCCTCTCAGTGCTGGTGCCCTTGGGCTATTTGACCTCTCCAAGCCCCAGTTTCCCTTCTACGAAACAGCTCATAGCGTTCACCTCCTGGGTGTTGTGAGGATGTGTAAAGCATGGGAGGAGGCTGTGTGAAACAAATTATCTGCCATTTGTCGAGCCCCGTGGGTGATAGGGGTCAGCTCAAGACAGGCAGAGGAAAGAGGCCCCAGGCTCTGTCACGTTCAGACCGAATCTGCACTTGCCCAGGGCTGGGACAGGCCTGGAACTGTAATAAGCATGAACATGGGCTTGTGGGAGGAGGGGCTGAAAGGAGAAATTTTAACTCCTACGGCTTTCTAAGGATTTCAGAAAACTCGTCATACAGTTGGCTTTGTCGTGCCCAGGGAAGCCACCCCTCTCTGATTATTAGGACCATGCCATCTGCTTTCTTTGCACGTGTAGCTCCAGTTTAACCAATAAAAATTTGAATTCAGGAGAGGACATTAGAGTCCATTTAGTTCAGGATCCAACTGTTACTCTGCTTCCTTGCCGGAAACCAAGGCCATGGTGGCTCCAGTTACTATGAGCCAGTTACTCTGCAAGTGTCACAGGGTACTGGGGCTTCCCTCCTGGAACATCTTCCGTAGCCTCTATCAAGGACACATTCGACGTGATGAGACGTTTTGATTTCAAGAACTGCCAGGTGTGGGGACTTTTAACATGTCACCCCTTCGCTGAATGCAGAGGATGCCCCTGACTAAGTAACACTCACCAGCTCCTCACTCCTCAAGCTCGTCCTCACTCTGTGCCCAGATGACTCAGTGACTAGGACCAAGACCCTCCCGAAAGTGTAGGAACGAGGAAGGGCACCGGCCTGTTAAAGTGCCCTCCGATTAGATTTGCACAGGGCTCTCCTCAGCCCAGAGAAACTAACGAGCGAGGAGGTGGAGTGCAGATCTTTGTGTTTTCACCCACCGATTTGTTACCAAGAGCATCTGTGGGTTTGGTCCCGTGCCTAGAGCTACAGACACGGACAAGGAGACACATAGCTGGCGCGATGTGGGGTTTATTTAGTGAGTGAGCTGGGCTGCGGCTGGAGGGAGGCACGAGGCTGTGACTCAGACCCTGGTCACAGCTGCACCTCCTCTGGGTGCTCCACTCGCCAGGCTGCCTGTTCCCCGTCTTAGGCACGCCTTACGCACGCAGCGCTGGGGGAGATGGACAGCAGGCTTCGGTTAGCGTTTGCACATCGTGCTAAAGAGATTGGATTTAAAGGGTCTTCTTGGTAGTGTTCTGGGGGGCTATTCAAAGATGAATCTTCTTCCCACCGGTTTTACGTTAATGCCGCCATGGCAGATAGCCCGGCACAGGAAGCTACAGTGCATTTTCCCGTGTCTGCCATAACATAGTACCAAAAACTCAGTGGCTTAAAACAACAGAAATTAATTTTCTCACAGTTCTAGAGGCCGGAAGTCCAAAATCAAGGTGTCGGAGGACCGCACTGCCTCCAGAGGCTCTGAGGAGAGCCTTCCTTGCCTCCTCCAGCTTCTGGTGGCTGGGCCGTTCCTTGGCTTGTGGCTGCATCGGTCCAATCTCTGCCTCCTTGGCCACGTTTGCTGCCTCTTCCTCTCCTATCTGTGTCTCCCCTCCTGTGTCTTATAAGGACACATTGGATTTTGGGTGCATCTGGGTAATTCAGGATGATCTCATCCAAGATCTTTAAATTAATTACATCTGGAAAGATCCTTTTACCAAATAAGGTTAAATTCATAGTTTTTAGGGACCTGGGCATGGACATATATCTTGGGGTCACCATCAAACCACCTACACCTAGACACAGAAGGTTAGAGACCATGCCCCAGGGGGAAACAAATCTAATTGCTATCTATCCTGCAAGACAAAATTTTTCAGAAGAGAGTTAAGTATCTCACTGAGCTGAAGGAGAAGGCTCGGTCGTGGCCATGTTTATGGTGGTGGGCTAGCTGGCTGGCCGTGGGTGCTGTGACAGGCAGGTTCCACCACCCTTCAACCCACGAGCCCCCCACAATTCTGTGATTTGGTTCTGCTGTCCTAGGCAACTCTGCCCATTCTCCAGGCTCGACTCAAACAACCCTTCTTTTACATCGAAACACCCCAGCACTTAGCAGCGATCTCCAGAGCTGGAGGCTCACGCAGAGGTCGCAGGAGAGACGAGAAGATTTGAGAACTTTTCTTTGTATTTAGTTTGTATCTTCAAAAAAAAAAAAAAAAAGAAAGAAAAAGGAAAAAAAAAAAGGAAGAAAAAGAAAGGAAGGAAGACAAAGAAAGGAAGGAAGAAAAAGAAAGGAAAAGAAAAGAAATTAAGCCCTTCTAGAATTCAACAGGCAGGTAGGTAGAGGTCCATGCATGTACATTTTATGAACATATATTGGGTTGCACGATGTGAAATTGTCAATATTGGACTACTTTTTTTGTCTTGCAAAATGGTGGTTTCATATGGTTCAACCTAAAACTACATTAAGAGTGAGTGTTCGCAGGGTTTTTATTGCTGGGGATCAAAAGTTTTTGGTCAGTATAGTCAAATTAGTGCTGTCTTACCTTGTTATTACTTTCCCGAACCAGATCATAAGCCCTGAAGGTGGGGACTGCAGCTTTTAATGTCTCTCGTCTCCCTCACATACCTGACCGTGACCTCTGGTTAGCGTAGCTCAGGGCAATGCGGAAGCTTCACGTTTGCGTTTTGCTCCTTACATGCCTCTTGGAGCCTTGGGAAGTTTGAGTGTCATAATTTTGTGAGCTGGGCTGTGAAGCGAGAGTGGAATCTGAGCCCAAACCTAACGAAATAAGCTCTTCTTTTCAGGACCTCCCTCTACCCGTCCTGTCCCTCCACTTCGCGGCCACCAAATAAGGAGAGGGGGCGTGTCAAAGGCACCCGAAGCTCCACCCGCCCATGGTAGCTCTGCGTGCTGGGCTGTGAGTGAGGAACACGGCCTTCAGTCTGTGTCTCCTGCTTGGCACCAAGGCTTGGGGTGCTGAATTCCCAATAGCAATGACTCCACCTTACTTCTTAAGAGAGGTGGCAGCCGTAAGTTGAGCTGTGACAAAGAGTAAGATGGCATTAAACCTGTCTAGTTCTTGAAATTTCACCATTGGTGATATTTCTTCGATTCTTGGATTTTTAAAAAACAACTTACTTTTCTAGACATGACATCATAATTCGTCTGAGTGAGCCTCTACAGATATAATTCCTTATATTTGGGGCACAGGGAAAGAGCTGGGGCTGCAGCTCCTTTACTTATTATTGGGTGGCCTAGATAAGTCAACGACCCCAATTCTTGGCTTCCTCACCTGAAAAAGTACAATAATAGCCACATTTCAGGGCTGTTGTAAGGAGTCTATATGCTGTGTGCAGAGAATCCAGCATGTGCCTGATGGGATGGCTGCTAAGTAAGCAGTAACCCCTACTGCTATTGTATATTGCTTTACAATTTATAAAATACATTCATATGCACTATCTATTTGCTCCAGATGCAGTCTTATGAGCTGATCTAGACTGTGTTATCAGTTCTATTTTTACAGGTGAAGAAATAGACAGGTAATGCGCTACAGGTGAACTGCAAGCCAGGTCTCCCCGTGCTTGACTCTATGTTCCTTGTTGCACAGTCTTTTCCCTTAGATGGGTCAGCTGGCAGCCCACTGAGGGGCAGGCCCGTCCATGGGGCACAGATGAGCCTAGGGGAGGGGAGTGGACAAAGGCAGTGGGAGGGTGGTAAAGAAGTTCTTAATTTTGCTACAACCATCTCAGACATTGTGCGGCTGAGTGTTTGCCTATCTGACAGCAATCTGTAAACACTATCACGATTTCAAGTTGGTCCTGTTTGAGATCCATGAATGAAGAATGCTCCTCAGACCCCAAACAAACCACAGACCCAAAGGAATATTTTTATTGGCATGCCATATGAATTATTAGAATAATTTCATCTCACTGTCAACATTTATGGCACAGAGCCTGACACACAAAAGGTTCTCCGTGAATATTGGTTGAATGCTCAGTAAATAGACGTTGGGATTTTATTTTCACAAGAGCATTCCTGACCACTCAAGGTGAGTGCTGAGTGAAATGAAAGCATTTCAGGGTTAGTCATCACGAAGGGTGGAGAAATCGGAGCAGCCGGGTTGGCCCGGGTATCCCACCTGTCATGCAAGGGTTGGTTTTGCCTATTGTTCTAAGCTACATTTCTTTCACCGTGAATTCCTCCAACATGAGCAAAAAAATGGGAATGACAGTATGGGAAGGTGTAGTCACATCTGTCTGTCACAAAGGAAGCATGGTGGCTGCCAACTCATTGTTTGGAAGAATCAAGGGTGTGGCTCAAGGTCAGAGGGGAAGAGATCAGTGTTGCTTTCCATGTGGGATGGGCTGGACCGGGAGGGGTGGGGGAGCCGCCCTCCCAGATGGGTTACTCGGGGCTGTGTTAGTGTCCAAGGGCAGCTGCAACAAATTGCCTCCAACTGGGTGGCTTAAAACAACAGGAATTGATCCTCTTACAGTTCTGGAGGCCACAAGTCCAAAATCGAGGTGTCAGCAGGCACATCTCCCTGCGAAGGCTCCAGGGCCGCCCGTCAGCCTCCTTCAGCTTCTGGTGGCTCCAGGTGTTTCCTTGGCTTGTGGCAGCATCACTCTCATCTCTGCTCCATCCTCCATGGCCTCTCCTCTGTGTTTTCCCCTGTCTTATGAGAACACTTGTTATTGGATTTAGGGCCCACCCAGTTACACCAGAGTGAATCTCATCTTGAGATTCTTGATTTAATCACATCTGCAAAGACCCTTTTTCCAAACAAGGCATCCTTCAAAGATACTGGGGTCAGGACTTTGATATATGTTTATTTCAGGGGTGGGGCACAGTTCAACCCACTACAGGGGGGGTTGGCTCGGGTTGCTTTCTGAAAGTGATGCTGATAATGATGGTTTGTGGAGATCCTTGAGAAATTCCCAGTCAACACCAAGCACATTCCTTATTTCACATTTTCAAGAGGAAAATGTTGAATTTAATATTGTGTACCTAGCAATTCTTTTTCATTTCAGAGAAGGTGCCTATTATGAAATCTTTGCATTTTTGACACCTTCTCCATGGATATTGTGGACTCTGTGTTACCAGAATTTTTCTCAGCAGCCGACTTGACATCTTTAAATTCTCTTCCTTTACATTTTAGAAAATCTCTCCCAACATCT
>NW_011888867.1:3098013-3105936 GCF_000151845.1 Pteropus vampyrus
TAAAGAAGTTCTTAATTTTGCTACAACCATCTCAGACATTGTGCGGCTGAGTGTTTGCCTATCTGACAGCAATCTGTAAACACTATCACGATTTCAAGTTGGTCCTGTTTGAGATCCATGAATGAAGAATGCTCCTCAGACCCCAAACAAACCACAGACCCAAAGGAATATTTTTATTGGCATGCCATATGAATTATTAGAATAATTTCATCTCACTGTCAACATTTATGGCACAGAGCCTGACACACAAAAGGTTCTCCGTGAATATTGGTTGAATGCTCAGTAAATAGACGTTGGGATTTTATTTTCACAAGAGCATTCCTGACCACTCAAGGTGAGTGCTGAGTGAAATGAAAGCATTTCAGGGTTAGTCATCACGAAGGGTGGAGAAATCGGAGCAGCCGGGTTGGCCCGGGTATCCCACCTGTCATGCAAGGGTTGGTTTTGCCTATTGTTCTAAGCTACATTTCTTTCACCGTGAATTCCTCCAACATGAGCAAAAAAATGGGAATGACAGTATGGGAAGGTGTAGTCACATCTGTCTGTCACAAAGGAAGCATGGTGGCTGCCAACTCATTGTTTGGAAGAATCAAGGGTGTGGCTCAAGGTCAGAGGGGAAGAGATCAGTGTTGCTTTCCATGTGGGATGGGCTGGACCGGGAGGGGTGGGGGAGCCGCCCTCCCAGATGGGTTACTCGGGGCTGTGTTAGTGTCCAAGGGCAGCTGCAACAAATTGCCTCCAACTGGGTGGCTTAAAACAACAGGAATTGATCCTCTTACAGTTCTGGAGGCCACAAGTCCAAAATCGAGGTGTCAGCAGGCACATCTCCCTGCGAAGGCTCCAGGGCCGCCCGTCAGCCTCCTTCAGCTTCTGGTGGCTCCAGGTGTTTCCTTGGCTTGTGGCAGCATCACTCTCATCTCTGCTCCATCCTCCATGGCCTCTCCTCTGTGTTTTCCCCTGTCTTATGAGAACACTTGTTATTGGATTTAGGGCCCACCCAGTTACACCAGAGTGAATCTCATCTTGAGATTCTTGATTTAATCACATCTGCAAAGACCCTTTTTCCAAACAAGGCATCCTTCAAAGATACTGGGGTCAGGACTTTGATATATGTTTATTTCAGGGGTGGGGCACAGTTCAACCCACTACAGGGGGGGTTGGCTCGGGTTGCTTTCTGAAAGTGATGCTGATAATGATGGTTTGTGGAGATCCTTGAGAAATTCCCAGTCAACACCAAGCACATTCCTTATTTCACATTTTCAAGAGGAAAATGTTGAATTTAATATTGTGTACCTAGCAATTCTTTTTCATTTCAGAGAAGGTGCCTATTATGAAATCTTTGCATTTTTGACACCTTCTCCATGGATATTGTGGACTCTGTGTTACCAGAATTTTTCTCAGCAGCCGACTTGACATCTTTAAATTCTCTTCCTTTACATTTTAGAAAATCTCTCCCAACATCTCATCCATTACATCGTTCTCTAAAAAGAGGCTGACTTTGAAATTCACTCAGTTGTATTTTTATTAGAAACGGTTAACTAGTTCCAAAAATGTTTTCATGGAATACAGATGAAACATTTCTATCATTTTGAAAAAGAAATATTAAATGTATTTTTATTCAAATGTTTTCATATAGAAAAAACTCAGATTAGGTGTCATTTGAAGGAAAATAGAGGGATAGAGATAAAGGATGTTTGTGAAGTTATTGTTCATTGAAATCTGAGTAATTAGACCCTCCTTCTACAAGCATCATGCTTGTAAGAAAAATTCCAAATAATTCTTTTTCAAGTCTTGATATTTAAATATCCCCCTCCCCAAAAAACGCCTCGTTTTTATTTTTATTTTTTTCTAGAGGCCAAAATCCTGCTCTCTAGAAAAATGGAAGTTCTTTCATTATGACCGCACTTGTCCCAACACTGTTTGGAATTCAAAAATTTAGAAACATCTTAAATATCCATCAACAGGAAAAACATAAATATAAATGGTGGTATAATCGTGATCTGACGCTCGACGCCAGCTGCACAGATGCATTAAAGCTCCGTGCGTCAGTGAGGATAAAAAAGCTCACAAAAATAATGTGGAAAGAGAAAGCAAGTTACGAAGAATGATTTCATGACATAAAAGTTGAAAACATGTACAACAATGCTATATCTCGATTATGGATACGGACACATGAAATAAGGAGGGTAGAAAAATATCCATGTTTCCACATGAAATGCACCTAACTCAGGAGAATGGTCCCTCTGAGAAGGGGAGCATGAAGGGACTGATGTCGGGAGGTTGCCCAAGGGACAATACATGCGTGTTTTTATTTCTCAAAATAATATATCATATAGAAAATATGAGAAAATGGTGGGTTTGCTAGAGCTGAATGGTGGGCATATGGGGCTTCATTATTACTCTCTGGATTTTTCTCTGTGTTTGAGACAATTCATAATTAGAAAAGTAAGTTCCCTATTTTTCACCGACTGAACAGACTGTGTATTCAAAATGCAGCACCGTCGAGCTGATAGGGAGATGACAGGTTTTAAAGAGGACGCGGGGTAAACAGGAGAGAAGGGCCAGAGTCGGTCAGACGCCTGCCCGGCATTTCGTAACTCTGTAATTTCAGGCAACGGTCTGAACCTCCATTTCTTCCTGTGTAAAATGGGGATAATCTCTGCCTTGCCTACTTCACAGGGATGCGTGAGAGTAAATGAGGCTATGATAACAAGTGGGAAGTGGCCGTTGGGGTAATTGCTGCTAATGATTGAGCAGTTACTGTGTTTTCAAACAGGCGCTAAGCACTCATTATTTTCTTTGAGGCTGATAACAGCTCTATGACGTCCGGTATTATTTTCCACATCTTTTCCTTCCAGAACCACCGCCCACCCACTCACTTCCCCACCCCCACCAGCACCAAGGAATAGGCTACAACTTGGGAGTGAGGGAACAGCAGTGGTCGGTGACCCCCAAGGCCTGGCACAGGAAGTTCTGACCGACCAAGACAGTGATGGAGACTCAGGCTAAGCAGATTCCCTCGGACCTCAATCTTGGAAACACAGAGTGAACCAGTCCACTGGTGACAGAAACCGAAGCTCAGAGAGCACCCAGAGGATGCTGAGGCTGGGGTGCGACCGGCCCACGTGAGACCTGGAGGTGGGTGAGTGGGCGTTTAACTTTGCAATCATGGTAAGGTTTTGCTTGAAGGTCTGAACTAGAAGGGTGGCATCGCACACTTACAGGGTGACGGAATTGCGGCTCCGGGGGCTAGAGATGTCGCAGCAAACCGGCAGTCTCCTGCCCTGCTAGAGATTCTGCTAGCTGAACGCCTCTGAGGGTGGAGTAGATAGACTTGGTTCTTTAAACTGCCCGTGCCCTTGGCAGCTCCATATTGTCAGCCACCTCCTGCTCACGGGGAGCGTGGAAGGGAACATAAATTTACATCTGACATAGCTGAGGGCCCGTTCGCTTTTTTTGTGGGACTAGGTGGCCATGGTTAGTTTTCTGCCAGAAAAGGCATGCTTCTGAACCCTCGCACAGAGGTGATTATAGACTGTAGCCCCAAGAAGTTAGGAATTGGCTCGTTCGAGGAAGTACAGCTGTCAAAAGCAGCAGCAGGATGGGACTCGAGGCCTGTTCTTTGCCCCGTTTGTCACCACTTACAAAACGGGCATCCAGGACTCCCGACATCTGGCAAGTTCAACGATCTCGATTTAACAAAACTGAGTATTTATTATAAGGAAGGCACGACCCTCCCACAGCTCTCCTGCTCCTAGCTCCTGGAATTCTTATGAGCAGTGCAGGTGGGGGTGGGGGGTAGCAGACGGATGGACAGAGAGGGACACAGGCAGAGCACCTGGCCACTGCAACCTCCAGACCAGACAAACCATTTGCCGCTGAGGCCCGAGGAGCAGTGACATATCCCAGGTACAGTAATTCTGAGGCAACATGCTCCCAGACTCACAGGCAATTGGAACACCCTCTCATGGGTTATTACCTCTTGTGCTTATGTAGCCAAGCCCGACACACCTGAGGTCAGGTCCCCAGGGAGCACTGGCAGGAGCAAGGTGTTACCACTCCCTCACCTGGCTCCTCCCTCACTGCAGAGAAATCAGGAGCCAGGCAAAAGCACATTAACCCTTTAGGACCAGACAAAGGGCAAAAGAAGCCCCAAGGTGCCACCTGTCTTCTCATCCCATCCATCTGCTTGATCTTAACCGACGCGCTTTGACAGAGCCCTAGGTAAAAGGCGCAGTGACATTTCTTTCCCACGGAGGTACCTCTTATGAGCATTTATAATTCGCTCCCAATCGAGTCAAGAGGCAGATGCTGACATATTTTATCATCACATCCGCAGGTGTGACCCGGACTGGATAAAGCTCTGACTCAGTGTTGTAAGCAATCGTCTGTTTTATTTTAAAACATGTCTACACCGCATTGAGCATCAACACAGATGTGACTAAGATGTGACCCACGGTCCTGTCACCAGCAGGCAATGGGTCCAGTGTACGACTTGGGGTGGACCGTTATTGTTCACAGTGAGAGAAAAAAAGGAAGACCAGGAAAGACAAAATGGACGTTATTCCCAACTCCTGTTCAGGAATCTGAATGATGAAACGGAAAGATAATAAGCTCACCAAGCTCTTCTAAACCCCCTTCTCTCAATCGGCTGATGTTCAAATACGGAACCTGGGCTGGTGGGCCAGCTGGGCTTGGGCAGCAGAAGGGCACTGTTTAAAATAACACACACACGTCGCTGCAAAAAATGGGAAGAACAGGCTGTGCTTTCCGCTTAACAGTTTACTTTTTCCTGTTTTATGAACTCGTACAAGTTTAGAGGATGTCAGAACTGCCCAGTGCAGTCACAACGGAGCATCTGCTCAGTATGAACACGTTTTGTTCAGGAAGAAGCATTTAATGGACCTCTGGGAAGAAAAGTACTAAGGGTTGGATGTCGCCAACACAGAATTGCAGCTTAGGCTCCTTTAGTGTGATCTTTTTAATTATAACCCCATAGAAATAGGTGGTATATCATGAAGATGGAGAATACCTTCTATTTTTAAACCCGCTGCTTTTTAAAAATTTATATTTTACAGGATTAGTGTTGCTTCCCACAGCTTTCCTCTGAGACAGAAAATAAATGTTAGAAAACTGGCAGGTTCTATTTTCCCTGCCAGAGGCACAGACAGGGTTTCTTTCTGGTTGGGATTCTTGGTTTCTGGAACGAGTGGGTCTCGGGCACCACTAGGCTTCCAGCAGCCTCCCCGGCCATTATCGGGGCTGAGGTCTCCATGTTCCAGAACAAAGCAGCCAGTCTGAAGGAGTTACGTCATGGAAACGAGAGATAGCCATAGCCACCCCCTTAGTTCTGACTCCCTGTCGTCTGAGGGAAGTGGAGGGGGCAAGTGAGAGTCATCAAGTCATCATGGAAGAAGACAGTAAAGCAAGTCTACAGGCTGCCCGGTGGCCTTGCTGTGATAAACAAAATGGCTTCTCCAAAGTATGGACTTCCTGTTTATGATCTAAAATAAATGCCTTGGAAGTTATTTATCTGACAGCAAGAGACAGTTGCTCATTACATATTTACCCCCGTTTCGATTTCCTACTTCGTTATTCACACCAAGTCAGGCTTTAAAAGTAGACCAAACTGGACCAGAATGTGTACATTTCAACAGATCGGAAATTGCAAAAATGCTTATGGCATTTACTGACCTAACACTAGACCCAAGGACTCTGCTGGCATAAATATTTTCAGATTCCTTTGCATTTTGACAATAACAGTGAACGGTCGGACCAAAGACGTGATTACAGTTTCTAACATCGATGGAATTACATTATCTATCTTAGTTATGAATCGATTGACACAGTTTTGCTCCATATCCTATGCACGTTGTCTTTTAAGTCATCTTTTACAAAATTTACATTAAAAAAAAAAATTCTCAAAAGACAAATGCTTGGAGAAGCAAGTGAATGATCTTTCCTTCGGTTACTGTTGGCAAGTAGAGGAATCACCATGGATCTTGAGTGGGCTGGCCAAGCATTTCTATGGATCATCTTCTCCCACATGCTCGGGGGGACGGGGGGGCAGGGCCACCGGAAACTCTCTTTTGAAAACGTGTTGGCAGAAGGACACAATTCTTCGGCTCTTTAGGGCCTGTGAAAACAAAGGGAAAGGTGAGTGTCACTTCTTTTACTGGCACTGGGAAGAGCAATCCCGTGAGTCAGGTTCCTCTTTGTCCTGTGCTCTGCATCTTCCCGTTCTGGGACCTGTGCTCTTTTTTCTTGCTCATTCTTCCTCCACGCCTGGTCCTCACACAGTCAGAGTCAGATTCCCGGGCATTTCCAAACATATAAATCTGGGACCATACGGCCAGTCGTGTTGCTCAACGCCTCCCCCCCTCCACATTGTAAAGCATTTGCCCTCTCCCCGCTTTCCCTGCTCCTCATTCATATGTCACCTCCCCAACAGAAATAAGCAAAAGTTTTTCCTCTGGCTATGAATTTGAGTGCTCTGAATTCTTAGGAAGTTTTAATAAAGAGAAGGAATTCCTTCCCCTCCTGGACAGTCAATGCTAGGAGCATGAAATCATGGGGGCGGGGGCGGCAGGGCAGGATGGAGGAAGGGCCCCACCACCAGTAGATTCCGTCATCAGAATGGAGCTGGGCCCTGCAGGAGATACTCTGCTGGAAACCTCCCACCTGTGATGATCGGGAGCAGCACGACTAGGTCTCAAGTTCAACCTTGGTTTGGCTTTTCTCTCAAGTTCAGTTAGTTGGAAAATGAAGAGAAGAGGACAAATCTGGTCAGATCTCAATAGGAGTCAACCAAAGAGCCACCTCTGACTGTGACTTTTTTCTTAGAAACTTCTAAGGCCTATATAGACACTTGTCCTTCTGATAAAGCTTCAGATGTAGTACTTATGGAGATACGGGGCTTCTGACTATGACCTTCATTTAGAGGTTTCTATCAGTTCAAAGGCTGGAGCCCTAAAGTGACCATCTTCATTAACCTATCACATGGGTGTAAGTTATTTACTTACGAGTACCTTCCCGACATTTTTCGCACAACCACAATGATGATCCCACCAATGAATCCGATGGCTAGTAAGACCCCGACAGTGATTCCAATCAGGGTGCCTGTCGCCAAGCCATCTGAATGAGAGGGGGAAAAAGCTTGAGCCCAGATAAACAATACACTGCAATAATACAACGTGTCATTAATACACAACACACTGTCCTACTAGAGATAGCAAATAATGGTCCACATTGCTTCTTCTATACCCAGAGGAAGTTGTCTTAGAAGAGGAGAAATCTTGGGATATTCTAACCCCATCTTACAAATGGAAAGATTTCTGGGTCTCAGGATCTATTGAGCATATCACTCATACTGGGTGGCTTTGCTGTTAATTATTGGGTGGCATTTGTGTACGGCTGTTAAATTAGCACCCGTTTTTATTCTTAGTAACAATAAATTGTGATATGACGCCATTCTCTGTAGTTGTCACTAAGTGAATAGTCTCGTTTGTAGTTTGCTTATTTTGAAACACAGGCAATTCCCTTTTCCCTCTTAAAAGAGGTTTGAATCCTGTTCTTGGAAGGTTCTGTGTTTTGCTCTTGTTGACTACAATCCAAGAGAGAATGTAATTCATCACAAAGATTAGGTTCAAAGAAATCTTTTTTTTTAATCCTCATAGAATATTTTGATACCAAAATCTAGCTTACCTTTCTCAATTGTTGTTTGTGTGTCTCCTGTAAAGTGAGAGATATAATGATATAGAATTATTAGAATTTAATAACTATAATTTCACAATTGGCGAAAGATAAATTTGCCATAAGTGGAAGGTAGCAAAACACAAGCAAAGAGGATAATTTCTTAAATAAATTGGATTAGGGGATTTTTAAGCAAGCTTTGACATGATTCTGTCTTCAAAACTATTATTA
>NW_011888867.1:3105986-3126776 GCF_000151845.1 Pteropus vampyrus
TGGAGCCCTAAAGTGACCATCTTCATTAACCTATCACATGGGTGTAAGTTATTTACTTACGAGTACCTTCCCGACATTTTTCGCACAACCACAATGATGATCCCACCAATGAATCCGATGGCTAGTAAGACCCCGACAGTGATTCCAATCAGGGTGCCTGTCGCCAAGCCATCTGAATGAGAGGGGGAAAAAGCTTGAGCCCAGATAAACAATACACTGCAATAATACAACGTGTCATTAATACACAACACACTGTCCTACTAGAGATAGCAAATAATGGTCCACATTGCTTCTTCTATACCCAGAGGAAGTTGTCTTAGAAGAGGAGAAATCTTGGGATATTCTAACCCCATCTTACAAATGGAAAGATTTCTGGGTCTCAGGATCTATTGAGCATATCACTCATACTGGGTGGCTTTGCTGTTAATTATTGGGTGGCATTTGTGTACGGCTGTTAAATTAGCACCCGTTTTTATTCTTAGTAACAATAAATTGTGATATGACGCCATTCTCTGTAGTTGTCACTAAGTGAATAGTCTCGTTTGTAGTTTGCTTATTTTGAAACACAGGCAATTCCCTTTTCCCTCTTAAAAGAGGTTTGAATCCTGTTCTTGGAAGGTTCTGTGTTTTGCTCTTGTTGACTACAATCCAAGAGAGAATGTAATTCATCACAAAGATTAGGTTCAAAGAAATCTTTTTTTTTAATCCTCATAGAATATTTTGATACCAAAATCTAGCTTACCTTTCTCAATTGTTGTTTGTGTGTCTCCTGTAAAGTGAGAGATATAATGATATAGAATTATTAGAATTTAATAACTATAATTTCACAATTGGCGAAAGATAAATTTGCCATAAGTGGAAGGTAGCAAAACACAAGCAAAGAGGATAATTTCTTAAATAAATTGGATTAGGGGATTTTTAAGCAAGCTTTGACATGATTCTGTCTTCAAAACTATTATTATTGAATTTATGAATGCTTCTTTACGCCTATAATACGTTTGTGTACATTACTTTTCTATCATCCACTTTAGAGAGCAGAGTCAAGGAAACTGACCCACAGTTCTTAAATAAATGATCAAAATGTTTCAGAGCTTAAGTTAACGAAAGAATCCAAGGATGTTGATTCTTGGTCTAATGTCAAGACCATAGAAAACTTACCCACTGGAATGAGATCTACGTTGAAGGATTTTCATTTCAAGAACAATATACTCCATTTTTGGAAGATGTGGCCAAGACTGTGATTTTGTTTTGTGATATTAATTCTCTGCTTTTGCTTTAGTAGCAAAATTCACATCTTACAGGGTGACAATATACTCAGCTCTGTTTAATGAGAGAATACACTCTGTGTTTATGCCAATGTTGTTTTAGAATTTCTATCTGCAGCCAAACCTAGTCTAATTATTACAATGTGAATATTTTCATTTACCTATCACATGGGTTTAAGTTATTTACTCACAAGTACCTTTCCTGCAAGAAAACGAAATTTTCAGATAATTATACACAATTCCTATATTAAAAAAAAAAAGGTGTTTTGCTTTGTTTTGTTTCTCCTACCAACTTCTTTTGTATACAGAGTCTGTAACTCCTCTGCATGGTATTTATTTATCTGGTTTGCAAATGGAGACTTCGAGTCCTGCCCAGAATAATGGTGTCCTTGAATAGACTCCCAAAATGTCATCCCTGGCTGCCAACTATCCACAGAGTTAAGTCAATCATTTGCATTTCACGTCTTAACACAGTGGCTGCCAATTCCAGCCTTTATGTAACACACCGTCACCACTGATGACACCACTGGTTAGAAAATACCAAAAATAAAACTTATGGAAAATTCCTTACTAAATGAGAGCTTATTAGTCTCATACTCTCTAGCTTCCTCCCAATCACATGACTGTGATCATAAAATGTGTCATATGTGTGAACATCACGGAACCTGGGCGTTTCATGGGAAAGACATCTGCTGCCCTAATAAATTACCTCTTAAAAAACAAGTGCTTATAATTACATTAACTGATGTGAACATCTCTTCGGACACTGACGTATGAAGTAGGAATCTGCTTTAAGTCACACTTTTTGTGAATGGGTGGGGCAGGGGATGGGACAGGAGAGTAACCATGGGAGTTTTCAGGCAATTGAGATTTTTTTTTTTAAGGATTAGGAGAGGTATCTTGGAATGATAGAAAGAACAGTCAGGTTGGAAGTTTCTATTTTCTGCTGGTAATTAACTGTCGAATCAAGTTACAAATGGTCAATTCTTCTCCAAAATTTTGAAATGCTTTCTAATGATCAATTATATTGATAATACTTTCCTAGCTTAGCCCTACTTGGTTTTCTCTGGTATTTAAACGTTAGCCATTTTTTTTAGCATCTTGGAGTAAACTTTAGTCTTTATTTTCAAAGCATTCGATGAAGGTTTTTTTATTGTAATGAAACGCATAACAAAATTTACTATATTCACCATTTCTGTATACGATTCAGCGGCATTGAGTACATCCACACTGTTCTGCAATCATCACCACCGTCCATCTCCAGAACTCTTTCATCTTCAAAAACTGACATTTTATACTCATCAAACAATAACTCCTCACTTCCTCCTCTGCCCCCTGCCCCTGGCTCCACCCTTCTACTTTCCGTCCCTATCATTTTACTACTCATCTAGGTGGGATCATACAGCATTTGTCTTTTGATGACTGGCTTATTCCATTTGTATAATGTCCTCAAAGTTTATTCAAGTTGAAGCATATATCAGAATTTCCTTCCTTTTAAAGGCTGAATAATATTCTATTGTATACATATACCACATTTTGTTTATCTAATTCATCTTTCAATGAATTCCGTGTTTTAGATATTGTGAATAATGCTACTACGAAAATGGGCGTAAAGACATAAAGCATTTTTTAAATCCTCGGAAGTGCTATAGATTGTGTATAACCAGATTGCTTTTGGGTCTGGAAATATATATTGACAAAAAAAAACTTTTCAGGTGTTCAAATGTGCAGTTGGTTTGAGAAACCACTGCTTTAGGCAAGGTCTTTGTGTTTACTTTCATTTAAAGATGGAAATACTTATCTAGATAAAATGATTTATATAAAATTGCTCAACTCAGCAAGCACTCATTACAGTTATTGCAGGATTAGTCCCTTTTCTCTCCCACCCCTATTTATTACAAATTAGGGCATATTTTTTAAAAATCACAATCAACTGAATTTCTTTTAAGAAAGCTCTAGAAATAGGAAGCTATCTCTTTCTATTGCTGAGTTGTAACGGCAACAATCTTTCCCCAATCTTATCAGTGATGGTCTAAACCTCACAATAACGGCAAAGATCTGAAGTCTCCTCCAGTTTCTCTCCAATATGTTTCATTCATACTGTTGCAGGTGCCAACTGTGAATCACAAGTACAACCCAAAATCCTGGTAAGAAGACTGCTTTAGAAAAGATTCTTGCTCCATGTGGACAGACAAGAATTCCATATAAGATGATAAATATCACTATAGACTCTATTAATATTTACATAAGTTGGCTTAGTTTTGTGGCCTTGGGGGTCAACACAAAGTTCTTAGTTATATCAGTATCAACTTAGGGTCAGCGACATGACATAAATAGCTACTTAACTTGCCCTCGTGGGGACATCATCGCTAGTCATCATTCAAGGTAGAGAACTGTGTTCAGCAACCCAATAAATCGAACTCATACATCGGATTCTGAACCTGCCGCATAAAGCTTGGTTCAGAATTCGCTCTTGCATTCCAATATGCGCCCTATTGTTTATTGTATTTGTTCATGGTTTTGGAATGCATTACTTATGCAAAGGAAGGTCAGTCCCTGTTGGAGTGACTGGTTTTCTTACCCATGGAGTGACTAGTGGCCATATTCGAGGCTGTGGTGCTCTGGCTTTCTTCTTGGGCATGGACTGTGCTTTCTGAGGTTGGCAGGTCCTCTATACGTGTGACTGTGCTCTTTGTACTTGTGGGCACCTATTGGAGATGTAAATGAGGCAGAACAGAGAAATAACCATAATGTTCTAAAATATAGACTCTGCCTTATAACAGAAAAGAATTTAAGGTGACATAAATATATAAAATATAGGATGACGTAAATATAAAGTGAAAACAAGAAAACAAACAAACAGAAACTATGAGAATAGGGATGGAAAAAAATCTGTCTACTGTAAAAATGAAAGCCAAATGTTTACTTCCATGGGTCTTAATTCTTCAGAAAATACCGGATCGCTAAGCTTTGATTTTTTTTCTCTCTTGAATTTGAATGGCACATTTACTCCGCAACATTTTGGGGACACATATTATGTTGTATCATCCTTCGATGCCCCCCTCCCTCAATGAGAAAAATAGTTAGCCTTCATTGAGAGCTTATGATGTGCCAGCCTATTGAAACACCTCATTTATTCCACACAAAAAAACACACGAAAACCCATGAAGTAGATCTTATTATTAGATCCTATTATAGACAAAAAACGACAGAACAGAACCCGGAAATGGTTCTGTTGACCCCAAAGTGTATGCCAGTAACGTTAAACAAATATGCTAATGAGCACAGACAACAAAAGCAAAAATAGATAAATGCGTCCACATCAAACTTAAAAACTTCATACAACAAAAGACATAATCAGCAAAGTGAAAAGGCAACCTATGGAATAAGAGAAAATGCTTGCAAATCATATCTGATAAGGGTATAAAGAACCTCTGCAACTCAAAAACAAAAAATCAAATAACCTGTTTTAAAAATGGACAAAGGACTTGAATAGACATTTATCCGAAGATAATACACAATGGCCAACAAGTATATGAAAAAATTCTCAATGCCTCTAATCATCAGAGAAACGCAAACCAATACCGCAACAAAATTATCACCTCACATCCATTAGGAAGGCTACTATCAAAAGAACAAAAAAAACGTGTTGGCAAGGATGTGGAGAGATTGGAACCATTGTGCAGTGTTGGTAGAACTATAAAATGGTGCAACCGCCAGGGAAAACAGGAAGGAGTTTCCTCAAAGAAATTAAAAATAGAACTACCATATGATCCTACAATCCCACTTCTGAGTATATACCTAAAAAAAAAACTGAAAGTAAGGTCTCAAAGACATATTTGCATGCCTATGTTCATAGCAGCCCTATTCACAATAGCCAAAATCTGGAAGTTACCTAAATGTCTATCAACACTGAGTGGATAACTACAATGTGCTATGTCCATACGATGGAATATTATTAAGCCTTAAAAAAGGAAATCTTGTCACATGCTACAACATGGACGAACCTCAAGGACACTATGCTAAGTGAAATAAAGCAGTCACCCAAAGACAAATACTGTAGGATTCCACTTATATGAGATATTTAGAGTAGTCAAAATCATAGAGTAAAAAATAGAATGGTGATTATCATAGAGATAAAAAATAGGAGGAAGAAAAGGAGAGTTGTTGTTTAATAGGTACAGAGTTTCAGATTTGCAAGATGAGGATATTTTCAAGATCTGTTTCACAAGATGAATATACTTACCATTACTGGACTGTACACTTAAAATGGTTAAGATGGTAAATTTTACGTTACGTGGTGTTTTTTTTAACACAAAAAAATATGCTGAGTATCAACTATGTGCTGGGCATGATTCCAAACCCTGGGGATATACTAGCGCAGAGATTGGCATACTTTTCTGTAGAGGGCAAAATGGTAAATGTTTTCATCTTTGCAGGTCCTTTGGTCTCTGTTACAACCAACTACTCAACTCTACTCTTATAGAATGAAAGCAGCCTCAGATAACTCTTAACCCAATAGGCATTGCTGCGTTCCAATAAAACTTTATTTACAAAAACAGGCAGTGGGCCAAATCTGGTGGGTAGTTGCTGACTTCAAGGTTAGAGAGTAACTCCTGGGGGGAAAAGAGGGTGGAGGGAGACAGGATTACTGTTGGCCTCTTCAAGGTAATATTTGAATTTGAGAATATGCGAAAAAGTCAGCCATAGAAAGATCTGGGGAATGTTCTAAGCAGAGAAAACCCTAAGGTGGAATAAGTTCAAAGGTCAGAAGGGCCAACATGATAGACATAGAGAAAGTGAGTGGGGCAGGGGTGCAGCAAGGTCAGAGAGGCAGGCAGGAGCCCTTATTCCATGTTATAACTAATTCATGAGCTCCTCAAGGGTAGATAGTGTGGCTTATATATTTCCTCAAGGCCTCCCAGAGCCTGGCATCCTGTCTGGCCCATGGCAGGTGCTTAAGACACATTGACTGAAATTCGTCAGGCTAGGAATGTGTCAGCTGAGACTCTGCATAGTGTGGTCTGTGGATGGGTTCTAGTCTGTGTTTATTATCAGCCTATAATAAGGCAAGACATTGTGAATACATTTTAGAAACTTTTATAGCAATGACAGTGCTGCAAGATTCAAGACTTTTACTGTATTGAAGATTGGCTATAACAGATTGGACATCCATAAACCGACTTCCTGACCAGTTTGAGAATCCTAGTGTATACGCTCAAATTACCTGTGATCAACACACCAGCTACCTGTTAGCTGGATGAGATTAGGAAGCAGCTTTTATTGCAAGCCCTGTAGCAATTCCTCCATATGGTGGCTCCTGCTGATCGTGTGTGTGTGTGTGTGTGTGTGTGTGTGTGTGTGTGTGTGTGTGTGTGTGTGTGTGTGTGTGTGTGTGTGTGTCTCCGTCCGTCCGTCCCTGCATGTGACTGCATGCCTATGAAGCAAATTACTCTCTTCCTTGGACACTCACCAAAGCTGTCCAGTCAACAGACTGATAGGGATCTTCACTGGCACCTGGGGTCACCATGCCATCTTCCACACCTTGAGTTCTAATGTCATCTTCTGGCCGGACTGTGATGGCTAAAACAAAAGACCGAGTCAGGGCTTATGGTGGAAGTAGCGTGGGCAGACCTAACTGGCTGGCTACAGTAAGATTATTTTTTTCCCGTTTCTTTTGGAGATTTTTTTTTGACATCTTTCCCACTTACCACAAACTGTTCTCCCTGCCGTGCCTCTGGCTGGTTGTCTCCATTGCCAAAGAATGGAAGATGGAAATAGAAAAAGGTCAGGTGTCCAGCCCCTTCCCGGCACCCCAGCGAAGCAGGCAGAACAGGCGGTATATACCTTCCCTCTTCAGGAATGAACCAGAGTCTTCCTGGTGCCATTTCATATGATGAATTAATATTTCCAGGTTAAAGGAATATCATTTCGACCTGGAAAATTCTAAATTAGAGTCACCTCAAAAGATTTCTCAAAATCTCAATTTGCAGGCTCTATCTCAAACACACTGAATCAGAATGTCCAAAAGCGGGGCCTCCATCTTTTCAAAACCAAGTTCACTCTTCATTTAGTTTTGAGACTGCTGCCTACCTGGCTGAGCGGAACCATCGGCTTTGACCACAGATCTCAGAGATTACACAGACTTCAACCTCTTATGTTACTGATGGGTTAACATCCCGAGGGGAAGGTCAGTAACATACGTCAGAGGTAACTAATAAAACTCTTCGGGAACCAATGCTAACTAACGAGAGCCTTTACTGCCCCCCGCCCTGGCTTTTCTGCATTCATATCAGATGAATGACCCTGGGTTTCTAGGGAAGTAAGGGATGGTGGGGTGGGACAGCTGGTTGAATTCCACGAAATTCCACGACTGGGCAGAGAACTGATCAACACCACCTGCCTCTTCTTCAATCTCTGTCGCAATGATCTGAACTAATGGTGACCAAGCTGGAGCATCATCTCGGCTCACCAAATAACTCTTTTCACGAGTTAAAAAATAAGTCTGACTCATTGGCCACAGTCTGCCTCTCCAGACTCAGCATGGTTCTGGAAATTCCATGACTAACTACAGTTGCAAAATAAGGGAGCACATGCAGCCCAAGAGCAAGAAGGAAGGGGTGCTCCTGGGCTGCTGTGTGTACTCAGAGCAGAGGTTTGTATCAACGTAGTGCTCAAGTTAGCAGCCAAGATACCGTATTTCTCCCTAGGCTTGGACAGCCCAGCCAAAGGCACAGCTAATAAATATTTGATCACAACTTCTTTGCTGATGCATAGAGGGAGAAAGCCTCAGGAGTCAATATGCTTGATCTCTTTGCATGCAGAGTCCTAATCCAGTGCTGCCAATCAATGGCTTTGGATGAATCTCCTAAGTATATGCATCTATTTTTCATCTGGGTGGTGAAAGGCTTTCATCAGTTAGCAATAACGCTGTGCATGCAAATGGTTGGCCTCCCCTCCTGGCCATTTGCTGGGGTGGGGGCGGGGTAGCGATTGCCTCCCACAAGGATTTATGACTCTGGTGTAGACAAATGTTGAATGCGTTTATCCAGCTCAAGTGGAAATACCTTTTGCCTGGCGAGCAGTCCTAATTTTAAAAAACTAAGTATCCCATTCTCTTTTCTTCCTCCCACTCTTTGAACTCAGAGAACAAATCATCAATTATTAAAATGTTTTCTGGGGCTGTTCAGCAAAATCGCTTACTTTGGGGCATCCTTTAACTTTGTTTGAAAAATAAAACAAAACCACCTTGCATTAAAAAAAAAATCAAGTACTAAAGTCGGTTTGAATTCTTTCATAGAAAGTTCAGTTCATTGAAAGAGTAACTTGTTAAAAAAAAAAAAAAATTCCTTCTGGTTCTTTTCTACTCTTGGCCCACAGAGCCAAGTACTAAAATCGCTCTGAATAGACAAAGGGTGTTTTATGAATGACACTCATGATTAAGATGCACGTCCTTTGTCTCACCGCCCTGGCATTCTTTTGGCTCCATGGGAAAGTTGATCTATAACAAGAGATGCTCGATTGTCCTTCTCGTTATTTTGGCTGAAGGCTCTCCTGGGCGAAGAGTTCCTGGAGCCCAGCTGCCGAGTTTGCAGCCAGCATTTGCCACCCTTTTCTCTTGAATGGTGAAATTCAAATCACGTACTAAAGCCTTCGCTCTCCAGTCCTTTTCATTCTTCCTAAGACACGTGTGCACATGGGCGACACGCAGCTGTTTATATAAGGTCAGCGATGAACCTACGATCACGCTGTCAGTTCTGAAGCCTTGTACCCTCGTGTTCACAGGAACACCTTTCCTTGCCACGCCCAGCCTCATCCAGCTGGGTGTCAGAACAATGGCAGCTTCCAGGCACAGTGGCAACCCCCAAATCCATTCACTTTGGAATTTGTGTGTGTGTGTGTGTATGTGTGTGTGTTTTGTTAAAAGCTGGGCCAAACTGTGTACTACCTTTGAGAAGACAATATGGATAAATCGATTTTACCTTAAGGTTCTTAAGTCCGAGAACGAATAAGAACTGAAGAGATGCTTATTGGTCTGAAAGTGCTAATTATGAATCATTTTGATTCGTAATTACCAGGCATTAAAGCCTGGTAACGCCAAACAAATTATTCTACTTTACAAACATTTATGGAATGGCATTGAAAAAAATACTTTAAAATTTAGATGCCACATTAAATCACACTGTTATTATCACTGCGTGTAATATCCCAAATTCTTGAAAAAATTCTTTTGGTTTTTGTTTTCACTCTTTTGGTTTTATTTACATTTCTTTTGATTAGTGGTGGCGAGCTGTCCCATCTGTTTGCCATCAGGAATTTCTTTTGTGACCTTTTTTCTCTTACGGTATTCATCTTTTTTATAGCTTTATAAGTGTTCTTTATAACTTTAAGAATATGTGCTTTGGAATTAATGCTACCTTTTTTAACCAGTTGGCATTGGCATGTCTTTCGTAAGTGGTGCATTCTGTCGCTAATCAAATTTATTAAGCCCGTTTTGTCTCTGTGATGTCACAATTACTAACCCTACCTCCCAGATTATATAAATATTCACCTATATTTTCCCTGTAGTTTTGTCCTTATGCTTAATCTTTCCATTTGTCTTGTGTTTATTTTGCAGTACAGTGTAAAATGGGAGTATAATTTGACTTCCTCCAAAAGATTGGGTCTCATTTCAATAAATCGTCTTTGCCCTCCTGCCTCGAAACCAGCTCTCTTTAAGACAATATCTTCCTTCCAATACTGTGTCATGGCCATGGAAGAAACTTTTCAGCACAGGGCCAGCTTAAATGGCCTGAGCACTGCCAGCTGCCCACCCCCATACATACAGATTCTTTCCAGAACCAATGCCTCTGTCTGTGGCCCTCACGTCAGCTGACCACTACCAAGTTAATTCAGTGCCAAGGATGTAGCGAGAATCATACGGGACACAGAGAGCAGGAGGATGAGTGGGCTGCCGGAACAGGAGGATGCTCAGGTCTTCCCGCGTCATAGGTTCTACCCAAGAGAGGAGGCACGGCTTTATAACAAGACCCTCACTCACATCTGTTCATCCACGTAGGGTCTACATGGTGCCTTCTGGCAGACTTTATTTTAAACGGCCCCACGGGGCAGGGACACTAGTATATTGCTTCCATGTACCAGACCAGGAAAAGGAAAGTAAGGTTGACACTCCCCTTGGCCAGACTTTAGTTAGGTTTTTCTGAGCCCTTCTCAATGAGGCCATGACCCTGGGCAGAGTCCAGTTTCAGCTAAGTCGGTTTAGACAGAATCTGACCACCCTTGATATCTGACTAAGCTCCCCATCCTCCACCTTTGATGACTAAGTCCTCAGCCTGCCTCAGCAAGAACCCCTCGACCCTTGGTGTCCCCTCTTGGTAATTTTCCATCGATGCACTGACCCCTCACTCTGCTGCTTGGCTATAAATCCCCAGCTGTCTTCGTCATATTCATAGTTGAGTCCTATCTCTCTCCCCTATTGCAATAGTCTTGAATAATGTTTTTCAACTGTTTTAAGATGTCAACAAATTTTTCTCTAACAACATCAGAAGCAAAATGATTCGCCAAGTCTGCCTGGTCGGTGACTGCTCACCAACACAAATCCAAAAGCACATTTGCGCCTCCGTGGCGGCTGTGGGCTGGAAAGCCTGCTGCACCCCCGCCCCACCCCAACGCCCCCCTCCCGGGTTCCCACATCCTTCCTCTTTGGCCCGCAACCTCACCCTCTCATAAAATATCATCCTGGTTGTCAGAAGCAACTGCCTCCTCCGACATCTGATCTCTTAGGGAATCCCATCTTGTTAGAATCTTCCAATCTACTTACTTAGAGACCACAAACTCAATTTCCCCAAATGAGCCCCTTTCTAGGACTAAGCTCTCAGAAGCGGCAGGTTAGAAAGAAGGTGTGATTTGCTTTAAAAAGATGCAAGTACCTCTTTGAGCAGCAGCTCTCCTCTTGGCTCTGTAAGGTAAGGCAGCAGCAATGATCAATCAAGATCGGAACTGTGCCAAGGTGCGCCTCTAGGTCCACCAAATATTTACTGTGCACCTACTGTGTGCTGGGCCCTGTTCTGGGCACCAGAGACAGAGAAGTGAACAAGACAAGGTCTCTACTCTTGTGGATTTCGACACTGTCGGGGTGCGGTGAGGGCTCGTAACAAGCAAACCAACCAGGAAAATCTCAGAATAGTACTCCTCTACTCCCTGCTTCAGATCTCTGTTCAAAGGGCATTTTCTTGGGAGGCCTTCCCTCCCACCCCAGTAAAACCAATAACCGCCTCCCCCACACTCACACACACGCCTGAGTATTTGCCACCCACTACACTTTGTATTCACTAATGGCTGTCTCATGAGAACATACACTTGATAAGGCTGTTTTATCTCAATGTCCCCCTTGCCTAAAACGCCTGGCACATAGTAGGCACTCAGTAAGTATTTGTTGAATGAATGAGTGAGTGAACTCCAGGTAGGGGAAGAGCTAGGGCTGACTCCGAAGCCCCGAATGCACTTAAGGCCACTGCACACTCAAGAAGCAAAGAGCACTCAGTATGGCTGGACAGTAGGAGACAATACTGGCCAGTCAGTGGAACGCTGCAAGGAAGAGGTTTTGATTTCATTTGGAGTGTGAAAGGAAGCCAGCAGATGCTCTGAGTAAGGGAGTGACAAACCTCAGTTCCAGAAGCCACTCCAGAAGCCACCGTGTGAACGGAGTGTGTGCACAGGGGCTGGTGCTGGTACCAGACTGAAACAAGGAGGTCACTTTAGACTATTTCTGGCGTCCAGGTGGGTGTGGGTGGTGCTTGTGCCAGGACTGTGGCAGTAGAGATGGCAGTAACTGGACAGGTAGTGGCCGGGAAGTGTCTTAAGTCATTACCCATCAATAAACAGAAACAAAGACGAAAGCTCAGAGCCAAGAATTTATTTTACCATCTGTTACAGCTTTGTTGATAACAGCATTTAGGATATGAATGGATGTACCGTGTAAAGTAGGATGTTCTTACATGATACTGAGTCCTTTACTGCAGCGGTCCCCAACCTTTTTGGCACCAGGGACCAGTGCTCCTATGAGAATTTAACGCCTGATGATCTGAGGCGGAGCTGAGGCGGTGACGCTAGCACTGGGGAGCGGCTGCGAATACAGATGAAGCTTCGCTCACTCACTCGCCACTCACCTCCTGCTATGCGGCCCAGTTCCTAACAGGCCAGAGACCACTGGTACTGGTCTGCAGCCCAGGGGTTGGGGGCCCCTGCTTTACTGGACTTCACCTTGTTTTATTGGGATAGCCACAGAAGTCCCCTCCGTAAGTTTAGGTTAAGAGCCTCTGCCTGTTCCCATCTCCACGTGAGGACAAACTGCCCTACAGTCCACTCTGTTGACCTGAAGCTTCAGAACGGGACGGCTGAAGAAGCAGCGCTGACCACATGTTATCTTGAAATGGGAAAGTTGATTTTAAAAATAAAGAAGTTGCAAGCTGAGTTACCCTCGGGTTTTTCAAAGAAAACCTGGAGTCTTAGCCAACAGATTAAGGCAGCTTTCATGTTGTCTGGTCTTTTCTAGCCCCTTGAGCTGTTCTTGTGCCTTAATGCACAAGTAAGCCTTTGAAGATGGTTGACTATATGACCTCGGAATGATTTTTGTGGCCGCTGAGAAGTAGAATCTCTTTTTGTTTTTCTTACGACATCCTAGGAAGTTCTGGTTTTCCCCTGTAGGAGAATTAATAAACAATTGATTCTAGCACCCCCCTCTCTCAATTCGGGCATCCCCCTTTCTCAAAAAGGATGGAGTCATGCTTTTTAGAGGGAGATCAAAAAACCATCCATTTGGAAAACAAAACTGAAATACCCACTTCTGTTCCTTCACCCAGACACAGGCTTTTGCATATTATTTTTCTATCATGGCTCAATACTGTGCTCAGAAGCCCGAAAATCAATCCACACAAACCTGGAGTAAGATGCCAACCCCCAACATTTTCCAGGACTCTGCAGACCACCCACCGTGGTCACCGGGCCGCTCGGGTTTCTGTACAGCCCTTCATCTCGATTCACGACGTCCTACATTTTGCCTTCGACGGCACACCCTTAGCTGCCACGAAGTGGAGCTTCTGTCACCGGAAGGAAGGTGACAGAACACCGCTTTTAGTCACCACATCTTTCGAGGTACTCCTCATGTCCTAAAGGCTGGCCCGTCCCCTCACCTTGTATGTAGAATCCCTTCTTTGAAATATCAAAAGCCATCCCCCGACCCGGAGCTGTGTCCCGGCAGACACGGGGTTGTGGTTGACATCATCACTGATGTGGCCATCCTCTCCGTGGATCCTGGTCTGTTGCTTACTGGATCAGAAGTCTGGCCATGAAAAACTCTGGGCAACCTCCAGAAGGCCTGGCCCTGCCACTCAGTATCCCACAGAAATAGCATGCTCCCTGGTTTTCCTCCAGGCAGCAAACTGCTACCTTCAGCCCACACTGTATACATTCCCAGGGCCAGCCACCAAGGTACGCATTTAGCAGATGTTGGTTGAGCCAACGAGTACACCCACAGCCGAGTACCAAACGTCTTTTGAATTATCCCTTATCCTATGAAATCCATGACATTGTCCACTGTGCTTCCCCCAAGAGTTGTTCGATACCTTCCCCTGATGAAAGAGACAGTGAC
Organism: Pteropus vampyrus; assembly: GCF_000151845.1. Taxonomy (NCBI): domain Eukaryota; kingdom Metazoa; phylum Chordata; class Mammalia; order Chiroptera; family Pteropodidae; genus Pteropus; species Pteropus vampyrus. The sequence goes on from NW_011888867.1 coordinate 3,119,901, forward strand.
CGAAAATAGAGCGACCCCCCCATGAGGATACACTGCGGCTCTGCTGTTTCATTTTTAATGAGCAGTGGCGGTCTGTCTGTTCACTGTTGGGTCCTGTCGGCCTCTGAGACTTGACAGCCCACTGTCGGCACTGGGGACCCGTGCCTCTCCCGTAAAATTCAGGAGAAACATGTCAAAGCTGAGGAGATCAGACAAGTGTCACTAGTTCCTCCAGAGAGATCAGAAGAAATGCTACACATTACGATTTGGAGCAGCGAGCATGCCCGGACTTCAGAGAAGGGTGGGTAAAGCACAAGGTCTCAAGAGTGTCTGTCTTCTGGAAGGTTCTAGGTAGAGTGGCCCCTCTGAGTCACCTCCCAAAGTCGAAGGAGCATTCTGAAGGTCCCTGTGGCTGAACAAGGGCCATAAAGAAAGGAGAGGGGCGCACAGTGGCTGGGGGTTCCCTTTTCACTTCAACAGCAGGGACTCACGCCGAGGCACTGGCCGTGGACGAAATGGGACATAAGGGCCATAAGACAACACCGGGCCCCCCACCCACATCCATGCTGTGTGCCCATCGCAAATCTTCCCAGTTAATCTCCACGGCCATCCACAAGGTACAGATTTTAATCACGGCTATTATCCATTGTATTTGCAGGAGAATGTACAAAACGTGGAGCTAAGCATTCTCCATCTCTACAAAAGCCTTACGAACTAACATCGGTCTCATTTTGCAGATGAGGGTGATGAGGCTGAGAGTAAACTGCCCATGTAGCCAACAAGTGGTGACGCAGACACTAGACATGAGGCTCTGCCAGACTCCAAAATCCCCTCTTCAGTGTCCCACAGCCTTTGCATACATCAGTCACTTTTCACAGGTGCTACTCACATTCTTCTCTATTCTACACAGAAGGGGCTGGGGTAGAGTTGGAGCTGCCCCGATTGTGGGCTTCTAGAAGCCAGGGGCACCTACAGGTTCATCTTTCATGTCCATCAAAACCCCACCTACCCTTCTACCTGGACCAGGTAAAATGCCTCTTCCTTCAGAGCCCTCCCCCGCTGCCAGGAGGACGTAATCTCTGTGCTAGCCTAGGACTTGATAACACTGGCATTCACTATTTCCTATTTTCATCTATAAGCTTCTTAAGGGCCACATTTCATGTCACTGTGGGTTTACGGCCCAACCACTAGCACTGTCGCTGATAGCTGAATGAACGAATGAATGAATGAATGAATAGATGAATAGTCACACTTTTCAGGATTCACCAGAGTGAATCAACTTACCCGTTCACACCCGACCACAAACAGCGCTCAGAACCCCTCAAACGTGAAAACAGGAGGCTGTTGATTACAACCTCCACCGAGATTACTCAACCTGGGGAGAGGTTTCGCTCTTGACCAAGAGCGGAATGTTCTCAGTATAAGAGGAAATGAGTTCGCAGTCTTGTCGGCTGCAATCAACACCTCTGTAATAACTTTTCTAGACCTAGCTGGGGCCGGAGTCCTGTACAAAAGGCCATCTCATAGGAAGGACGGCTCAGTCCTGGAATAACCGAATGACTAAAGCCGGCTCTGGAAGTGCTGCCCCGAGCAGGCATCTCCACAGGGTGGTGGAGAGTTTGGGAAACACTCGCCATCTGCTCAGAAACCGAGCTTCTGATTCATTCAGGGCCGTCAGCTGAGCAGGCCCTGATGTTGCAAGAGGGAAGAGAGAAGCCCCTTTGGATCTGACCTCACCGTCCACCCATGTGGCTCGCAGAAGGCCCAGCTGTGCGCCCAGGACGATGAGGCCCCGCAGAAATGTGCAGAATGAGCTGCGTTCCCATGAGCTGCCCTTGGCTTTGATCCTAAGCCTGGTTTGACAGTCGAAGTGTGCTGCGGTAGATTGTTTTGTTTTTTTTTTTTAATAATTGTTCTTAACTAGGGGATCTCTCTGACCCTCCCAGCCATCTTTTCCCCCTTGTTCCAATAAATAGGGAATTCAGGCAGCAAACCGTGTCCCCAGGGCTTATTTCTGATGTCATTTTAGCTGAGTGTCTCCCCAGGTACCCATCAGGTACATCACAGTGGATGGCTTACTATTGCCTCAAACTCACTGTGTCTGTAACAGGGTGTATAAACTCCTGCTCCTTCTCAGCAGATTGGTTCCTAAGCTCTCATCCCTCTAACCTGAGTTCTATCACCTGCCTTCCTTTCATTCCTGCCAAAAGGCTTAGGTCACTGAGTTTCTTCCTCTTCCTCCTACCAAGTGTTTACTATGTACCAACCACGTGTTCTCTTCAGGGCTGAAGAAGACAGGGGTCCTGCTCTTTTCTCTAACGGGCAAGATGTACACAGATAATTAAAACACAGTGAAAAGACCAGCCAAAGCAATCTTGAAAAAGAACAAAGTAGGGAGACTTACACTTCCCAACTTCGATACTTACCATGAAGCTACAGTAATCAGGACTGAGTGGTCCCAGCATAAGGACAGGTATGTAGATCAATGGAATAGAACCAAACATCCGGAAATAAACCCCTACATTTATATATATGGGCAATTGATTCTGATCAAGGCGTCAAGATAACTTAGTGGGGAAAGAATCCTCTTTTCAAGCAACAGTGCTGAGACAACTAGATACCCACATGCAAAAGAATAGAACTGGTATCCACTCCACGCCGTACATAAAAAATAACTCCAAACAAAACAGAGGCCGATATGTGGGAGCTAAAACTACACAACTGTGAGAAGATAACATAAATCTTTGTGGCCTTGGACTAGGCGATGGCTTTTCAGGTATGACACCAACACTACAGGCAACGAAAGAAAAAAATAGATGAATTGGACTTCATGAAATTTTAAAAATTTGTGCTTCAGTGGATACTATCAAGAGATTGAAAAGACAACCCACAGAATGGGAATAATATTTGCAATTCATATATCTGATAAGGGTCTAGTGTTCAGAGCATATAAAAAAATCCACCAATAAAAAGACAACCTAATTTTAAAAGCAGATGAATAGACCTTTCTCCAAAGAAGATACTTAATGGTCAGTAAGCGCATGAAAACATGCTCAATGTCGTTAGGGAAACATAAATCAAAACCGCATTGAGAATCCACTTCGTATCCATAAGGATGACTACCATTGAAAACAAACAGAGAATAACAAGCAAGGATATAAAGAATATGGAAACTTTCCACATCGTTGGTAGGAATGTAAAATGGTGCAGCCAGTTTGGCAGTTCCTCAAAAAGTTAAACACGCATTTACCGTACAAGCTGGCAATTCTCCTCTAGCTATGTACTGGAGAGAAATGAAAACGTTATGTCCACACGAAGACTTGTGACGTGAACGTTCATAGGAGCTTTATTCATAATAGCCCCAAAGTGGAAACAACCCAAATGCCCATCAATTGGCGAATGGATAAACAAAACGTGGTGTGTCCATCCAGCTAGAATATTATTCAGCCATAAAAAGGAACGAAATTCTGACATGTGCTACGGCATGGACGAATCTCGACGACATCATGCGAAATGAAAGAAGCCAGACGCAAAAGGCCACCTATCGTACGATGACATTTGTATGAAATACCTCGAACAGGCAAACGCAGAGAGACAGAAACCCGTAGAAACTCCTCAGCTCCTGGTTTGGGAGTTTAGGAGAAGGGCTGATGAAAATGTCCTCGAATTGACAGAGGAAAGGCCTGCACAGCTGAATATACTAAAAACCACTGAATTGCTCAATTTAAAGGGCTTAATTTTATGATACGTGAATTACAGGTCAACGAAAAATTCTCATTACAGTGAGGAGCGCCGGAAGAGGCGAACAAGGAGAAATCAGGATACCGAGGTGCAAGCCTTGCAGGTTCTTATTCCCCCAAATCCGATCTCACTTCCTCTCCTGTTGTTACCACACTCGGTCTCTTTACTTCCTGACTCTCCACCCCCCTTACGCTGGTCCCATAAACTAGATTCAGCCTCATATGGCGCCTTCATCATTAATCTTCTTTTGACAACCACTAACTCACGGCCCGGCCCACTCCCAGTTTCTATGACTGCCTGTTGCCTACAAGACAAAGGTCTCAGCCTTCTACCTGGTTTCGTGGTTTCGTACTCCCTGACTCAATGGCCCTCCCCAGCCCCTGAGGCCCACACCTCTTCCCGCATTACTCTAGATCCTTCTGATCTCCACGCAGTCTCTCCTGCCCGCACGGCCCTTCCCTGCCACCATTTCCAACCAACCCCACCATTTTTCACAGCCAAGATCAAGTCCCATCTTCTGGCTCCCAACGGCCACAGGAATCTCATCTCCAAACTCCTAGCAGCGGCCGATGGTATGCGCTGCTCAGGACAGGACATGCCATTTTTTGCTGCCTCGTAAGTTCTTTTACATATACAGCACACACACGTCTGTCTGACCTTTGTATGAACTGCGATCCCACTTTTCACTTCCTCTCTAACTCTTGAGGTCCTTAATAGCATGTGCACCCTGTAAAAGCTTAAGGGGCCAGGGACCGTTGTCCGTAGTGCCATCTAGTTCTTCCATCTGAATTATATATTCAACAAATAACCAGTGGTGTTGTTGCTCTAAGAGGTACTTGAAGAAATCAACTGGCTGACTTTCTTGGGTATCCTTGGTAGCCTCAACCCCAAGCATAGGTGGCTGCTGTGCTCTGGGGAGGGGCTGCCTAAATTTAAGTCTCACCATCGCCATTTACTTGTTCATTGTGTAAGTTCCTGAACCTCTCTGAGCCTCTTTACACGTCTGTAAAATGCAATTAGTTCCTACCCTGCAAGTCCGTTGTGCAGGTTAAGGGAATGTTAGCTGTTATTACATAGTTACTGCTATTGACACCAACCATCTGGAATATAGTTCCCTTTGCTTTTCAGATTCAGAAATTTAATCTTGTTAGGGGGAGATCCAACTCAGATAAAAACGTTTCACATTAGCCAAATTCACGAAAGGCCAGGAAACCAAATAGTTTATTGAGAACAGGAAATAGTTTTTCAACACTTTACACACATATTTGCGATCCAAGGCATGTCCTTCTGAAGAGTGGAATTACCTGAGATGCTGCTTGGTGTACGTAGGACACAGGCAGAGGGCGAGGCTATTGAGTGGAATCATTTTCAGAATGGGATAGAACAGGCAGCTCTGCCTCACCATAGGACCAGTGTCATTGAGTTCAGAATCCCCACGGCCACCAGATCTGACATCTTGCTAACTCGCTGCAAGCAAGCACGGTTTGCCTTGCCTGACTTGCAAAGCAGTTACTCATGAAATATTTGTTATATAAATGAATTCCTTGGGTAAGACAGGTTTTGTTCCTTTCCCCTGCCTTTCCAGATTCGAGGCAAACTCACTCCTGTCTCCTTTGGGCAGGATACCATTCAATGGGTCACAACTTTGCTTATTTTAGTTGTGTTTTATTCTCACAGATGGAGACACCTTGATGAATTGCAGGAAATACTCCATTCTCATCAGTCATATGTTTACACATATTCTAGCATGCTCCCCTGGCCTGCTTCCCATCCATATTCTATGTAACTGGCATTCCCCTGCATGTTACAAATGTAACAATGGTGATTATTACCCCAGTGACATTCTCTTTCTACTGCTGGCAGCACTGGCAGCTCTGGCCCTCTGCACAGAGGTCAGCAGCAAATCTTCCTCCGGAAAGGTGATCATCCTTCTGGTAGGTTTGTTGCTTTGGGTTTGTTTTTTGGGGTGTTCGTTTTGTTTTATTTTTGTCTCTCCTGCATGAAATTTAGTGATGCCCTAACAAATTCAGTTTGCAGGTCTTCGGACAAAGAGGTGAACGAGGTGGCCAGGTTTACTGGTTTCCCTCTGGACTTAGCTGGATTCCAGCTGGATTCCCCTCAAAGAACAAACCCCTCTCCTCCGAGGCAATGGCACTGGGCCAGGAGGAGAGGAGAGCCCACCCACTCGTGTGTTGAAGCTCAAGGGGATGCTTGCTGTGACTGGCCCTCTGTGAGCGGGCAGGTTGGTAGATGCTGGGGTAAGACAGAGGGAAGAAAACAGCCACCTCTCTTCCTGCCTTGGATGAACTTGCCAGGATTCCCGCCGCTCCTTAACCTGACTCCATCCCATAGCCCCTGGATAAAATGCCTGATCGCTTTCCTTTCCCAAAGTTTTAAGAAATCAGTAGAGAAAAGATTCAAACTTCGAACCAAGAGCTGCTTTATCTCTCACTCAACGCCCCCCACCTTCCCACCCCCCGCCACACACTCTCTACCCGCTTGGGAATCCTAAGACTTATCTCAGTAACTGTTTACTTGGCTTGAAAAGCACCCCTCCGCCCAACTTGTCCTCATTCCCGCAATTATTCAGTTCTCTTCCAACAAAACTCTCAGCAGCTATCTCCTTGAGGGGTGGCAGGGTGTCAGGACTGGCAAGGGTCTTAAGAATTCAGATCCCTCGAGTCGAGTGTCACAGGGTCCTCCTAGGTATTTGAGTCTTTTCTCTTTCTACGTCCTCCCCTGTAATATTTTCACAAGTTATAACCTGGCGTGCCTGTTCTTAGAAGCCAGAAATATGACAAATATTCAGATAAGCCCATGGACTTTAAAGCTCAGGTCCTGTTGCTTCGCTGGTGAAAAGAATTCAGAGTGTGCTTTATGGTATTAGGTGTGTCTCTCTCCAACAAAATGCAAACAGTCTGCACTTAGCTCCGTACCAAGCACTCAGGAGACACTGAAATACCACTTGGGAAAGGAATTAATGAATCCTGTTGTAATCTACTGTGACATCCTCATGCTTAAAGTACTATGATGGTTAAGTATTTAATGTAAAGGACTTTTTATACCTCTTAAAAGTTTCCATTTTCATGTTTAAGGAGCTTAAAGTGAGGTTAACCTTTCAAGTTCAACTTTTTTTTTTTTTTTTTTTTTTTTTTT
>NW_011888867.1:3127966-3134726 GCF_000151845.1 Pteropus vampyrus
GGGGGGGGGGGGGGGGGCGGGGCGGGAGTGTGTGTGTCTGTCTTTGGCAGTTGAGTTTCTAGTACCAGAGATGGCTGTGTTTCCAGACAAGGTTTACCGTGACCTTTTGGGAGTACCTCTGACGCTCAGGAACTGGCTCGAAGATAATTACAGCTGACCCTTGCGTGGGAGCAGACGGAGGATGCCACCCGGCTGCCCTCTTTCCTCGGCAGAGCTGGGATGCGACTCAGTTTGGGGGCCTCCCCGACCTTGCCCCGGGGAGCACAAAATGGTGTCATTTGCACACTGTCCCGTCGAAAAGGAAACAACTGAAACGCAGAGCTGTGTCTATCGTAGCGGAAAAAGGCGTTCCAAAAAATAGGGAGGGCCACCACGAAGAGCCCGCGGGGCTGTAGAGAGATGCTCCGTCTCTCCGAAGCAGATGGCTCGGCACAGACACCCCCCCCCCCAATCGTTTCCCTAGGGCTGGGGATTTTTTTCTTGGCGTGGAATTACAAAAGCAGAGGTTAGGGCCACTCCTCCCTCCAAGTAGGATCCCTCCCACACTGGGACCACCTGGAGCTTTGGAAAGTGTGAATTTGCCTTTCAGAGCAGGACGCAGCAACCTCCAGCTCTAAAGGTCACGAGTTAGCTCACAATTCCTCCCACCGACACTTAGTGAGCAACTCCTAGGCACCAGACATTGTTTCGGCCTTGGAGATCAAGGCTAAGACAAAGCTGTGTCCTTGCGAACTTATATTTTACCAGGGAAACGGATAATCAAGACCCAAGAAAAGAAATAAAACACTGACAAATGTTCACACATGCCACCAACACAGTACGCTGGGCAGAAAGCGACAAGGGATGGGAAGAGGATGTGAGAATAAGCAGAGGGGAAGATGGAAAGATGCACACGACTGAGCTAGCAGCGTCCCCAGCCTCAGAGCTAACACGTTGGAAGTCTAAGGGGTCACGCAGTCACTGACATCGCTGGCCAAGTTCAACACGTAGCCTCAAACCTACTCAAACCTCGGTGTTTACAGCCTTCCTCCACTCCCTGGCGCTACTCAGGAACCCTCCAGCCACTTCAGTCCCGGGCCTCTTCCAGCCCACCCCCATCGACAGCGTCCTGAATGTGTCCCGCAGGTGGGCACACAGGGCGTCAGACCCGGCAGTCCTCAGAGGGAGACCAGGGCTCCACTGGGGGGACCCTCCCTCCACCCCGGCACTCCAGAACCTCCCTCCCAATTCCATGGGCCCAGTGCCTTCTGAGGCCATGGGCGTTTCTCCAGTACAGGCCTGCAGGAAAGCCCAGTCCGGCCGGTGGAAGGCTCCTTGCTGTTATCTGTCACCCTGTCCCTTGTGAGCTGAGCCGGGGGTGGCCGGAGGTGGGCTCACCAGGAGGAAGGTCCCCTCTGCTCCCCACCTTTGTTGACTGTGGGTTCAGGAGCTCCTTCTCGCGCTCTGCTCAGCTCTTTCTGTGGGACCTGGCACCTGCTGAGCCGCTGCCTTTCCTCCCGGGGCCCCCAGACTCCTGCGCACAAACTCCCGAGTTCCCCTCTGCTTTCCCGGTTAACCTCACATGTCAGGCCCAGGCATTCCAGCAAGTCGGGGCCCCCTCACCCCCACCAGCAACTGCCTGCAGGGAGCCGGGGGCGCTGCGTCTTACCTCCTTCTGCCAAAAACCAGAGCGATGCTCTTCCCAAAACCAACAGCAGAACCGGCACCTTCCACATCTTCTCGGTTAACTCGCTCTCTTTGGAACAGCTAGTTTCTGTGCTGGGGCGAGATGAAAAATCTGCAGCCACAGGCCCTTGCTTGGCGGAGCGCGAAAGTGGGGGCTGGAATGCAGGGAGCAAAAGTCCCAGCGCGGGAGGGGTCCCCAAGCTTCCTTCGCCGCAGCAGCCGAAAGAGCAAACTTCGCAGCTGGGAACTTTGGGAGTGGAGTCAGCATTTATCTCTCCCGAGGAGGGCGGGAGCGTCCCGCGGTAAGGTGGTCTCAGGCCGGGGCTCACTAGGACCGCCTCTCGCTCTGTTTGGCCCGCGCGAAAACGATGACCTCAGGCCAGGTTTAAAGTTACAGGGCCGCAGCTGTGGGGGCGGCCAGGATGGGCCGACAGCCTGAGCGCTGGCAGAATTGGCTTTTACTCTGCTCCCCAACGGGAAGGAAGGGGGCACATGCAGTAAACGATTTATTTAAAAAAGTGTTTAAACTTTATTATTCTTTTTTTTTTAAGCACAAGGCACAAGCCTAGGTTTTTCTTGTTATGAGAAGTAAACTGTTCCTTGTGTGGCCAGTAATTTTAGAGCCAAGTATGAGATTGTTCTTGTAAATATTGAATTTGATGGCTTAAAAGGGGCGGCGGGGGGTGGGGCAGGTCCTCATCTGCGTGGGCGGGAGGCGGCTTGTGCTAGTAAAATGCGCCCTTGTCCAGCGGGGACCAGAGCCGGCAGGCTCGCGGGGACCAGAGCGGGCAGGCTTGCAGGGACCAGAGCGGGCAGGCTCGCAGGGACCAGAGCGGGCAGGCTCCTGGGGGCTGCCAGAGAGAGCTGGCAGGGAGCTGGGGTGAGGGTTGCGGGGTGGGGGGTGAGGGGGACTCCATGGCTTTGGTAGTTTGGGGGGGGAGGCGGAGCTCCAGATCCACCCTCCTGACTTTGGATGTAGCGCGAGGCTGCGATGCTGGGGCCCACGTGGACGTGGGCAGTCGGGTGAGGTCTGCAGCGCAAGGACGTCAGCGGACCCACCTGGTCACCAAACCTGTGTCCACGTCCAGTCTCAGCTCATCCTCTTTAATCCTGGAGTTTGGCCCCATAATCCCCACTCTGCTGGTTTGAGCCATCTTGTCCTGATCTCTGGTACCAGGGGCTGATAAGAAGAGAGCTCAGAGTCTTTATTTCCTTTTGAACTGCTGGAATTTTTTTTTTCTTTTAATTTTTAAGAGGAAGAGTTGAGGAGGCGGCCTTGGCCCTACTCCCAGATGCCACCAATTTCATTCAATAAAAAATCTTAAGACCAACGTCCTAAAGCTCCATTCTGGGGGTGAAAATTGGTTGTTTTCAGATCCTTATCTCAGACTTATCATAAAAGTCCCATGGGGAGACCACGCTTTAAAAGTTCAGATTCCAGGGTTTCACCCCTACTCATAAACCAGACCCTTTGAGAATTTGCATTTGAAGCTGGCGTCCCCAGAGAACTTGTCCACAGGGATATTTAATATTGTTAAAATGCAGGAGCAGCCTCTGCTGATCTAGGAGGGGGGCGGGGGGAGGAGGAAAAGTCTGCATTTTCTAAGATCCTCCAGGTGATGCCTGGTCCTGGAGCTGATGATGGCTGAAGTAAAGAGAGGCAGGCACCCAGAGAGTCAGGGAGTTGAGATTGTGAAGAAAAAACTGAAGATAAAGAAGATGATCTGAACTGACTCGCGCATCTTGCTAACTCATTGGATTACGATTACTGCATTTTCACTAATGTGTTGTTGAGGGACTGAACGGTGCCGATACTGTCTGTCAAGCCTGCCAGATGGAGAATATGTATAAATCCACTCTAAAGTCAAGAGGGGGGAAAAAGGCCACCTTTGCTTGGACAGGGAGATGAAATGAAGCTAGATGGGAGAATGGGTTAAGGGCCGCTCGTTTAGAGGGTGCTTGGAGCTGCCTTATTATTGAAGGAGAGCCTCTCTGCCCCAGCCCGCTGCCCTCCAGGGATGCGTCTGGATTCTCCAAGGCTGATCACCTGACCTTCTGGTAAAGGATGGAGGAGGAAGGAGATCGATAACCAGGAGTTGCATCCTGTTGGAGGCCGTTCTGGGGATGGGAGACGGGCCAGGACCCGGTAGTCTGGGGACAGGGTCCAGATCCTATTGGTTTGAGTAACTGAGGGTAGTGGCTCGCTCAAGTGGGCGCATCTCCCTCAACAATGCAAACAGCAGCGAAGAGAAAGGGGATGCCGGCCTGGGCACACCTGAGTGGCTCCCCGGAGTCAATGACGCGGGTGGGATTTCAAAGGCGGAGGCCAAGCCCAGAGGCGGCAAAAGAAGGGGACTCGGCAGCTCGCCAGAAGAGTCCTCCACTCCTGTGAAACAGCTTGCGCCCCCAAAGTGGCGACTGGTGAGATAACGGTGACATTTACCCTGCACGCCAGGAACTCCAGGAATCCAGCACTATCTCACGGAATCCTCGACATGACCCTGGGGGAAGAACACTGATAATACTCATTTTATGAACAAGAAAACGGGTTTCCAGAGCAAAACGTTGCCGGAAGTGGTTTCCCAGGCAGTGTGCATCCGACTTGTCAGGGGCCCAAGAAGTTACATTTCTAACGAGTTCCCAGGTGCAGCCGCCGCTGCTGGCCTCGGGGCCCCCACTTTAAGAACCGCTAGTTTAGAGATGGCGCGACCCCTCCGCGGTTGTCCCAGACCCGTGGAGTGGCGGAGCCAGCGCCCCTCTGTTGCTGGATGAGTGCTGGTCTTGCCTAAGCATCTAGAGGGAGAGGTCTGTAAGTTGCTTTTAGGGAGCAGGAGGCCCTCTCCCCCGGGGTGGGGGGGAGGGTAGAGGGTGACCAAGCTGTGGAAGGAGAAAGGGCAGAGCCAGACCATCCAGCCCCGGACCCTCCACGCCGCAGGATGCGGGAACGTTAACGTCAGCATCTCCCACGTTCCCAGCGTTCTCTGAGAGCAGCGGCCGAGCATCTCTCCCCCGGCTGCTCACCGTCTTCTCGGCAGCTTCCCCACACACCCGACCTTGGAGCTCGCATGGCACCTGATAGATGTCAAAGGCACCTTTGTGACTCAGGAATAGATTGTGCACCTAGGGGTTTGAGCGGAGCCCAAAATATAGTTAGCAGGAATGGAGCGAGGCTGGGGGTGGGGATGGCGGGTTAGAGGTGGCGCAGGGACTGAAGGAACCCACCACAGCAGCTTGGTTTGCTGGAAAAAACCTCAGTGTTTTGGAATCAGAATTCAGCTCCATGGTGGCCTTGGGCACAGGCCTCGATTTCTGCTTCTTTAAAATGGGTGTGTTTTTCCTGCGTTGGAGGGTTCTATGCAGGGCAAGGAGTGTGACAGCTATGATTGCTATGACGATTAGGCTGTGCCTCCTCCTGCCTGGCTCTCAGCCTCCTGAGTCCTTAGGTGGCCACCGGTGCCCATCTGAAGACTCAGCCAGCCCCTGGCCTCTAGGGCAGAGGTTCTTTGACATGGACCCGATAGAACTGGTTCCTTTGGACCTTAGGAAACCCAGCTGGACCTGCACACAGGGACTCAGCATCAACTCATCCCCTCTGCTAGTCCATCCCTCACTCTGACCTTCTTCCTGAGAGGCCTCGCCTGGACCCCTATCCTGCCCTCTGGGCCCAAGGTCCCCTCTGAGGAATCAGATTATTCCCAGTTCCACCCAGGAACTATGATTCTGCCCCAGGACCTGCATTCCACGAACAGGGAGCAAGACTGGATTTCAGACCCACCGCGTTGCCAGAGCACCCCACTACTCTCCCAGGAGTCTCCCCAATGCTGATCGTCCTCTCCTATTGTCAGACTCAAACTGTCACATGTCCTATTCCAACTGGGCTGCACACAGTTTTGCTTGTAGACCTCCTAGAAGAATTTTGAACAACTAGGTGCCAATTAATTTCCATCAAAGAGTTGAGTAAGTGTTGGGTGAGGAGACTGACAAACAAAATGGATGCAGTCAGGCTCCCTCCCAGCAAGCCATGGGGTTGCCTGCGGCCTTAGCTACAGCGCCCTACATAGCCCTAGCTACAGCATCCTATACAACCTGTAGAACGCATGCGCACTGTGATTGATTGTGATGGATTATAGTACCAGGCCTTAAGCCACTATTATGCACCTTGTTCTAAGAACAGCCCTGCCTGTGCAGGCCAAGAGCTGGAGCTGTGCCTGTGCCTTGCTGTGACCTGCCGCTACGCCTGAATAAAGCTATGTCGCATCTGCCCACGGCTCCTCACATATTCATCCAGCTGCCAGAACCACGCACCCCAAGCTTCGGTACCCCGAACCTGCAGAACAATAAGTATACGTTTAACAGGAGGTAGAACATATTAAACACTTTAGAGAAAGAAATAAGATGAAGACTGACCGTAATCAGAAAATACATGTCATGATATGACTTGAAAACATCGACTGGATAAGCACACTGACCATGAAAAAAAATTATATAAAATTTTTATCTGTGAATTTTAATCCATACATCTTAACATTTTTTAATAGATCTGCAAAACGTTCCAGTTACACTTAAAAGAGTCAGCATCACTAACGGTCTTTTTAAAAAAAATAAATAATGTGGATTTATTAATTTTTCATTATAAAAATATACATTCATTAAAGAAAATGTGGCAAGCAGGAAAGCCGAAAAATTATCGTATGGCCAGATTTCTTTGTGTGCTTCTTTTCTTTTTCTTTTGACGTAATTTCAAATTTGAAGAAAAATTGGAAGAATAGAGCAAGCACTCCCATGTACCCTTGACCCATATTCACTGATTTGTTTATATTTTGCCCCGCGTGCTGCATCATTATTTCTAGATTGATATATATTTATTCGCATATTGGTCTTCTTCCGAAGCGCTTGAGAGTCAGTCATGAGATACTAGTACCAAATACGTGGGCGTGAATTTCCTGAACAAAGAGATGGTCTCTTTCATAGTCACAGTAGGAATTGCAAAATCACAAGACTTAATATTAAAACAGCACTTTAAAAATAAATTAAAAATAAAATAAAATTTCGTCTCATCTGCACTCCATATTCAAATTTTGACAATTTTCCCAAT
>NW_011888867.1:3134991-3145607 GCF_000151845.1 Pteropus vampyrus
CACTTTAGAGAAAGAAATAAGATGAAGACTGACCGTAATCAGAAAATACATGTCATGATATGACTTGAAAACATCGACTGGATAAGCACACTGACCATGAAAAAAAATTATATAAAATTTTTATCTGTGAATTTTAATCCATACATCTTGACATTTTTTAATAGATCTGCAAAACGTTCCAGTTACACTTAAAAGAGTCAGCATCACTAACGGTCTTTTTTTTTAAAAAAAAAATAATGTGGATTTATTAATTTTTCATTATAAAAATATACATTCATTAAAGAAAATGTGGCAAGCAGGAAAGCAGAAAAATTATCGTATGGCCAGATTTCTTTGTGTGCTTCTTTTCTCTTTCTTTTGACATAATTTCAAATTTGAAGAAAAATTGGAAGAATAGAGCAAGCACTCCCATGTACCCTTTACCCATATTCACCGATTTGTTTAGATTTTGCCCCGCGTGCTGCATCATTATTTCTAGATTGATATACATTTATTTGCATATTGGTCTTCTTCCGAAGCGCTTGAGAGTCAGTCATGAGATACTAGTACCAAATACTTGGGCGTGAATTTCCTGAACAAAGAGATGGTCTCTTTCATAGTCGCAGTAGGAACTGCAAAATCACAAGATTTAATATTAAAACAGCACTTTAAAAATAAATTAAAAATAAAATAAAATTTCGTCTCATCTGCACTCCATATTCAAATTTTGACAATTTTCCCAATGATGTCTTTTATAGTTTTTTTTTTCTTCTCCCCAGAATCGAATCCAGGACCACGCTTGGCACTTGGCTGTCATGCCCCCAGAAGATCCTGGACCTCTGCTTCGACCTTTCTTTGTCTTTCTTGAACTCAATGCTTGTTGAAGACTACAGGCTAGTTATTTTGTAGAACGAAAATGCTCCATAATAGGGCTTGGGGTGGATAAGGGGCTGTCTTCCTTTTACGAGTGGGAGAGCGGTTATTGGTCAGGTGCTGCGTTCTCCTGGCAGTTTTACAGGAAAACTTAACGGACGCTGAGGATTTGAGAAGCCGACCACTTGCCGGGCATGCCCCTGGGGAAATCTGTATGCCTCCCCAGTTTGAAGAGCCCTGCCCTGTCCCCCCACCTGGCTGGACCTCTCAGCATTAGGGCCACCTCACCCCATCTCACTGTCATAAAAGGATTGAGGCCAATGTTCACTGATACATTCATCTTTGTGACCCCTGCCTCTGGTGTATGCTCCGTAGATATTTGGGAAAGGGGAGCTTGGGATAATATCTGACCCACTAGAAGATCCTCACCGTGGAGGACCTCCCCACCCCTCATATCCTTCTCCCCGCCAACCCCCTAGCCCAGGCCAGACACTGAGTCAATAGCCCATGATGTACCCCTGGCCAGCCTGACTATGCAGAGACAGGACCAAAACTAAACAGAGGCTTCTGAGATTTCTGTGATGCTGAGAAAGCCCTATGGGCACCTCTCTAAATCTTGGTGCACCCTACCTCTCCCACTGCAAATGGCCAAAATTCCATAAACAGAGATCCATTTCTTAGCTTAAGGATATATCCCTCTCAGGCAGCAAGGATGGCACTTAGCTCGGTGGGAACTGCAGTGTTTGAAGTAGTTGGGTTTCGATCAAGTTTTGATAAGGTGTCAAGGAACTAGATTCTTAGATACTGCCAAGGAGAAAGCACACAAAAGAGAAAGGCCTGGGGCGCTAAAGACACGATTTGCCCGTTTCCTCATTGTGTTTGGTCCAGTGGCGGCTCAGGGTTCACGCTGATGTTGTCACTTGTTGACTCAGTCATTCAGGAAGCTCGGCTGTGACATCTCCTGGGTGTGGCTGGAGCTGGTCATCTTCTCGCCATCCTCTACCTGACAGACACACATGCCATCAGTCCCTCGGTCACCACGCTTAGCCCTCATTCTGATGGGGGAAGGTTGGCCAGGCGGGGCTCTGTGGTTGCGTTAGGACAAGGAACGAGGTGTGATGTTTAGTTTTTTCACTGGTCTATTAAAAGCATCAGGGCTTTCGCTTGAAGCAAGAAGGAAAACATTCAGCTCGTGTATCAACAGGCTTCTGTGTGCTTTGTTGTCCTGGGGAAGCCTGGGGCCTCTCTGCCGGACAGAGTGAGAGCCACAGAACCTGAGAGAACAGACAGCTCTGACTTGGCCAAGGGTGTGAGTGTTCCCTTCCCAGAAAGAATGACACCCCCATTTTATTTACCCTAAACCTGATGTTGGCTCCACACTGCACCAAAGAAATGCAAACAGAAGTCCCTCTGGCCACTGGGAATGTTTTTTCCATCACAGCAAATTGCTTATTTACACACTACCCCCCACACCCCAACCCAATAGAAAAAGTTAGGGAGAAAAAGGTTACTGATAACTTGAATGGTTGAGAGCGTAGAGTCAGTTTTGTGTTTGTTAGTTTTGCTTTTTTTTTGTTTGGGATTTTTTTTGGGGGGGTGGGGGCAGGGATTGACACTGAGTTGTTCGTGGACAGACAGGCATTGAGAGAGGTTGATGTTTTTTACAATTCGGACCAGGACACACAGAAAGCTGCTTTCATCGGTGTGTTCAGAGAGGCCTTCATTAACAAGGGTCCTTGCTACTTGGAAAACAATCTGAATGAATGTGTCTCAGTGTGGGAGGCTGGGAGGTCGGGCAGGGACAGGGCCGGGAGGCTGATGTTTATCTTACTGTGCTCTTAAAGGATGGTGGCCTTGAAGACATCGATCCCAGCCTTTCCCTCCCTCAGTTTCCCTGGGCGGAAAGTGGGCTCGTGAAAATGCTGCTGGCAAGGCCTCTGCACGTCACTGAGAACACAGACTCTGCGAGGCGTGACTGTCTGCCAAAGGCTTGAGAAGCTTCCCCCTGCATTCCGCCAGCTCTCGCCCTGCCCAAATGCTCAGGGCAGCGGCAGCAAACCCCCACCACAGACCTCGTGCCATTCCAGCCTGGAATTCCCTCCCCAGAGCGGACGGTACCTTCCCCAGAGGTGAAGCCCCTGCCCACCTCCTTCCACTGGGCACAATCCCTTTGGAATCGTCTGGATTTTGTTGGTATTTTGGAGTCTCTTTTGCTGAAGTCCCAAATCTGTTTTAATCGCCGTTCAGGAATCTAATTCAAAAATTCAGACTTTAGCGTTTGCCAAGAGGTGGGTTTGGCCGTGATGGGAAAACAGGAAAAGGCTTAAAAGTTAATAAAGCTGGAAGAAAACAGCTTTTATGTTAGCCGTCCAATATCCTGGTCCCCACCCCTATCCCCAGCTGCCGTCAGAAAGGACGAGGACTCTCCTTGCACTGGAACAACACAGTTGAGTTTTCTGGAAATGGCGAGAGGCACTGGGGACTTTCTGGGAGATGTTCTCGGGGTGGAGTGGGGTGGGGTGGGGTGGGGGGTGGAATGGGAAGTGTTGTTTAACAGCCGTCCTTAGCAAAGCTGGAAAACGAGCATCTTTTTCTTACTGGCACAAACAACAGGAAGCTACGGTGACAGATTACTGATTCTCTCATTCGCCAACTATCTATTGAGCATCAACTGTGTGCCAGGCAGCGTCCCAGGCTCCAGGGACATAGTTGGGAATGAGGCATCCAGGTGGCTGTTTCAGAGCCTTTTATATTCTGTGGGGGAGGCAGATGGTAGGTATGGAAATAAATAAGGTAAGTAGAGGTTGTGCCGAGTGTTTGAAAAAGAAAAAAAAAAGGGTCAGTGTTCTCCCAAGTGGGGCGCACACCACTGGAGGCAGCGTTGACCCTCGGAGGGGACACATAGGCAGCGAAGTTGAATGTACATCACTTTATAGATTCTCGACGAACATGTGTCCTCTCTGTTAACATGGACCTACCTCCCCTTTCACAATTGCTTTTCTTCCACTTTGCTATAGAAAGACAAACCTCGTAAGCATCTTTAATCCTGCTACAGTGCACTGCCTAAGGGATGTCAAAACCTCCTAATGGCAGATAAGGGACAGTGTGAAAAGCTGGTGGCATGCAAGCCTCCTTTAAGTGAAGTACCGTCAGCCCACAGGAAAGCTTTATGTTTTTTCCTGGAATACGGATATTTCTCTCTATTTTTTTTTTAAATTTTTCATTTTTCAGTTGCAGTTGACATTCATTATTATGTTAGTTTCAGGTGTATAGCATAGTAGGTAGGCATTTATGTAACTTACAAAGTGACCCCAGCTGACACCACACATAGTTATTACAATATTACTGATTATATTCCCTATGCTGTATTTTTTTTGTCCTGAATATTTCTGTTAAGTGTGAAATCCAGCTTTGGCGTTGGGGTATTTGGACCGAGGCTGGGTTATTCTGAATTCGGGTGGTGAGAGTGATGACAATTTAATTTGATGAACTGCCCTGTTCCATACCCTGGCTCTTGACCCAGAATAGATGTGTGGCTCCGGGGGAGGGCCCTGGGACACCAAAGCAAAGAGAAGATGAAGGGAAACCGTGGGGGCACCTTGTTTCAAACAGGAGGCAAATTCAAGATCAAGGCTCCCCCTGTGTCTGTATATCCATGTGAATCTATAGAACGAGAAGTCAGAAGAATCAGAACTCTCAAGAAGGTGTATAATAACGTGCTTTGGAATTGAAATAAAGGTAGACTCTTGACAGAAGGCAAGAATGATTGAGATGACCGATTTAATAAAGAGCATTGGAAATCTGAAAATTAGGTTTCATGGCAGAGAATTTCCCATTAATTGAATGAACCAAATTGCAGCCCTGTGGGTTTTTGTGAAAATAAATGTAAATTATTTATTTATACATTTACATCTTTATCCCTTATGTGATAAGATAAAATCGGTTCATTTAAATACATTGGCCAAGGTGTTTTGAAATAAAAAAAAAATGATTTTTGCGTATAACCAACTAAACGAAGGGAAATTACTAGTCACTTAATGAGAGTTCGTAATATGTTTTGGGTATGCTTTCCAGAAACCGAAACTGGCTCAAATGACATATGTTTTTGCAAACCACCCTCATCAGAATGATGGTTTTTAAGTAGTGACAACTCCCACATTGAGGTCTCCAGACAAATCCGTGACTTAAGCTCCAGGGTCATACGTGCAGCTGCCTGCTGGGCTGCCCTCTCCTCGGGAGGAAGTGATGAATGCTTCTGAAGCGAGACATTTTATTTACCCTAAACCTGATGTTGGCTCCACACTGCACCAAAGAAATGCAAACAGAAGTCCCTCTGGCCACTGGGAATGTTTTTTCCATCACAGCAAATTGCTTATTTACACACTACCCCCCACACCCCAACCCAATAGAAAAAGTTAGGGAGAAAAAGATTACTGATAACTTGAATGGTTGAGAGCGTAGAGTCAGTTTTGTGTTTGTTAGTTTTGCTTTTTTTTTGTTTGGGATTTTTTTGGGGGGTGGGGGCAGGGATTGACACTGAGTTGTTCATGGACAGACAGGCATTGAGAGAGGTTGATGTTTTTTACAATTCGGACCAGGACACACAGAAAGCTGCTTTCATCGGTGTGTTCAGAGAGGCCTTCATTAACAAGGGTCCTTGCTACTTGGAAAACAATCTGAATGAATGCGTCTCAGTGTGGGAGGCTGGGAGGTCGGGCAGGGACAGGGCTGGGAGGCTGATGTTTATCTTACTGTGCTCTTAAAGGATGGTGGCCTTGAAGACATCGATCCCAGCCTTTCCCTCCCTCAGTTTCCCTGGGTGGAAAGTGGGCTCGTGAAAATGCTGCTGGCAAGGCCTCTGCACATCACTGAGAACACAGACTCTGCGAGGCGTGACTGTCTGCCAAAGGCTTGAGAAGCTTCCCCCTGCATTCCGCCAGCTCTCGCCCTGCCCAAATGCTGAGGGCAGCGACAGCAAACCCCCACCACAGACCTCGTGCCATTCCAGCCTGGAATTCCCTCCCCAGAGCGGACGGTACCTTCCCCAGAGGTGAAGCCCCTGCCCACCTCCTTCCACTGGGCACAATCCCTTTGGAATCGTCTGGATTTTGTTGGTATTTTGGAGTCTCTTTTGCTGAAGTCCCAAATCTGTTTTAATCGCCGTTCAGGAATCTAATTCAAAAATTCAGACTTTAGCGTTTGCCAAGAGGTGGGTTTGGCCGTGATGGGAAAACAGGAAAAGGCTTAAAAGTTAATAAAGCTGGAAGAAAACAGCTTTTATGTTAGCCGTCCAATATCCTGGTCCCCACCCCTATCCCCAGCTGCCGTCAGAAAGGACGAGGACTCTCCTTGCACTGGAACAACACAGTTGAGTTTTCTGGAAATGGCGAGAGGCACTGGGGACTTTCTGGGAGATGTTCTCGGGGTGGAGTGGGGTGGGGTGGGGTGGGGGGTGGAATGGGAAGTGTTGTTTAACAGCCGTCCTTAGCAAAGCTGGAAAACGAGCATCTTTTTCTTACTGGCACAAACAACAGGAAGCTACGGTGACAGATTACTGATTCTCTCATTCGCCAACTATCTATTGAGCATCAACTGTGTGCCAGGCAGCGTCCCAGGCTCCAGGGACATAGTTGGGAATGAGGCATCCAGGTGGCTGTTTCAGAGCCTTTTATATTCTGTGGGGGAGGCAGATGGTAGGTATGGAAATAAATAAGGTAAGTAGAGGTTGTGCCGAGTGTTTGAAAAAGAAAAAAAAAAGGGTCAGTGTTCTCCCAAGTGGGGCGCACACCACTGGAGGCAGCGTTGACCCTCGGAGGGGACACATAGGCAGCGAAGTTGAATGTACATCACTTTATAGATTCTCGACGAACATGTGTCCTCTCTGTTAACATGGACCTACCTCCCCTTTCACAATTGCTTTTCTTCCACTTTGCTATAGAAAGACAAACCTCGTAAGCATCTTTAATCCTGCTACAGTGCACTGCCTAAGGGATGTCAAAACCTCCTAATGGCAGATAAGGGACAGTGTGAAAAGCTGGTGGCATGCAAGCCTCCTTTAAGTGAAGTACCGTCAGCCCACAGGAAAGCTTTATGTTTTTTCCTGGAATACGGATATTTCTCTCTATTTTTTTTTTAAATTTTTCATTTTTCAGTTGCAGTTGACATTCATTATTATGTTAGTTTCAGGTGTATAGCATAGTAGGTAGGCATTTATGTAACTTACAAAGTGACCCCAGCTGACACCACACATAGTTATTACAATATTACTGATTATATTCCCTATGCTGTATTTTTTTTGTCCTGAATATTTCTGTTAAGTGTGAAATCCAGCTTTGGCGTTGGGGTATTTGGACCGAGGCTGGGTTATTCTGAATTCGGGTGGTGAGAGTGATGACAATTTAATTTGATGAACTGCCCTGTTCCATACCCTGGCTCTTGACCCAGAATAGATGTGTGGCTCCGGGGGAGGGCCCTGGGACACCAAAGCAAAGAGAAGATGAAGGGAAACCGTGGGGGCACCTTGTTTCAAACAGGAGGCAAATTCAAGATCAAGGCTCCCCCTGTGTCTGTATATCCATGTGAATCTATAGAACGAGAAGTCAGAAGAATCAGAACTCTCAAGAAGGTGTATAATAACGTGCTTTGGAATTGAAATAAAGGTAGACTCTTGACAGAAGGCAAGAATGATTGAGATGACCGATTTAATAAAGAGCATTGGAAATCTGAAAATTAGGTTTCATGGCAGAGAATTTCCCACTAATTGAATGAACCAAATTGCAGCCCTGTGGGTTTTTGTGAAAATAAATGTAAATTACTTATTTATACATTTACATCTTTATCCCTTATGTGATAAGATAAAATCGGTTCATTTAAATACATTGGCCAAGGTGTTTTGAAATAAAAAAAAAAATGATTTTTGCGTATAACCAACTAAACAAAGGGAAATTACTAGTCACTTAATGAGAGTTCGTAATATGTTTTGGGTATGCTTTCCAGAAACCGAAACTGGCTCAAATGACATATGTTTTTGCAAACCACCCTCATCAGAATGATGATTTTTAAGTAGTGACAACTCCCACATTGAGGTCTCCAGACAAATCTGTGACTTAAGCTCCAGGGTCATACGTGCAGCTGCCTGCTGGGCTGCCCTCTCCTCGGGAGGAAGTGATGAATGCTTCTGAAGCGAGAGAGAAGAGTAAAGAAGACATTCGGAAAGGGAGGGCAGATGCCACCAGAGTCCCTCGGGGTCAAGAGCCAGGTTATGGAAGAGGGCAGGTCATCAAATTAAATGGAGATGATGGGAGAAGACAGAAACCCCAGACAGGCTGAGGGAAAGTTCCCAAGAACTTATGAGTTGACGTTCTACTTCCAGAAACATCCAACATGGTGAGGACGAAGTAGGGTGGCATGTGAGGGAGGTGTCCAGATAAGTTCCAGGTAGGTGATTGAAACCGCACAGCAGGCTCCCCGTAGCGAGAAGTCCTTCGTGTCCGCCGTGGGAAAGAAGATGCTAAGAGGACCAGTGGTCCTAACGGAAGCCCCGTTCAGTACGGGGAGACCTCAGACAGCGGTGACTTTGGGACCAGAGCAAAGAGCAGAGTTGAGGATCAACAATAACAACAGATGTCAGTTCACAGCTCAAGAGCAGGCAAGACCGATGACATCACCAGCCAACTCAGCAAGGACAGGGATCAAGGCCCAAAGACAAGCAGGACGCCCAAGGACAAAGCCTGAGCAGTCACAACATGTGTGAGAATCACCGCCTTCCACGCACAAGGCAACAGGTGGCAGGTGTGCCCTGCCCACCTGCACAGCCCACCATCCACTTCCCAGACCCCTGCCACTGGCTTAGACTAATAGTGCTTTAAAATCTCCAATCCCACTGAAGATGGCAGGCTTGGAGCTAGGGCTCCAGAGGTGGCACACATGCTCACAGCCGCAATTTATCAAGATACCTGCTTGGTGATCGCTGTGACATTAAAACTTCATCAATGCCAATAAAAGGATGGGGGGCAGTTAGGCAGCCACTGTCTCATGAGATATGAAAACTTCACCTGCACCCAGATATTTAGGGAGAGACGTTCTGAGATATCGACCATTTCCCAAAAAGAGAATGAATCGATGTTAGGGGCTGTTCTGAGCCCGAGATCAAGTTAGCAATAATTGGAGTATTTAATTAAGTTCCTCTAATACTTAATATCTGGATCAAAATGAGGACATCTATGAAAAATACAAAAAAATTCATTCTCCACCTACCCCAAGAAGTGTTTAAGTTTTGGTTTCTGCTACAAAGTGTTTTTCACTACATTAAATAATAATCGCACAGTAAGTTACTCTCTCTTAAATTCTCCTTTATAAAAAATATTATTTCATAATTGACACATGTCAAAAATAAAGAACATAGGAGTAAGTTATAAAGCACCACACAACTGAAGAACAAGAATAACATAAATACTATTGGATTTCCACCCACCCCCCATGCTTCTCTACCAACCTCCAGAGCTAACACCATCACGATTTTTGTATTTATCTTCCCTTTGAGTTTCTTAAAATAGGTTTACCACATATGTATATACCTGAACAATAATTAGCAACTTGCTTGTTTTTAAACTAAAAAAAAAAAGAAGTTTCCTAAAGTATGTAGTTTTCTACAACTTTCTTTTTCATTCAAAATTAGGTTGCTTTTATTCATCCCTGTTATTGCGTGTAGCATAGTTCATCCATTTTTCATTGCCGTGTAACATCCCATCGTGTGGAAATGCCACAGTTTATTTTTCATTTCCCACCGATGGACATTTGGGTTGGGTTTTTAGTTTTTTGCTATTATGAACAGTTCTGCTATGAACATTCATGTACGAGTCCCCTGGCGCCTGCTTTTGAGAATTTCTCTAAACCGATTATTCTTGAGGTGTGGTCCCTGGCCAGCATCACCATCACCTGGTAACTTGTTAGAAGTGCAAGTTCTCAGGCCTGACTCCAGGCCCATTGAATCAGAACTCTGGGAGTGGGACCCAGTAATCTGTGTTTTAACAAGTCCTCCGGGCAATTGTGACACCCACTAAAATTTGAGAACCACTAGTATAAACTTGAGAGTGGAATTACTAGATTATAGGGAATATGCATATTCACGTGCTTGTTTTACTGTCATAGACTGAATGTCAGTTTCTGCCCAGGTTAATATGTTGAAATCTATCCCCCTCCAAGATGGCGTTTGGAGGTAGAAACTTTGGGAGGTGATTAGGTCATGAATAAGATTAGTATTATTATAAAAGTGACCCCAGAGAGCTACCTGGCCTTTCCACCATATGACACAGTGAAAAGACAGCCGTCTGTGAACCAGGAAGTGGGTTCTCAGACACCACATCTGCTGGCCCCTTGATCTTGGACTTCCCAGCCTCGAGAACTGTAAGACATAAACCCCTGTCTTTATGAGCTGCCTAGTCTATGATGTCTTGTTACAGCAGCCAGAAGGGACTAAGGCACTAATTCTGCAAGATAATGCTAAATTGTTTTCCGAAGTAATTCATTCTTCTAATCGACACCCCTGCCTCCTCCCTGAAGCAGCAGAGAGTTTCCATTAATCCATATTCTGTCATCATTTGTTAATGTCAGACTTTTCAATCATTTTATAGCTAATTCTTATGTAATTGCTCTGTGTCAGGCACTGGCCTGTATTTTACATATATTGAATTTTATGTAATCTTCACAATAACCTTATAGATCAGGTATTACAGTAAATCCTACCATAATCTTATACATGAGAG
>NW_011888867.1:3145657-3148093 GCF_000151845.1 Pteropus vampyrus
GCACCACACAACTGAAGAACAAGAATAACATAAATACTATTGGATTTCCACCCACCCCCCATGCTTCTCTACCAACCTCCAGAGCTAACACCATCACGATTTTTGTATTTATCTTCCCTTTGAGTTTCTTAAAATAGGTTTACCACATATGTATATACCTGAACAATAATTAGCAACTTGCTTGTTTTTAAACTAAAAAAAAAAAGAAGTTTCCTAAAGTATGTAGTTTTCTACAACTTTCTTTTTCATTCAAAATTAGGTTGCTTTTATTCATCCCTGTTATTGCGTGTAGCATAGTTCATCCATTTTTCATTGCCGTGTAACATCCCATCGTGTGGAAATGCCACAGTTTATTTTTCATTTCCCACCGATGGACATTTGGGTTGGGTTTTTAGTTTTTTGCTATTATGAACAGTTCTGCTATGAACATTCATGTACGAGTCCCCTGGCGCCTGCTTTTGAGAATTTCTCTAAACCGATTATTCTTGAGGTGTGGTCCCTGGCCAGCATCACCATCACCTGGTAACTTGTTAGAAGTGCAAGTTCTCAGGCCTGACTCCAGGCCCATTGAATCAGAACTCTGGGAGTGGGACCCAGTAATCTGTGTTTTAACAAGTCCTCCGGGCAATTGTGACACCCACTAAAATTTGAGAACCACTAGTATAAACTTGAGAGTGGAATTACTAGATTATAGGGAATATGCATATTCACGTGCTTGTTTTACTGTCATAGACTGAATGTCAGTTTCTGCCCAGGTTAATATGTTGAAATCTATCCCCCTCCAAGATGGCGTTTGGAGGTAGAAACTTTGGGAGGTGATTAGGTCATGAATAAGATTAGTATTATTATAAAAGTGACCCCAGAGAGCTACCTGGCCTTTCCACCATATGACACAGTGAAAAGACAGCCGTCTGTGAACCAGGAAGTGGGTTCTCAGACACCACATCTGCTGGCCCCTTGATCTTGGACTTCCCAGCCTCGAGAACTGTAAGACATAAACCCCTGTCTTTATGAGCTGCCTAGTCTATGATGTCTTGTTACAGCAGCCAGAAGGGACTAAGGCACTAATTCTGCAAGATAATGCTAAATTGTTTTCCGAAGTAATTCATTCTTCTAATCGACACCCCTGCCTCCTCCCTGAAGCAGCAGAGAGTTTCCATTAATCCATATTCTGTCATCATTTGTTAATGTCAGACTTTTCAATCATTTTATAGCTAATTTTATGTAATTGCTCTGTGTCAGGCACTGGCCTGTATTTTACATATATTGAATTTTATGTAATCTTCACAATAACCTTATAGATCAGGTATTACAGTAAATCCTACCATAATCTTATACATGAGAGAAAAAAAAAAACAACAACAACCCACAATTGTTTAAGACACCAAGTGGCATTGTTATAGAGTTGATGGAATGAACATAGGGCGAGGTGGATGTTGGGAGCCAATTTTAAATAAAGTTTCACTGGGTTAGTGTCCCATTTTATATAAGAAACTAAGGCATGGAGAAGTTCTTGCCTTCCCAAAGTTCAGAGGAGCCAGGATAAAATCCTGGTATACAAATGCCTAATAATTATATGAGTGTTCAAATTTTCTATTTCTCCTTTAATCAGTTTTGGTAAGTGATATTTTCTAATAGAACTTGTCTATTTCATCTATATTTTCCTATTAAGTGGAGTAATGTTTATCATATACTCATTATCTTAATCTCAACTATATCTGCAGTCTCTTTTCCTATGCCAGATCTTGTTTATTTGGGCTCTTTTCCCCTTGATTCATCTTACCAGAGGTTGTAAAAATCTTTATCATTCTTTTTGAAGAACCAATATTTGGCTTTGTTCATACTCGTTGCCACACACTAAGTGTTTACCTATATTAACTAATTTAATTGGGCGTATATAACACTTTCTCTTTATAAATTCATTTTCTCTCATATTTTTCATCTCCTTGTCTCTGTTTTGCAGTCCAGATACTTTATTCAGACCCATTCTCTCTCATCTGCTGCTTAACACGCCCATCGAGTTTCAATGATTACATTTTTAATTTCTAAAAGATCTATTTGCTTCTTTTTCCAACCTACCTGATCGATCTTGATAGTCTCCTCTTCTTGGTTCATTTTTTTATTACATAACTTTGTCAATAAACATGTCATACTTTATCTTTTGTATCTTATCATTCCAATATCAGAAATCCATATGACTCTTAAGTCTACGTAGATCTTGTTAATTCTGCTGATCGCACTCAGTGAAGATCATTTCCTTGTATTTGGTAATTTTTTTATCATGAGCCTAAATCTCAGGTGATGCTTTCTTCTGGGGAGGGTTTATGTTTGCTTGTCCCAAGAGGCAGAGGCCGTTACCACACTGGGCACACTTGAGCTCCATTTAGAAAAGTGGGGTTTATGGCAAGAATCTCAAGTTTAGTTCTCCCATCTTGC
>NW_011888867.1:3148143-3155386 GCF_000151845.1 Pteropus vampyrus
GAGAGCTCAGGAGTGGTGTCCTGATCCCAGGGCTGGTAAGCCATCTCCCGCCGTCACATTTGATGACGACTCCCATTCTGCAGTCATTTTCGTGTTCTTTCCCATTCCCCTATCAACCTTGGAGGTTGTCCTTATTTTCGTACAAGTTGAGCAATCATAGAAGTATGTTTACTGTAATCGTCCCAGGATTTACTTACAGCATAGTGGAAGGTACCTTCAGAAGAACAGATTTGCCATTCTTCTGCAGGAGGAATTCAATTCATTTTTAATCTTTGGATTATATCATAGAGAAAGTCTGAATTATGTGTTCCTGTGTCTTTAATGCCTCTGTAACACCTGCTAAGAGTCAGAAACCTCACCAGCAATAGTATCTAGCTAGAATTTAATACCATTGTTTTGTTTTCATTATCTTAATCTTAGGGTTACATTCTATGATGGAAAATGATACTGGATTTCCATTTACTGTAGTGACATTAAGTTTCCTTTAAGGAAGAATTAATTGATACATGAAAAAAATGATTTGATGTAAAGAAAATGTTAAATAAACAATCGTATAGGCTATAGCCAAATATTGCAAAAATCGTATGACAACGAGGGTCGGAACACACTGGACTGCATTTCCCAGTTCCTCAAATCCCACGTCCTCCCCTTAAAGAAGCCTCCCTCCTCGGCTCAGCCCCAAGGGCTCCCATTCTTCTCTGAGTGACTAAGGCACTGTGGCCAGTGCCTCTCAGACTCTCTCCTGATCATCACCTCTTTATTCAGTTCCACGCCCCCTAAGTCACCCCAAGACGGAAGCAAGCTTCTTGAGGATAGTCAAAGAAAAACCCAAACCCAACTCTCCACAGAGTGATTCCTTACATCTCTAAGTCTCCCCATGAGGCTTACCTCCCCTTATCCCCGGCTCTTGTCACCCCCATAAGCCTTGTCCTGTGTCTTACACATAATTGGTTCTCTCGTGGCAGTTGGTGAACTCTGGTTGGGTTTGGACATTAAAACGATTTGCCGTAACCAGAGGAACACGGTTGGCAGGGGTGGCGGTGGGGTGGGGGAGGGGCAGGCATAAAGGGTCAGGCAAGACACCAGTGGGTAACAGAAAATGGGTTATTGCTCCCAGGCAGGCCAACGATCGGAGTAGAGGCATTGAGACCCTAACCATCTTGTCTCTTGGCCCTTCATTTGTTTGTCTCATAAACAAACAAACTCTGGGCTTCTGTTTCTAGAGAAGCACAACATGAACCCATCCCCATTTCCTGGTGCTCAAAGCCAGGAAACCATCTGCACTGACTGCCGTGCTGGCCTCCAGTGCACATTTAGGAGAGCAAAGCTCACACCTGCGCCTGCTTTGTTAAGGTCTCACGGACAGCCTTTGTGTTTACCACGAAGGCAGCATCTACAGAAGCGGATGTGAGTGAGAAGAGGCGATTCTAGACTGAGAAGAAAGCCACTTCCCAGCCCGTCTGTGCTTCGGCCATTTTGAAACTAATCATTCATTTTGCAGGACGTTCTTGCCTTCTTCAGCCTTAAGCTGATTTCTAAGACCTGGGAAAAGCTCTGTGGTGATCAGGTTCTCTCTGGAACTTGCTATGTTCCAACAACTTTACTTACGTAGACTTTCCTTCTGCTTTTTAAGTCAATAGTTATTTTTGAATTCATCGATTTCAACAAATATTTACTAAACAGTCTCTCTGGCGTGGGGTTTAAGAGCAAGGCCATGGAGTCGGACTGGCTGCTTCAAATTCCAGCTCCACTGTGTGATTACGGACACGCTGACTTCTCTAAGGCCGACTTGCCTCGTCTGTTAAATGGACGTAGTAACAGTACCTGCCGCGGAGGGTTCTGGTAATGGAATGAGATCCTTCCTGTGAAAGAATTAGTACACTGCATACTAGACACTCGATGACGGATGATGCTGATAGTGGTGGGAATGAGGATGATGGCACATGTCATGCACCATGTTAGGTTCTGGGGACACTGACATCGATGAGAAAAATCTGTCGCCCACAGGGGTCCATAGAGCATCCACTCGATGGAACAGGCAGTGGTGGACCAGGGTGCTGATTGGACCAGGTGAGGTGTTAGTTTCTTGGCCATAAATTCATATGAGGAGCACTCTCAGCCTCCTGGGAGAGGCGAAGTGACCAGGGATGGGCTGTTGGAAGAGGTTGCTGAGCCTGCCCAGCTCAACCCATTCTCTTCACAGAATGCCTTGTTCTCAACAACTCCATGTGTTAAGCCTACCTGGCCTGCTGTGCAGATGTGGTTTCCCAGCCCCACCTGTGACCAGGTGGCTAAGTGTGTCTGTTTCAGGGATAAAGTATTAAGAAGTCCCTTGAGGCTACACATCTTATGCCACATCCTTTAATGCGGCTTTTACAGTTTTAGGGCCATCATTTTGTTCCCCATCTGTCCAACTTCTCCGTCTACATAGTAGGCACCTCCGAGAGGGTGCCCAGTAATCTCTACCTCCTGGTTGGTATTCATGCCCTGGCACAGTGCTGTATTGTATCAGGGGTGGCCTATGTCACCATTCATAAATGGCAAAAACCAGCATCCATATCATGAGCACCCCTCAGGTGACTCCCACATGGCAAGAAACGGGGCCTCCTGCCAACACCATGTGAGTGAGCTTAGAAGCCAATCCTCCCACCTCAGCTGAGCTTTGGGTGGGCCATAGCCCTGGTGACCTCTTGACCGCAACCTCAGAAGAGACCTTGACTCATAATTACCCAGCTAATCCACCCCCGGATTCCTGACCCTCAGAAGCTGAGGCAGTAAATGTTTATTAGTTTTGAGATGCTGCTAAATTTGGGGATAGTTTGTTACACAGCAACAGATAACGAATACAGTCTATTTCTCAATCATTGTGCACTGCAAAGGGGAGTAAAGGGGTGTTATTGATTGTCTCCCTACAATTCCAACAGATGACAGCGTCTGAGGTATAACACCTGGCAGACTCCATTCTGCTTTGGGAGAAAATTAAGAAGAGTGCTTGAGCACCTGTCAGGCAAACCGGGGTTTGAATCTTGGCTCTGCAATTACTTCCTCCTGCTTGATCACGGGCAAGTTATTTACCCACTCGAAGCCTCACCTCTTACTTAGTAAATGGAAGTAATAATAGTTACTTCATAAAGTTGCCGTAAGGATTAAATAAAATAATACACATAAAGAGCACAAGGATGAGCATTCCCTCCTAAGCTGGCTATTAACGGGAATCTGTGCCATCTCTTTTCTTATCATGAACTTGCACGAGGTACCCAGGGACAAGTCTCTCCATTGCTCCCACCCCACATACCGGTCACCCCACCAAGGAGTGGGGAGGAGAGGAGGACGTCGGTTTTGTAAGCTAAGCGAGATGTGTTTATAAAATAGCAAATATATATTCGCCTTTTGGAAATCACCCCAACCCTTACTTTAATTTGTGCAAACCACAAAGTAATCCTACATGTGGGACGTGAATGAGCACGGACAACCAGCTCTACTCACTGACTTGGTTTGGGACAATCGGTGCCCTTCAGAGTGGGTCCTTTTTTTTTTTTATTTCTAGGAGGGATAGAGTCTGATTATTTTATCAAGAGTCCGTCCCAAGTGAGGCCTCTCTGACAGACATCCAGGCGCTTGAAAGCAAGCATAATGCCCCGGTATTAAGTTTACTGGCTAATTTTAAATCTCTGGGCATCCATCATGTACTTAGCTCTAAATTATATGGTGGATCTGGGTTTTTCTTAGACCTCATCCATGCTGCAGGTAAATAAAACAGCCCTGTGAAGGGGCCGTAAAAAGCCATGTAAAGACTCAATTTTTTCTGTCCTCTTCCGGCAAAGCCTGCAAGTCGCCTGTCTAGGAGAGCTTTCATCCAACTCCTGTACAGTTTGGCAAGCCGGGGCTTGTGGAACGATCCAGGACAAATAACAGCTCAGGTTAATGGAGGCCACTAGCCCAAGGGGCCCTCAGCAACCCAACCTCTCTAGCAGCTCACTCCTCCTTCTGGCTAAATCCTTCAGGGTCCAAACCATCCTGGTCTTCCTTCAGTTTTTGGAAAAATCACTTTGGGAAACATGTAATGTCCATCCTGGGCACTAGAGAGCGCAATAGGGCAACATTCTTGCTGCGGTGCTGCAGCCGGGGAGGGACAGTTTGGCATGTTCCTTCCTGTGCCCCAGGATGACGCCTGGAGACAGGACAAATATAGCGTAAACAATAGTCAGAGGGTACAATTTGGGTGCCACAGCCTCGGATGCCAGCTTCTCTTCTCTTTCTTTTTTTGACTTTTTTTTTTTAAATGTCTAATGAGAGGGAAACGGGTTGGGTTTGGAAATAAAAAGCCTCCTTCTTCAGGTCAGAGTCTAGGCTCAGATTTTTCTGGTTGGAGCAGGCCCCTGTTTCTTTTAATGTAACTTAATAAGTTCATTCACTCACTTGTCAACTAGTGATTGAGCACAAACCACCATGTCTCAGGCACTCTGTAGGACACCAGAAACAAAAGATTTCCCGCTCCAACTGGGGAGGTGGGTGCCAGCCTGCAGGCTGGGCTTCGCTGAGGGGGTGGCTTTGGAGGTGGAGTTATGTGATGACTGTGGGTGTTCAAGGCAGAGGTCCTGAGGATGCGTGGCATGTGGGAATTTCGGACAGAGGAGAGGGGTGCGAAACCCCCAATCACACCTCTCATGCCCTCTGCCCTCCAGGCACACCGGTTTTCTTTCTAATTCCGGAACTTTCCAAGCCCATCCGAGCCTTAGGGTTCTCAGACTGACTCAACCTTCTACCGGGCCTGGCTTCTTGGGCGTAGACCCATGCAGTCACATGGGGCCCTGGGCTTGCTGGAGCCCCGGGCTTGCTTTAATGCCCTCCTGCTAATAGGTTTAAAGGGGCCCCACATTTTTATTTTGCCCGAAGCCCAGCGAATCGTGTGGCAGGCTCTGCCTCTACCTAGAACACTCTGCTCTTGGCGCATCTGGCTCTTTCAGTCATCCAGGTCTTCTCTGCTCAAATGTCACCTCCCCAGAGGGGCCTTCCTTGGCCACCTGTCCGCAGGAGCCCCGCCCGATCTTCCTCGGGCATGGAGCTGTTTTATTTTCCTCACGACGCCATCTCTGTCTGAAATGACCTTATTGTCGACTTTTCTCCATGTTTGTTGTCTGTCTCCTGTTGGTCACGTCGCCTGCCCATGGCCGTGTCCCCACTCAGAGCACAGAGTTGGCCCTGTGGGCACCGGGTGTCAGTGCAGGAGTTGGCAGGAGGGTGGTTGGGTGTGTGCCTCGTGGGGCAGGGCAGGGGACAGGCACGGGAACCGCGCCAACCAACTGCAGAGCAGACTTGTTTTCCTCTACACCTTTGCTGAATGCCGGCGTGCAGGCCCAGCCAAGGCAGCTCCCTTCTGCCACACCAGCCCCGCTCCGTGTCCCCGCTGGTGGCACAGCCCTTCCTGGCGCGGAGGAGCTGTGAAATTCTAGACCAGAACAGGCGGGGTGGGGGGTGAATTCCCCTCTGACGTCAGCGGTTGATCCAACCTGTGTCCTGAAGCCCCAGAAGGAACACCTGGCACTTTCTCTCCCACTTGAACCCTTCAGATACAATCCCGAAGGCCAAGGGAAGGCCCAACAGCCAGGCAGGGCCGTTTATAGCTTCTGAGCCCTTGGCAGCTTGATTCGAGTTAAGTCTGGCTTAAGCTATCGACTAAATGTTTGCATGTGCGTCTTCGGGTTAGAATTACCCAGGGGCACCTGGCACCACACAGCTGCTGCCTCTGAGTCTGTATTTTGCCAACAGATGAGGATTCTTCTGAAATTTCTCCAGCATGGAAAAAAAAATGACTGAATTGAGACTATGGCTTGTGAGACAAAGGTTCAAATTGTACTGTATGCTTTGTATTGTTGAGTGAAAGGTGTGACTTCGTCGTCATCATCATCATTGTTGGTTGTTGATGTATGGAGCCTTTCATTCCATTAATTCAAGAAGTCCTTTTTGAGCATCCGCTCTCTCACAAGAAGGCGTAAGTCTCACCCGCGGGAACCAATGATGATGGTGATAATAACTGTTGTTTGAGTGAACTAGGTACACCACGTGTGTGAGCTCACTCCATCGGGGGGGAGGGGTTCTCGTATTCCCATTTGACAGCTGAGGAATCTAAGTCCTGGAGCCATGTGCTGAGTCACCCAGCTAATAGCATGGACGGCATGTGCCACCCTAGTACCCGTCTCATGACCAACGCCCATTATGCCTCACAGATGCTTTCCCGAGACAGGAAGAAAGATAACAACCGAAATCCTTGGGCTTTGCCTGCAACCTCAAGGTGAGTCCACCAGCCCCAGCGAAAATGAGTCAGTGCCACCGTGCCCTTGTCAGGAATCTTTGGAGGAATTGCCCCGTTTGCTCATCCAGCGGAAAAACCTGGCATCAAGCACTTTTTCTGGTGAAGTGCTGGCAGACAGGCTGCCTCATGGAGGGGTGCAGGCTGCATCCCACGCACCTCCAGGGGGCACTGTTCACGCAAACGGCTGTCTTCTGAAGCGGTGCAGCGGCTAATTGCACTCTTGTATTCAGTGGCCCGGAGCTGAGATTTAGCGCCTTCGTGAAGTTATTCAAAATAAAGGCAGTGAGAGGGTAAACTGAGCTGGAGGAAGAAGAGGAATTTTCCAAGACAGGTACAACCTGACCAGGTATGATTCGGAAGCTTTGAAAAGAAAACAAGTTGTCTTCATTTTTTATTTCTGCAAAACAAATTTTCCCAAAATTCAGCTTAAAACAACAAATATTTATTATCTCACAGGTTCTATGGGACCTATGACCCCGGGAGTGGCTTAGCTGGGTGGTTCTGGCTCAAGAGCTCTCTGGAGGTTGCGATCAAGATGTCACATGGGCTGCAGTCACCTGGGGCTGGGGACTCTGCTTCAAGCTCATTCACATGGTTGTTGGTAGGAGACTTCAGCTCATTGCCACCTGGGCTTCTCTGAGTCCTGCCTGAGTGTCCTCGCCATGGCAGCTGGCCTCCTCCAGAGGGTTTGGAGAGAAAGCAAGAATGATGTCCGAGATGGAAGTCGAGGCTTTCAAAACCTAATTCCAAAATCTAATTCCAAATGCTGTAAGCCCTTTGTCATGGGAGCCACCTCAGTGCAGTGTGGGCTAAACGGGGTTTGGACACCGGGAGGGGGACCGTTGGGGCCATCTCGGAGGCTGCAGAACAGGAGCGAACACTGGCATCCTTGGAAAATCAAATTTTGAAGCCAGTGACTGCATCTGCCAG
>NW_011888867.1:3157191-3170160 GCF_000151845.1 Pteropus vampyrus
GAGAGAGGGAGAGAGGGAGAGAGGGAGAGAGGGAGAGAGGGAGAGAGAGAGGGAGAGAGAGAGAGAGAGAGAGAGAGAGAGAGAGAGAGAGAAAGCACCTTGTATTTGGGGCTGAAGGGTAGACCATAAGCTCAGAAGGACTTTGCCAGGACTTTGCCTGTAAGGCCTGGAAACAGGATGGAAAATTGGTAATTAGGTGTCACTTCCTATGAAGCATTCCCCATCACCTCTTCCCATCCTTTTAGGTGATGAAATCTACCCTCTACTGAGGTCATTTGCTCCCTAAAGAAATCAGAGGACTGGCCTCTTAATAGACACTGGAGAGCTTCCAAATTCAGTATTTCCAATCTGATTTGAGTGGCCCTGCCTAAGTGCTTCCCCTTTACACCCAGTGATGGTTAAAAGATGATGAGCTTAACCTGGTGATGATGAGCAAGCCATGTGAAGATTAGTGTTTAATGGCTGTTGAAAACCAAGGACACCCGCCTGTGGCTCAGAATTGTGCCTCCCAACGCCCTCCTGTCTTCTCGAGTACCTGGTCCAGGGATGGTTTGAGGCTCTTTGAGTATACAGGAGGTGCTCAATAAATGCTTAATTACTGACATAGTCTTTAAATACACATAATTAGCTCATTTAGCTCAATCTACTTTTTCCTGGAGTAATTTTAGGCTTACCTGTGTCCACTTATCTCTCCATTCTGCCACCTGGTCACTTCTGAGGCCTTCTCCACTTTATTCATCAATGGATCCAAACGTACCTCATCTGTAAACTGCTAGGGGAGGGCTAGTCTGTGGCCACAGGAGAAGCCATAAATCACCATCTTTTCCCAAGCTCTGACAAGCTTGTGTACTGCAAGGAAGGGCCAGGACAGGGCATGAGTCTGGATGAGCCAGATGATGGGGGAGGGTTGAAGAGGGGAAAAAAAAAAAAACCACCACTGACACCAAAACAAAGCTTTGTTTAGTTAAACCATCTGGGCAAGGCTTCTGGAGGAATGTATTATCCTCATCTACGGAGGAGGGTGGGGAGGTTGGGTGGCCCAAATCATGGGAGGTGGAGGCAGGAATGAGAACCAGGTCTGCCTCACCCCGCAAGCGTGAGGAATTGGCTGTTCCAGGACCCCTGGGTGTGTTGGACTGGGTGCCCCCTGAGGAAGAGGAGCCAGAGCGGTGTATGCGTCTTGGGACATCCTTGAATTCAATTTCTGATATCATGAGCCGATTGGAAACTGCTAGTTATTCATTTTATGTTTTCTTCACTTGGCTAATGTTCCTAAGAATTGGAAATCCATGAAGGGAAGGATTGTAATGAACCCTCTTTTTTATCTCTGGTGTGTTTTCTCTGACACCAAAGAGTTCTCCAATTCTTTGGACACCAACTACCTGCCCAACAATCCAATTCAATTCTGACCCTATCTACCTGGAATTAGTGTCAGATCCCACAGGTTAAAGGGCTCGGTCTCATTAGATGGCGCCGACTTCACATACCTGTGGTCATTCTCAGGCCACTTGAACTTCTGACTGGCCAGCTAGAAATCAGGGGTTCCCACAACTCCCTCCTCAGGCTTGATAATTTGCTAGAAAGCTCACAGAACTTAGAAAAATGCTTGACTTCTGTTTACCGATTTGTTATAAAGGACGCAACTCAGATACAACGAAATGGCAGCGACGCACAGGGCAGGCTTGGGGAGGAGGGTCTGCCACCCTCCCAGCACCTTGGTGTGCTCACCAACCCAGCAGCGATCGGAAGCAAAGTGCTCAGAGGTTTTTTGGAGCTCAACCTCCAGACTCCCTTTCCACCCAGGAGGTCTGGAGTGGGGCAGGAAGTTCTTACCCTCTAATCACTTGGTCTTCAGGTTGCCGACCCCACCCTGAGTCAATGCATTGGCGCAAACTCAAGTTTGATCTCAAGGGGCTCATGGTGAATAACAAGAGACCCCCCTATCACTCAGAACACGTGGCGAGTTTTAGGAGCTCTGTCCTGGGAACGAGGACGAAGACCAAACATGTGTTTTATTATACCACAGTATCCAAAGGTGATCCGGCCAAACCTCCATCAGAGCATCTTGCACTGGGGGTGTTTTTTCTGAGTCTTCCCACGGTTTCATCAAGACCTCTTCGAATCGAAGGCAGTGACGACTGTTGTGAAACATCGAAGCGGCTGGTTCTCTCAGAGGTGGCATCCATTGTGTGACGCTGCTCTTGCCCGCCCAGTTGCATCAGACAGAAAACCCAACTCAGACTTCGAATCGGCTCAAGCAAAAAGCAGGCCTTTATCGGCTCACGTAACTGAGAGATCCAGAGAGACTGCACGGCCTCTCTCTGGCCCTCCGTTCTGCTTCTCATCAGTTGGTCCCCAGGCTCCACACTGGTTGAGGACCCTGAGTGCACACAGGAGGTGCTTCATCAATGTTTACTGTGGTCACAAAAATGGTCCCAGCAGCTGCAAGCACCACACCCTCACTCCACAGCTTCTCGGTCTAGACAGAGGAAGCTCCAGCAAAACAGTTATTGGTGCCTTCTTGGAACAACTGAGTCATGTGCTCAGCCTGAACCAATCACCTGGAGATGGGGTGGGGTCTGTCAAATTATTCATGACACTGTTAAAACGGTATGGCAGACTTCATTCAGCCCTGTAGCAATAGGTATGGGGACGACTCCAGTGGTGGTGTCTTGCAGCAGGGGAGGAAAATTGGGCTTAACTCCTAACGCGCCAAGAAAAAGTGGGAATTTATAGCCAAGAAGCAGGATGGAGGGTGGGGGAGGTCAGTGGATGGAAAATTACCAAGTGGATGGAAAATTACTAAGGGGTAAGAGGGGATTCTGGCTAAACTGACCTGCCAAGATTCCTGTTGGAGGCAGGCCAGGTGAGCAGACATCACCTGAGGTGGGGAGGGGGGTAAGGAATTTGGTCAGATACCGAGAGTGGGGATTTGGGAACAGGATTCTTGCCAACACTGACTTCTTGAGGACATGCCAAAGATGAGCCTAGTGGAAAAAGAGTTCAGTGGAGCCTGATTCGAGTTTGGTCAAGGACAGAATCTCTGTCAGTCAGATCAGCACCCAAAACACAAGGCTGAGAATGGGGATGAGCTGCATTCGTCAACAGGAAACCTAGTGGGAAGAGGGGATGGTGGGGTGACGATCAAAACATTCCATTACGGGGATGGAGCAAATGACCCTGACCTGCAGAAGCATGATGCCTGGTCCCCCGACGTGCTGGGTGGGGCACGGCTGAATGTGAGTTTGTTTCGTCTGTTGCCCCAGCAGGCCTTAGACATCATCTAGCCCAAGAGCCTTCTTTCAGAGATGACACTGAAAGCAAGAGGGCTCAGTGACTTACTCAAAATGACAAAGTGAGTTAGAGGCTGCGCGGACCCCTCCCTCACGCTGGGGATCAGGCCAGGTTGCACGGTCATGGCGTCCCCAGTGTTCGCGTCCATTCAGAAGGCACTCGGTCATCACTGGATGAATGCATGGGGAGAGCAGCCCTGGGATCAGAGCGTTTAAATCGCTTATGCCATTCCCAGGGGTTGGCGCAGCTGCGAAAGATCAAAAGCTGGCATAAACGGGGACTCGGGAGGCCGGTGCTGCTGTCCAGCATTGTTTCGAGAGGTCTGGTAAGCCTTTCTCACACGTTCGTGGCCAAATTCTGAAGCATTTTGCAACACCTGTGCCTTCATGGACACAGTTCCCCTTTCTGGAACATATTTTCCTTACCTGAAACCGATGCCCCACCTGCTTGTAGAATTCCTATCCATCCTTTGCGACCTTGGTCAGCCACCTCCTCTTCTGTGATACCTTGTCTGATCCCTCCAGGTAGAATTATTTCCTTCTTCCTCTGACCACTGTATTTTGTACACACTTTTAACACTGAATGTCTTACAAGTTATCCGTTTATATGTCTGCATACCACACTAAACTACCTGCCAAGATATCTGAGAGACCCATATCCCATATGCCTTTTTGCCCCAGTTCCTTAATACATAAGAGCTCAGTACGGTTTATATTCTAACTGCACTGAATAGTCTCAAGCCTCCAGTTTCCCATTGTTAAAAAGGATGCCGATAGTTGTCCTAGCTACCCAAAAGTGTTTTTTAAATGAGACAGGAATGACTAATAAATAGAAATACCTTGAGAGAAGGCATGAAGGTCAAGTGCAGCAAACTTTTGCTCTGCCAGAGCACCTGGTTACTCAGCTGGACACGAATTGACCTTATTTGGTTCAGGAAGGGCTTGGGGCCCTCCTAGGCCTTCGGCATCGTCACTGTAAGCATGGGTTTGGCCGGGGGTCAGTTGAGGACAGTGATTAAGAGCCGGTGACTCTGCCTGAATTGTGACTGGATCGCCCTCCGGCCCCTCTCCCTGCTTTGTTTTCCTTCTTTCCATTTTCCCCTCTCTGACATCATCCGCTAGAGCTGTTGGCTCAGTGAATGTCATTCCATGGCTCCTGGTTGCCACCCAGATCCATGCTCCCTCCCTCCTCGGCCCCTGGCCAGACTCCATTCCCTAGCCCCTCTCCACGTTGGATGTGGCCATGGGACTGGGTGTCGCTCACAGAAAGGAAACGGAAATGACTGTTGCCTCTGCCCACCCCTCCCCCCAACCCCGGGCCTGGGTTTAAGCACACAGACAGAAGGCGGCCCCTCCAAACTCCCTTCCACCTTCCCACTGGCTACACCAGGATGTGGCGGCAGGTCCATCCAGGCAGCAAGGACCGCGTCCTCGGTGCTTAGAGCGTGGTGACTTGGAAGGAGTCTGAGTTCTCCTTAGTGACCATGTGCAGCAGGTCACGGTTTCCTTGTCCTTTAGTACATTTCGGGGTCTCCTTGTTTCGGCAACGCAACCTCCCCCTCGTCAATGTACCCTAAAGCTTTGTGACGGCTCGGACTTTGTCCTCTTTGTTCACTGATGTGTTCCTAGTGCCTCGTGCTCATAGTAGGTGCTGAAACATAAATGAATGGAATGAGGCTGCCTGTGTTGGAATCACTGACAAGCCATATGCCCTTGACCCCATGGACCTCAGTTTTCTTACCTGTAATATGGGAATAAGAAGTGGACCCGCTTTTATGGGTTATCAAGGAGATGAAGTTATTTACAGCTCATGGAGCAGTGCTTAACATATAGTACGTGCTCGGGATTAGATATTATTATTATTGCATATCACGTTTTCAGGAATCTGAAAGTGATTTCATAATAAGTTAGAAGACACTTCAGGGGGAAAGAAGCCATAGCAGCTTGGGTAGTAGTTGCGTCTATTCTGCCATTGGCTGGCACAGACGAAGCGGGTTCACCTTTAATTGTTTCATGAACTCAGTGTGACGGCTTTGAGAAACACATGCAAATTTATGCAAATCACATACAAATTCACTTAAAAATAGCCTCCTGTGTGCCTCCGCATTTACTAGAGAATTATGGTGGCTTTATGTTACTCCTTCGGGTTATGTCAGCTTTCCCACCTACCCTTGCAGAAAGACCCACACCTGGAAGGAGGTAGGTGAGTGCACGTGAGGTGCACACGTGGGGGTGTGCGCACGTCTGCGGTATGGTGGGGGAAGGGCAGAGGAGGCCCACGAGGACAGCTTAAATACTGCTCTGCCATTGGGTATGTGTGGCCGGTCCGAAATAAACTTTAAAATTCCAGGTTCTGAGGCCATACACCCAACCAGTCAGCCCATCCAATCAGCAGCCATCTAACCACCTACCATTACCATGTAACAGCACACCTGAGGCCACAAGAGATGCGGAAGGGACACAGGAAATGTGTTCCTGGGTTCGAGATGTCAAACCTCCTGGCAGCTCGCCAGCTGTGAAAAGCTGAGTAGCTGGTGAGCTATCTAAGTCTCGGGCTCCGTAAAATGGACACCTTGGCCTATGACCTGCCCATCTGACACATACTTTGAGATCAGCTGAGATGATGGGTGTAAAGGGGCTTCACAGTCTCGTAAGTGATGAATGAGAGCGTAAAGATCAGTATCCTTGTGGGGGGAGGTGTGAGCAAGGACAGGAAGCCATGGGGCCACCGAGCAACGTGTAGGATTTGTGGGGTCGAACAAATAGTTCTAAAGCATAATTAGAGAGACCCACCTCTCTAGAGTTTTCCAATGCAACTCTGACTTCAAAAACTTTGTTCGATGATCATTGCATATGGCAGCATCATTCATTCAGACAGGCATGCACTCACTCATCCATTCAGCAAAGACACTGAGGACCTGCCCCAAGCAGGGCCCTCTGTGGGGTTCCAAGATTTAAAGATGCGAAAAACATACTCTCAGCTCACAAGGACTTTTTCCTGTTGTCCTTGTTTCTCAGGGACCTCTTCCTTCTCACGCCGCAGCTAACAATTCAGCAAGGGAGACAAACATGTCATCAATAAATACTACGCCACATGCATGGGACAGTAATAGAGGCCTGGAGAGTGACAGATGCAAAGGAGGAACTATTTGGCCGCACCTGGGAAGGTCAAGGCCACCTAGAGAAAAGCACAGGATCTTCAAGAGTGAGCGAGAGCTTGCCAGGTGGACCGGCAGAGGGAACGCTGTGTGCCAGGGTAGAGAAGCATGAAGCCACATGACCACTGGCTTCCAGATCTGATTTGGAAAATACGATCAACGGTGTCACAATGTACCTTTCCCCGGTCACGCCAGCCCAGGCATCCCTGACTCCTCCAAATGCCTGCGACATTTATGAAGCCACCAGACTTGTTTGGCAGTTATTGTACACAGCGAGTCCTTGACTTGTTTGCTGTCTGCTGCTGCAGTGCCTCCCGTCTCTTCAAGGAGATTGTGAGTCCCCTGAGAACCGAGGCTGTCTATCCTACCTTTGTCTCCCCAGGACCCAGCTCAGTGCCGTTCTTGTGAATATTAAACAGGCAACAGACCTTTGTTGCTGGAGGTGCCCAAACGGATGACATTAAGCACCCCCTCAGACGTTGTGCCACATGCTAATTTGCACACGATCTCGTTTAATCCTCACAGGAACCCTGTGAGGTGGTTACTATGAGTCCCCATTTTACAGATGAAGCAGCTGAGTCTTAGATGCAGCCTAGAAGTGTTGGAACTAGGCTTTGAATGCAGGATGACTTGTTCAATGGCTGATGCTTTTAGCTTTGACTCTATTTGAGTTTACTGTCCCTACCTCAGTGTGCTTTAAAAAAAAAAAAAAGCGAGTTGGAGTTTTACGAAATGACATATAGGTCCTGAGCTCTAACCAAATCGTAGTTATTTCTTCTTATGTCTGCTCCTAAGCCACGGGCTCCTTAAGCATGGGGCTGTGCCTGCTCCATGCTTACACCTTCCTACCTAGCATGGCACCTATTCTCCCAGGATGGAGAAGAAAGGGACCAGGGAATTGTCCAGGGAAGTTCTGGAAGACTCCCTGGAGGAAGCCAGGTTTCCTTGAACCATACTTGGAATGTGGTAAAAGGTAAGATGGAAGGAGGGCATGTGTGTGAGGCTTGAAGGAGGACGTGATGAAGCCACTTACAGGATGCTACGGGACTTTGATGGAGTGGAGAGGAACTAGAAATGTGTTTGGAGGAGTCACGAATTCCCAGACTTCAGAGGTAAAGCTGCTCCACACACAAATCCCTTTCCCTCTGCAGGACCAGAGCCAAAGGCACCTTTGGAGGGATGAAGGTCCTTGCTCCTGCAGAAGAGACGGATGGGCATCACCAGGTGAGATGCCACCGGCAGCTATGGAAAAACTGGTAGCCTAGTTGAGAAGCATCATTTGTAGGTAGCACTTAGTTAATTAAGTAAACATTTCTCGAGTGTCTATTCTCTTCTAGGGCTGATTTTAGGAACTGGGACAACATAATGGCCTTCGTTAAGAGTTTTATTTTAGTGGCAGAAGGTAGAGTGAATACATGAACTAACAATCTAGGTAATGTCAGGTGGTGATAAATGCTCCAAAATGGGATGGGAGAGGCACGTCTGGCCAGACCACTCAGAATCTGGTAGGATTCTATTCCAAGTGCTGCGGTGTATTAGCTAGGCATTGCTGTGTAACAAATTAGCCCAAAAATCTAGCAGTTTGAAACAAAACCCATTTCTTATCTCACAGCTTCTGAGGCCGGGAATCTGGGCAAGCCTTCACTGTGTCCTCCACTCCTGGGGCTCTCACGGGCCGCAGTCAAGACGTTGGCTGGGCTGTGGTCATCTCAAGGTTCGACTGGGAAGGCTCCGTTTCAAGCCCACGTGGTTGTTGGGAGAATTCAGTTCTCGCAACAGACCTGGGTGAAGGGCCGTGGATCTGAGGCCATCCTCAGCTCCTCGCACGTGGGCCTCGCCATCGCGGCAGCTTGCTCCATCAAAGCACACCAGCCAAGGAGGCGAGAGCGCGCGCGCGTCTGATGGCACATGGAAGTCACCGTGTTTGGTAACCCAGTCGCAGAGACAGCATCCATCACAGTGGACACATTCCAGTCCCCATAAAGGAATACCATCAGGTGGGGGTGGGGCCACTGAAGGTCATCTTGGGCATCTCCCTGCCACACACAGGCAGCCACCGGAGCAGGGAGGCGATGTGACCTGATGTATATTTTCAAAGGATCACTTTGGCTTTCCTGAGCCCCCGGAGTGGGAGTGGGGGTTGGGCAAGACTGGATGCAGGAAGGCCAGTGGGGACTTCTGTAAAAGATGCTGCCATTTGGGACTAAGGGCGTAACAGTGGAGAGGCAGAGAGGGAGAGCCCAGGGGCCTTGCCAGTGGATAGGAGGTGGGGGCCAGCGAAGCAGGATGGCGTCTGAGCTTGCTGTGACACGTGCCTCCTGCCTGGGATGACGGTACCTTTGACTCTCAGGACGTGTGCTGTGTTTTTCTCCTCCTGGGAGAGACAGGATGGCACTACCCCCGTCCTCCTCCAGCCCTTATGAAGGTCACACATTTGCTGGATGGCTGGCCAGCATTAGGAGGACCGGCCGTGAGCAGAGAACAGATGTCTCCTTGAGCCGGGCTGAGGAACTGACCCCATGTCCTCAGTCACAATAGCCTGCCCACGCTCACACCAACCAAGCCAGCACACTGGGGGCCGGTGAGGGGGAGGGGGTACTCACCTATAACTGTGCCCACAAAGCCAGCCAGAGCTGGAGAGAGCTAAGGGGTGTGGGTGTGTGTCTGTGTCTGCGGTGTCTGTCTCAGGGGGGGCACAGTTAGAGTGGGGAATATGGGGGCAGGGAGAGTTAACTTGACCCCACCTAGAGCATCGGGG
Organism: Pteropus vampyrus; assembly: GCF_000151845.1. NCBI lineage: Eukaryota > Metazoa > Chordata > Mammalia > Chiroptera > Pteropodidae > Pteropus > Pteropus vampyrus. The sequence continues at coordinate 3,166,401 of NW_011888867.1, forward strand.
TACCCGTAACGAATAAATTCCAGAGAGATGAACACTTAAATTCTTTACCTGAAGAATACCACCTCCATGAAAGCTTTACCTACTACAGGTGAAAAGCGAGAGAAATTGATAATCATGTGGCTACTATTTTTTGTGTCAGTCTCGCTGTTAAACACTTCATAGATACCTCATTTAATCACCAGGACAACCCAGTGGAGCAGGCATTAGGATATCCCATTTCACAGGTGGGAAAACTGAGGCTGAGAGAAGTGACTTGCCCAAGGTGACAGAGCCGGTGAAGGGGAGAGGCAGGGCTTCACCCAGGTCTGTCTGGGTCCAAGCCCGTGTCCCTAACCATTACCACAGCCCTGCCTCCCATCCAGTCTGGTCCAAGATTCATCCCCTGGTTCCAGGGGTGAAACTAGGAGCAGGAGCTTTTATTCTGAAAAAGGGGTTCAGGCTTACCAGAGAGAAGCAAAGCAGAAGCATGTTTTACTGCCGCTCTCACCACCACTAGTCCTAGTGCCAGGAGATGGGCTGCTTGCTACCCTGGGTATAATCCCACCTCTCACCCACGGAGGCAGGAGACAGTGCCCCCTGGTGGTGGCAGCCAGAAAGTGCAGCGAGTGGGACCCTGGAGGAGCTTAGGGTTGGGCCAGTTGTTGGGTAAAGGGACAGACACAGCAGTGACTGTGCAGCAGAGAGCAGCGTCCATCAAGTCAGGCTGGTCCAGGCAAAGGTCCAGAGTGCATCTTCTTTCCTGGGACCCATGGAGTGTCCTCATGCCTCGTACCAGGTCAGCCAGGTGCTGATTGCAAGAGTAACCCAAATGACGTCACCAAGCACCAGCCACAGTCTCATCTGAACCCAGCATCTACACCTAAATTCATACTCCTGCACATACCATACTCATCATCCTGTTTACAATTTAGGGTCTGGAATGTTGGCTAAATTAGATATCAATCTGGCAACCAAAGAAGAAAATCTCATTACTGGATTGTTTTTGCTTACAGAGACCAGGACCCACAAACTGGAGATTTCCTGGGGACTGCTGTCCACATAGGTCCCCAAGGCCTCATGGGGAATCAGACAGGGGACACTTACAAGACAGGAAGTACTCTGCAGCTGGGGGAGCACAGAGCAGGGGTGAGCATTTGGCTTGGCCAGCTGGGAAAGGCATGACGTCACCTGTGAAAATATCAGGATACCTTGGGTATTTGCCACACCCTTGTTCCGAGCCTCTTGATCAGGGATCACAAAGGGAGAATAAATACAGAAAGAGAGCTGACAGGCTGAGTCTCTGAAGATCTACGTCACCTGCAATATTTCTCCTCAAGCTCTAAGAGTCCCCCTTCCGGGGCGGGGCGGGGAGCAGGGTGAGCAGAGCAGCTGGGGAGTCAGGATGCCTGTGAACTATTTCCAGCAGCTATCACTGACTCACGGTGTGACCTTGCCGAGGTCACAGCTATGCTTTCCTTGCTGGGGGAAAATCAGAGGTGGCAAAGCGTGCACTTTTCCAAGGGATGGTAGTCCTGGAATATGGGTTACTCCCTGCTCCCCACAAACCTCAGCCGTGTCTGGTCTTGCTGATATTGATGAAAAACTGCTTAGATTCAGATTCAAGGAACTTCCAGGGACACCTAAAGCAGGGAGTTCCCGCCCTAGCAAGACGTATGGCCACGTTTATATGCAGTGTGTTCCAAACATTTTTCAGATCCTATTCCTTGCCACTATTTCCCTCACGTGCACCTCATGCAGGTGTGTGAGGAGGAAGACATCTCTCTAGTTTCAAGATGGGGAAGTCAAGGTCAAGAGTGGTATTTCTCCAGTTTTATTATCAGGGACCTCCTTCATTATTCTACTTCCGTGCATCCCCCCGTTTGCAAGGCCTTGCTAAATGCTCTGCATTTATCAAGTAGAAATTCATCTCTGCCTTCATTAATCTAAGTCACCCATGAGTGCCAGTTTTCGCTCAATACAAAAGAACTAGGGCTACCACTGAGTTCACTGTCCAGAATTGCAGCATTTACTCTGGGTGACCCCCTTTAGACCCAGTTTCCACCAGATTTTTTAAAATCCTGAAAAGAGTTTATCTTCAAGGGGCCCAGGACCCCCGGGCTGTGAAATACTTCCCCAGAGACACTGAGTGGGCTGCGGCTCGTGGTAGGACCAGGTCCACGGGCCTGACTCCAGCCAACCAGACCAGTGGGAGGGGAGGGCTGGTGCCCACTCGGACACACAGGCACATGAGCGCGCATGTGCAGGACAGCAGCCCAACCAAACGCAATGAGGCGGAGACCTCGCCCCGTAATAAATAGGCTCCCCTAATACTGGAGTGAGCAGCCATAACGAAGCCTGAGACTGGAGAGGTGGAGGACGTAACAGGTCGGTTTCTGGAGAGTTGCAGCAAGCAGGTGTGATCTGTTTATTCTCCCACCTGCCTGCACTTGGTCTGACATCGCCTTAATGCATCACACATGCATCCTGGGCACCCTCACTCACTCCGGGAGGGATTCAGACTATTCCTCCAGCACCTGCCTCTTCAGGGGGATAAGACCAGAGTGGGGGTGACAAAAGCAAACTGGAGACCCTAGGAGAGTGGGGACATAGACAAGAGCCACCGGAGGTGAGGCCTGGAGTGGAAACAAGGGAACAGGCCTCCCCAGGCTCCTGCAAACTCGCCCTCTGTTGAGCTGCTGGCTCCGTTCCAAAGGCTCAGGTTTTTGATCCGTGGGAAGACATCGAGACTCCATGTAGCTTTGGAAAAAGGCTGGGGCTTAGCTTTGTGGTTTCAGAATCTGAGCCTCCACCAATGCACAGCAGGACCAGGGCAGGGTCTCCGGGGGCCTGTTGTCCAACAGTTGTTCCCTGGGTTATTTTGGTCCAGCTTATCAATTCCAGGGCGTTTGGACCAAAATAGCCAACAGCAGGACAATCTCTCTTGGTGGCTCTGTGGGGACTTCCTCTGAGAACAGTTTCTTAAATGGGGGGTGGGGGGAGTAGGGAAAGAACTGTGGCTTGGGGTACGTGAAGAGGGAAATCTGCTTGTGTCTGAAGTTAAACTGACCACGCCTAGCTGTCCTTTCAATCTCGACACCTCCCGTGGGGACCAAACCTGGGGGTTTGGTGGCGCAGTGGAAGTCAAGGTGAAAGATAATTTTTTAACTTTGTTTCTTGATCGCATGTTCCTCCCCCACCCTGAGCTCTTCCCGCGTAGCTGGTGACAGACATATTACCTTTTCTCATTTTACTGATGGGGCACACAGGGTCCGGAGAGGTGGAGGCACGGGTACTGAGGCCATACAACTTGGAACACAGTTCTCCTGCCCCCAGGCCACAGTGCCGGACCGGCAGCAGATCCGTACTGGTGACTGCCAGTTCCCCAACTAGCTCAGGGCCAACATGGAAAGTGCTGACTGGCCCTGGCCTCTCTCTGGGCAGCAGCGGGGGCTCTGGCAGCTGTCAGCCTCGCTGACCCGACCTGCCTCGCTGAGATGGGTCGAGTACGGGTGGGGGAAGGGAGGAAGGAAGACCAGACACCTTGGAGCTCCCCGGAGCCCGCTGGAGCCGCGCCCAACCGCAGCTGGCAGCCCCGGGCACGGCCCCCGAGAACCCGCGGGGATTACCCCGGGCGCGGAGCCACAGTGACCCAGGTTGCGCTCCGTTTGGCAACGGCGGTGGCGCGCGGGGCGAGTCCTTTGGCACCTGGCTGGCGCGGGGGTACGGGGCGCACGCCCCTGACACGCCCTCTCGGGTGCGGGGACGCTCGGGTACTGAACTT
>NW_011888867.1:3170720-3175240 GCF_000151845.1 Pteropus vampyrus
CCGCCGCGCTCGGGCTCTGCAGCCTCCTGCTGCTGCTCGGGCCCGGGCACGCGTGCCCCGCGGGCTGCGCCTGCACCGACCCGCACACCGTGGACTGCCGCGACCGCGGGCTGCCCAGCGTGCCGGACACCTTCCCGCTGGACGTGCGCAAGCTGCTGGTGGCCGGCAACCGCATCCAGCGCATCCCCGAGGACTTCTTCATCTTCTACGGCGACCTGGTCTACCTGGACTTGAGGAACAACTCGCTGCGCTCGCTGGAGGAGGGCACGTTCAGCGGCTCGGCCAAGCTCGCCTTCCTCGACCTCAGCTACAACAACCTGACCCAGCTGGGCGCCGGCGCCTTCCGCTCGGCCGGGAGGCTGGTCAAGCTGAGCCTGGCCAACAACCACCTGGCCGGCGTGCACGAGGCCGCCTTCGAGACCCTGGAGTCGCTGCAGGTGCTGGAGCTCAACGACAACAACCTGCGCAGCCTCAACGTGGCCGCCCTGGCTGCGCTGCCGGCGCTGCGCACCCTGCGCCTGGACGGGAACCCCTGGCTCTGCGACTGCGACTTCGCCCACCTCTTCTCCTGGATCCAGGAGAACGCGTCCAAGCTGCCCAAAGGTGAGCCGGGCCGGCTGGACTCGGGGCTGGGCTGGGGGAGCGGAGGAGGGGGTGGGGGCCCGGGAGAGGCCAGCACAGCCCAGGGGCCTTGATGGGACCTGGAAGAGGAGACTTGGGTGCTGGAGAGCAACAGCCCTGGCTGGGAGTTGCTCCCGGTGTGACCTTTGCGCGTTCGCAGCCTGAACTTTTCTCCGCACTCCGCTGGGGTAAGGGGGTGGGGAGGGACACCGCTGGATTCTCCCCGGTTTCTGGACCCTGATGCTGTCGTTCCCCCCAAGCCCACTTTCTGCTGTCTGAAGTTAGGGATCTGTCATTCTCTGTCACTCATGACAGAGATCATCTCATGAACCTCTGGGTCCTAGTGCTGGTGGGTGTGGCTTTTTTAACAGCCCGTCCTAAGTGGAATTCACCGTCCTCTGTAGGGACACAGCTCAGGGCCATTCTCACTCCCCTAACGGGGAGACAGAGCCAGCCAGTTCCAAGGACGCTCCAGCAGCCTCCAGAGCCTGAGCAGGTCTCCATTTCTCAGCTCCCCGCTTGCTCTTGGCCCAAAGGAGTGAGGATATTCCTGGTGAGGAATGATGGCAGCCGGCTAAGAGCCAGTGATGCAGTGAAGATGGGCACTTCTGTGGCTTTTCAGCCCAAATGCGAAATCGCTGAGCAAAAAGCACCGTGGGCTGCTGTACCCTTTGCTCGCCCCGTGCCCTTCTCCAGTGGTGACGTGGACGTGCATACCCACCTGACACAAGGGCACGGCAGTTAGGGGCCCCGTGAAAGCCAGTGGGGAGGAAGCAAAGGCAGAGCTGAGAAGGAGGGGACCTCGTCATCCAATGGGATGAGCCCCAGACCCGGAGCTGGCAGAGCGTCCTTATCCTCAGGTATCACGGCCTTCCACTGGTGAGCAGGGGACCCAGCAGCAACCTCCAGAGCCGGACCCCACCTTGTCCCCAAAGGCTTTGACAGAATAGGAACCCGTGCCGTGTGGAACACATTATAAAAGGTGACGGAGATGCAGATTTAGCTTCCATGTATCTGATTTTCCATATACTGAGAATTCAAGGATGCCGCTCATCTATGCCCTGAATTCCTGTGCTCACTTATTCATTCCATACTCGGCTAAGCACAAACGCAGGCAGGGACAATCACTCTTCAGCAGACGCAGGCCCCCGAGCTGTCACTTCAAGCCCAGGCAGGCTCTCCCACGTGAACAAGTCCTAAAAGGATCCGAACTGCAAGAAGCAGAGTCCCCCAACTCTAACCACTGCCTTCATTCACCTGCCGGGCTCCCCAGACCCTCCCCACCAGCCGCTGTCCTGGAGACAGGGGTGTCGGGGTGAAGTCCTCATTGTGGAATGGGAGTGCAGTGTGATTCTGATCATTCCTACGGCCTTGGTGGAGCTGCCATCGTTAAGCCCCATTGTTGGCGGAGTCGGTATAATTGGCTCCCATTGTCATTGCACGAGGGCGAGGTGTTCTGGGGTCAGGAGCCATGGGTTTCAGTCTCAGTTCTGCTGTAGATGGCCGTGACCTTGAACAGTCCACCTGTTCTGTCAGACCTCAGTTTCCTCATCTCTAAAATCCTTTGGTTGACCTTTGAGGTCTCTACAGAACCCTAGATGTGGGTCTGAAGATATAGTTTTGAGTCCTGGCTTAAAATCTGGATGACTCTGCATGGGTCGCTTAAGTGTTTTGAGCCTCATCTTCCTCCTTTGTGAAATTGGGACACAGGAGCGCCGCGTAGTCCGTCTGACCTTGTGGTTGTCAGGATCAAACCAGATAATGCGGATGAAAGGAAAGAACAGTATGAGTGTAAAGTGTCATTTCTCCTACTGTCTGTAATGTAGGGAAGAAAAGGGACACCAGAGGCGCATGTGTGGCTGGGGGAAAGGATGGACAGTTTCAGAGCAAGGAACAGTGTCCAGGCCCTGGCGGAGGGTCCAGCAGCAGGGAGGAGATGGTCCGACAGCAGGCTGCGCACGTCGGCTGCCCACAGTGTGGCCAGAGCAGTGTCCCTCGAACTGTGACCCAGAGGCACGGTGGGTGGTGGAGGAACTAGCAATGGCCTGACGTGAGAGAGCCTGACCTAGACTCAGATTTAGGACCCTAGGCAAGTCTCTGACCTCTCTGAGCCTCAGTCTCCCTGTCTCTAACTTCAGGATGCAGTCACAGAATCCCACACCAAATGCACGGTGAGATTGGAATGAGATCGACTGTCAAGGGCACAGTAATGCTTAGCACAGAGAAGGTGCTCGAAAGATGTCGATGGTCCCTTTCCTCCTCCTCCTGCATTTATGTATCATAAAGAAATTAAAACTACCCAGAATCCCGTTATTATTTTTGCTATTTAATTCGGTTTTATTCTCATGCACATACATATATATTAAACAAATCGATACTGTGTTATATACCTTAGTACTGATTTTTTTTTTATCTTATTGAGTCGTAAGAGTTTCCTGTCCTTACAGTTCTTTGAAAATTTAACTTTTAATGGACATGTAATAGGTCATCTTATAGATCTGTCAAATGCACCTGTCTCCTGTGTTTGGCAATGTGGGTTGTTTCCTTTTATTTTTTGTATACAAACGATGCTGAGCTGAACATCCTCATACATGTAAACTTTGAGAAAACTCTGGTAATTTCTTTGGGGTAGACTTTTTGAAGTGGGAACACAGGGTGAAAGTCTGTTTATTTTAAATCTCTGATACATTTTTGCCTAATTGCACTCAAGACAGAGGACAAAGAGAGAGTACCTGTATCTCCGCCTTTCTCAGTTTTATGTGTTATTATTTTTAAGCATGTTTTCCAATTTGATCGGCAGAATAGTGACGTCTCCTTGTTGCTTTAATTTGCATTGCGTGTTGGGTCCCCAGCTGAGTGAACATTTTGCGCGTGGTTATGCACCTAAGAATTGTGTTCCTGGCAGAGGTTGACTGAGGTCTCACTCTTGGAAGTGGCCTCCCTCCTGCCTTTGACAGGTCTGTACACGTCCTGTGTGCCACAAGCTACTGTGTTTTTAATTTGTCTCTTAATTAGAATCAAGTCCCCAGATGTCATCTTTCTCACAATTACTTGCATCCAGGGCCAGGTGTCAGCTTTTACGGGCGCCATGGTCGGGAGTTCCGGCAGAGAGTCAACTGCAGACATGACCCGAGGCAACCTCACCCTGTCTCGTGCTCCCAGGAGAGCCTGCCCCCAGAGTCCTTATTGCTGGACAACAGGGGACAGTGGCCCAGCTTCCTGCCCATCTAGGACAGCCCCGGAGCTCACAGTTGGGGATTTGCTCCGGAGAGGCCAGAAGCGCTGTTAGCTGAAGCTGACCACTCGCCAGCTGACTAAGATACCCAAAGGGTTAATCCCTCCGGCCAAGTGGCCGTCCCCCCCGGAATCTCGGGGTCTCTAATGTAGTTTGGAATGAGGCTCTCGGCAGGCCTTGCCACCTTAGGGCTGGCCGTGCGCTGACACACAGCAGCTCCTCCACGTCGTGTGGGTGTCGTGGGTACCTGGGTCGGATGCCTTCATGGTGACACGAGCCAAGTCGCCGAGTGACATCCTGAGCGTGGTCACCACAGATGGAAACGCAGTGGCTCCACTCCTTGGGAGTGTGCTGGGCTCCTGCCCACAGGTGTTCGCCCACAGGCGAAGCCCAAGCTGTTGAGGCGCCAGGGTTCTTCCCTGCCGCCTGCCCCTCATTCTCCCCTTTTGTTCTCTGCCCGGCTGGTTCCTGCTTAGCTTCCTGTCTCCACCCCGCTGGGCCCCCTGGGCTGGGAGCCTGTCCTGTGTGATCTCGTGGGACCCCGTACTACTTCTATGCTGCTCGACACTGCCAGGTCACCGGTCTGGCCCCTTTAGAGGACAAAATGCGTCTTGCTCTTCTCTGAATCCCCAGCGGCTAACACAGCTTCAGGCATGTTTGGAAA
>NW_011888867.1:3176472-3177826 GCF_000151845.1 Pteropus vampyrus
TCACACACTGTCCTTTTTATTCTTCTCTCCCTATAATGATGGGCTTTCTCTACTTTCTCATCCATGTGGCAAAAAGTATGCTGCTTCGTTCAAAAGACCGGCTGAGGCTGGGTGGGATTGTGTCCTTGGTCCGATGGGAGCTGTCCCTCTCTTGGTCTAGTCAGCTGAGGGGATGGATGGGGTGACATTGTACACAAGGGCTCCAGGAGCTTGTCCGGTTACCATGGGTGTGGGGTGGAGTTTAGGGAGCAGGGCCGGGCAGGCCACCTGCTAAGCGTTCATGACCGAGGCTGCGGTTCTAGTTAACTGTCCGATGCCAATAAATCCCATGAGGTTCCTGGACCCCAGTGTCCCCTGATCAAATGCAGATGACAGCACCTGCTCTTTGACCTCAAGTGACGTCATATGAAGATATTGAAAGCACACTTTCCTCCAGCACCACACGTCAAGGCTATTCCTTTTGTTCGTTTGTTCATCCAAATCCTAGAAGTGCAGACGAGCCAGATATGCTCATAGGCCGGATTTGAGAATTGCTCGTCAAACCCCAGACGTCTGATGACCCATACAGACGGGCGCTGTCTGCCTTTTCACGGCACATGCTCCCAGCGGCTCCACTTCAGAGGCTGCCGATCGAGGAACCCTCCATCTCCTCCAGCCACCGGGCTGGTCAGGGGAGTCAGAAGCTCGAGGCAGCTGCAGGCCACTTGGGATTAAGGGACAAGTGTCAAAGCCAAACCAAAGCGCCAGTCATGGGGTCCCCATTCCAGCTCCATCATTAACTAGCAGTGATATCTGAGTCACATCCTCTCTCTCAGTTGACCTAGGTCATGAGTGGTGACCCCACATGCCCGCAGGTGCAGCAGGTGGGAGTCATCAGAGGATAACAGACCACGTGCACATGGAAAACAGTCTAGAGCACCATGCTGGCCAAGCTCCCCAAAACATGTGGGTGGCTGTGTTCCTCTCACCGGCCACCAGTTTTAGCCCCTGGGTTAGATGACCGCGAAGGCCCCTTCTAGCTCTCATTTCAGCTGACTCTGTGCTCTCCCCAGCCTGCTTCCTGCAGGTCACAGGGTGAGAAGTTTCCTTCATCCGTCACCCCGAGGTTTGTCAGGAAGATCAGGAAAATCCTGGTGTAAAAGAGCTTTAGAAAGAAATGAGACGTGCTCGCAAAGGGGGAAGCACCGTTGATCCAGTGATGTTACAAGACAGTGGCTCGTAGACTGTCAGGGGTCCCTCGGTGATCACATGGCAACAGCTACAGAGCAGCCAGCGGACTCATTACCCACCCGACGGCACAGAGGAGAGAGCGTGATGTTCCAGGTCACAGGAATGGCTCGATGATGAGAAGACT
>NW_011888867.1:3178936-3186410 GCF_000151845.1 Pteropus vampyrus
TCAGTTAATTTTCCATGCTTGTGCGCATGACTAGCGCCAGTGCCCTGAGGTTCAGGGGTGGGAGGGGGGCTGGAATGTAGGATGGCAGACACAAGTCACGATCCTGGTGCAGGACCCACTTCTGTGCTGCCCGTCTGCAGACAAAGCAGAAGGACCAAGCAGGACCAAGCAGAAGCCCTTGACCCAGTGCTGCTGGTGCATCTTCCCCTAGGAGAAATCAGCTGATTACTTAATCAGGAGAAGTGTCTGCCGGCTGAGACAGGCAGGACAGTTGGGAATCTTCCCCGATGCGGCAGTCGATATTTAATGAAAGCAATGGTGGGGAACAAAGGTTAGCATTATCAGCAATTAGAGCTGCTGCTCCCCAGCGCCTCACCCCTGGAAGCAGGAGTGAGCCCGGCGGGCCTCACATGCCCCCTGTGCAGCACCGAGGGGCTGCAGCAGGGGCCATGGGACCCACGACTTCCCCAGGGGTTCATAGTCAGCTGAGAACCCAGTGCTGGGAAAGAGCACTAAACGGGAAGTCAGGAGATCTGAGTCCCATCTAGACCCCATGGGACCCTCGACAAGTTACCTAACTTCTCTGGGATTGTCACCTATAAAATATATGGGGAGGGGGACTAACAGGTGTCAAAAATGCCTTCGGATCGCTGATGCTGCGAAGTCGGGGGGCCCCGGTGGAAACCCTACCCGTGTGGCTCTGTTTGCTGGTCCTTTGGGTTCGGAGTTCGGGAGGCCAGCACAGAGAGCCTGGCGCAGGCTGAGCGCTCCGACTCCAGGGAGCAGAGCCGGAGGGTGACAGCCGGGCTCGGGCAGAGGGCCGTGGGGCCAGTGCCCAGTGGTCCTCAGAGAACCTTTGTGCAGGTCTCTCCTCCAGGACGTGGGGTGGGGGGCCCCCTTCCCGCGAGTCTTGGCTCCAGCAGTGCATTGGGTAAAGTGGATCAGCCACTCTCTCCCCAACGGACCTTGTCACTAGGGCCTTCTCACACCTTGGGAAGACTTGGAAGCTCTTAGCGCAGGTCTTGGGCTGACAGTTCACAGAACAATCCAAATGGCCAGTGAGCACATCATACAACCTTCAGCTCTACCGTTCAGCAAATTAAATCCACAGTGTGCTGTTTTACGGCTCATCAGACTGGCGAAGATGAATAAGTGGCAAACGCCATAGTTGTCACAAGCTAGGGGGCGCTGTCACACAATCTTCAACTTGTGAGGATGTGTCTTGGGAAGTAATTAAGGCTGTGTACACAGATGCTCATAGCGGCTTTACTTCTAGTAAGAAAAATACTGGAAAAATCATGAGATTGGGTAAGTAAGTCACAGATCACCTACACCGGGGGTCCCCAAACTCCAGGCCACAGACCTGTACCAGTGTGTGGCCTGTTACAGGAACCAGGCAGCACAGCAGGAGGTGAGCAGCTGGTGAAGCCTCATCTGTATCTGCATCCGCTCCCCAGCGCTAGCATCACCGCCTCAGCTCCACCTCAGATCATCAGGCATTAGATTCTCATAGGAGCACCAGTCCTTGGTTCCAAAAAGGTTGGGGACCGCTGATCTATACAATAAAATACCCAGTAGCCATTACAACTGATGTTTGGTAATTTTATTGGTTGAATGGAAAGGTGTTCCTGGTATCGTTAGCCAACAGAGTGGCAGAGTATATTTCTACTTGGAGAATTTATGTACACACACTCATAGGAAAAAATCTAGAATGGTGCACATGTTAGACTTAGTTATGAGTTCTTTTATCTTCCTTTTAATTTCTGTTGTTTCAGTGTGTGCACAGGCTTTGTATATTAAGTGGAATTAGGAAAACAAAATATTTTCAATGACAGAAGTGCTTAGGAGAGGCTGTCTCTGCTCTGGGTCAGGCAGTCCCCCAGGGGCCAGATGAGGGGAAAGGCCCCAAGAGATCCCCTGGCTGCAGCCCTGTGTGTTAGCAAGGGACAATAGATTAATCTAAATCTACCTTCCGCTGTGTCACCATCTATTCTGGGAGAATGGCAGCTCTCCACTCTCCATCTCAGCTGTCAGCTGCTGGGGAACAGTTATCAGTCGAGAGGATAGAACCTGGGGGGTGGCAGCAGGCAGGGGGCCGAGCCACCCTGCATAAGGAAGGTAGCCCGTCTCTTTTGAATGTGCCCTGGCAGAGAAGGAAGAGATGATTACGAAGTCAAAGAGCAGTGGACCCCATCGGGCTAGGCCAGAATGAGCTGGAACCCACTTCGTTTGAGTGACGGGAGATGTGGGTGGGAGGAAGAACCATCACAGGACGAGAGGTAGGCTCTCAGCTTCCCGTCAGTTGTGCGTGGTCACTGAGTTTTCTCCCTCGGAGGGGAAGTGAGTTGCACTGAACCACTCCCACTTTCTCAAGACCCTGGAGCCACCCAGCGCATAGTTTTGTAGGACAGCTGGCAGAGTGACATGATTTGTGGCTGTGGGACAGAGGCTGACAGGACAGGTGTCCAGCCCATCCTTGAACTCTGTTTTCCTGTCATTTGTTGGAGCCGACTGAGGCGAATGTGAGCAAGAAGGGACTGACGACAGGGATGCCAGGTAACTCACAAATTGAAGAGAAGCCTGGGGACGTCCCAGGAAAGAGCGAGGCCACCCTGGTGTCTAGAAAGCAGAAACCAAGCGACAGTTTCTCCAGGGCAGGGCTGTGGGACTGAGTGGGCTCCAGCCATGTTTTTGGTCAATCCGCCCATGATTCAGTGTACGGGACAGAGAGACACTGGCTCAGTGTGGGTCATGTGCTGACCCCCCCAGGACAGGGCCGTCTGTGCATTTTAAGAAAGTCGCACCAAGACCTACCCATGGGGTGAGAGGCAATTGACCAAAATGAAATCTGGGAGCCATCTCCAAATTTAAAAAGTTGGAGAGGGAGACGCCGAAGGTCGACAAATGACTGTCACACATGAGACAGCTGTCGTGGGTTGACCTGCATCCCCCAGAAGGACATGTCCACGTCCTAAGTCCTGGAACTTACATGTGTGACTTTATTTGGAAAAAGGGTCTTTGCAAAAATCATTAGGGATCTCGAGATGAGATTGTCCCGGATGGGCCGTAAATCCAACGACAGGTGTCGTAAGAGAAAGAATTGACAGGCGAAGATTGAGGCAGAGATCAGAGTGATGCTGCCGTAAGTCATAGAACGGCTGCAGCCACGAGAACCGGAAGAGGCTTGGAAAGATTCTCCCCTGGAGCCCCGAGAGGGAGCCCGGACCCCTGGCACTTGAGTTTCAGACCTGTGCGCGAGAATAAATTTGTGATAAGCCACCCTGTGTGTGGTCGTTTGCTACGACAGCCCTAAGGAACTGACACAACCCTGACCTTGTAGAATGACTTTCCACGTTCCTTCCACGGAGTGCCCTGGGCTCGGGCCACGGCTGGAGGGAGCACGGGCTCCAAACTGCATTTGTAAGTTTACCGTGCAGTCTTGGTGTAACATGACTCACTAGGTCTTGGTGGCCCCTGCAGTGACGTGTGCAGGCATTTTTACAGCAGAAGGAGAGGGGAACAGCCAACGGCATGGGCTTTGGAGTCAGACTACCTGACTCCAGATCCCGGCTCCACCGTGTCTTAGCTGGAAAACCTCAAGCGTGTAACATACCTGTTCAGTTTCCTCATCTGCCAACCGGGGTCACGATCGTACTCTTTTAGGCCTGTGAGTCATATAATATTTTGCAATTACTCAAACCCGCAGAAACAGCCCTAGGTCATGTGTAAACCATTGGGCCTGGCTTTGTTCCAATAAAACTTTATCGACATAAACATATGGGAGGGGGAAGGCGGGGAGGTACGGCCCTGGGGCTGTGGCGTGGGGACCTCTAGCCTGGAGGAATGAGGAAGCGATCCCAAGCAGCTGTTTCACACGGAGTGGAGAACACGGAACGGGATGCTGCTGCCCGAACGTGGCCCTAGACCAGTATCCGTTTTGTCCTTTGCAAAATGAGAACAGAGGGCGTCGCGATGAGTTTTTCTTCAAACCAAATGTATTTATGACTGTTTATGTTATCCTGCCCTTCCTGGCTTTAACGGTGTACAAATGTCCCCTCTTTTATAAAGTCACGCGCGCGCTTGCGTGCGTGTGTGTGTGTGTGTGTGTATGTGTTTATGTCTTGACTGGACAGGGTTATGAACTTGAGTGCTATGTAACGGTCCTCTAGTTCTTATTTTTTACTTTTTACCACTGTGTAAAATCCAAAAGCCTGAGGACCACAGCTTTGGGCTCTGGGCTCCTGAGAGATCTTCATGGGCAGATGGTCTTTTCCTCAACTTCTGTCCATTCCTTTTACTCCCCGGCTACCTCTGGGGCAGGTGACAGGCCCACTGCCCCGAGTGGTTGCAGACTCAAATGTGTGCATAGGGGCCAGCCGGGTGGCATGAATGAGTGAGCAGGCCCACGGCATGTGTCCTGTCTCATTATGGCACCTTGACAATTATGTCCACATGACAACATGGCCTTATCTCTTGCTTTAACTTTTTTTTTTTTTGTCCTTAAAATAAAAGACTAGCACTGTCTCGATGACAAACACAAACATGCTGCAGCCTGAGCGTGGCATGGCTCCCAGCTGCCATTTTTAGTCTCCTCATCCAAATCTCAATTCCTGGCAATGAATCTTCAGCTGCACATATAGGGGAGCATCCCTCCACGCTTGGACTGCAGAGCATCCATGGCGCCCTTCTCCTGACGAGCTGTTTAATAACTGAATGTCCGTTTGGTAACAAAGAGCAGCGCTGCCTCAGAGGTTACCTACTTGGCCGAGCGTTTCAGCCCGGAGCAGTGGTTCTCAACGGTGGGGATTCCTTCTCCTTTGCTGCCCCCCTCCTGGGGACATGTGGCACTGTCTGGAGACATTTTTGACTATCACAATGGGAGGGGACATGATACCAGCCTCTGGTGGGGACAGGGAAGGGATAATGACAAACATCCTGCAGTGCAGAGGACAGCCCCCCATGTCAAAGAGTTATCAGGCCCCAAATGCCAACAGTGCAGAGAGTTAGAGACCCTGGTCTAAAGTAAGATCCTGCATGAGAGAAGAGGGAACCCCAGAGTCAGATTACCTCAACTCCCGAGTTCTGCAGTTGGCCCCAAATGTGTCTTTAGAGAGGCCTGGCAGTGATGCCAGCCCCGGCTGACGCTCTGTGTCCCACTCTTTATGTCCCTGTGCTTTGTGACCTGTGAAAACCCATTAAGTCAGCGTATCTTATCATGATAGCGCCATCGAGCGTGTTCCCGAGTCTCCCACCCCGGGTGGGCTTGTGTGTGGCATTGTTTTTTTTTTTTTCAAACAAGCCTGTCTCTTTGAGCTACAGAGAAATGTGAGGTGACATTTCCTAAAAGTGTCACTTTGTAAAGGTGCCAAACCTAATCTCAAGGCACAAAGAATACTATGGAAATCAGAATTGACTTGAGGAGTCGGAGCCAGCAAAAGCTAGGTTTAAACAGCGGGCTCTGTAGGCTGGTGTCATTTGTCGTGGTTGTTTTCTAGTTGATACAGCTCATTGAAGAAGGATTTCTAGAACGTTTTCTCTAGGTAAAAATGACCTTGAAGGTGGCAAATATTATCTTGGCTTTAGAAACTGCCTGTGCTTTATTGCAGTTCTTTGGTGTCCATCTCATTTATGTTCATAACATCTTTGGCTGGGGGTGGGGTGGATTTTAAGAGAAGGCAGGCCAATTGCTTTTCCCACTTTTCCACGGAAGAAAACAGTGTCTACAAGGAAATCCCAATGTAACTCTGTCTTAACACTCTCCTGTTCTGTTCAGGTGCATTTAAAACATTCAGATAAAGTAAATAAAAGTTTGCCTTCTTTAAGAAAAAGAAAGTGTCAAAAACTGTAGTCAAGTGAAAACTGGAGAAACCTGCAGAGCTCTGGTCCAGCCGATTCCTTGAGTATAGAAGGCAGGCACTGATTCTGGGAGAGGAGGGACGTGAGTCTGGTTGCTAGGCAATGGTTCCCGTGGGAAGGAGAGCATCATGGGTTGGCTATAGGAGTTAAAGATGGGCCAGGACTGAAGGAAGGAGGAAGCTCAACCAGTCTTCCTCCCTCTTCTGTTTCTGAGCTGGAGAAGGCAATACATACAAATGAAGACCCAAAGAGTGTCTTTTTTGCAAGTTCGCTGTGCAATTAGCAGGGCCACCCTTTGCCGGGCAGAAACCAGCTAATTAGCATGGAGTGAAGAAAGCATCTTGAATTTCAGATAATACTGGGGATGGCTTGAGGGCCAGCTTTTTGAAAGCAGGAAGCTCTGAAAAAGAGAGCAGCTGGAGATTTTTCTGAGAGTCCAAATGAAGCCAAAGGCAGGCAGAGATGGCGGGCAGTCGAGTTTAATGTCAAAACGTTATCCTTGCATCTCGGAGAAGCCGTGCTGCTAAAACCAAGCTACATAAAGTCTCTGTGCTTCAATTTTCTCATCTGTAGATGGGCATAACATAATGCCTATCTCAGAAAGTTGTGAGAATTAAGAGCTAGTATGAATGTAGCACTTAGAAGTGTTTGCACTTAGTAAGGGTGGTATGAGTGTTCGTCACTACTATTTTGTTTTTCTCTCTATTTCCGGATCAGAAACAGAAGACATGAGCCCTTTGTTAAACATTTTAATGTCATGCGTTTTCCTATGTCTAGAGTCTGTGAAATCATGGCAGTAACACGACTCTGTAGTTCATATTACGTATCAGTCAGGATGCGTGGATCGTGCTTGGTAACAAACACTAACACAGCCCCCATCCCACTGTATCTGCCCCGTCCGCCACCTCACCCCCACCCACACACATCCCCATCCCTGAAGCTGGGTCTTGCCAGGTCTGAATTAGGGTCTACAGAAGTCCTACACCCTAAAAAGATTAAGCTACCCTTCCTTCATCACCCCGAGTTCTTCAGAATCAAAAGAGCATCATGCCTTAGAGTTAAGGTGCACCAATACAGTCTGATTTCTTCCATCGTGGTTTCCCTGAGGTTTTTAAAAAGCTTAAATTCCATTCCAATCAACTTCCCCCACCCCTTTTGTTTCTGGGGAGGCGGGGAGCTGCCCCTACTTTGTACTTTGTAAGCACTGGCTTTGCCAACTTTTAGGCTACAGCCCAAAGCTCGCTCTCATTCTGCCTGCCTTTTTCCAGGCCTCGACAAAATCCAGTGCTCCCTGCCCCTGGAGAATAGGAAGGTGTTCCTGCACGAGCTGTCGGAGGCCAGCTTCAACGAGTGCAAGTTCAACCTCTCGCTTACGGACCTGTTCATCATCATCTTCTCCGGTGTGGCCGTGTCCATCGCTGCCATCATCTCCAGCTTCTTTCTGGCAACCGTGGTGCAGTGCTTCCAGCGGTGCACCCCCAACAAAGACGCCGAGGAGGAGGAGGAGGATGAAGACGACTGAGCCGCCCCTGCCATTGCTCGCTTTCTAGAACCCGGGCTGATGGCTCCCCTCTGAGAAGAGAGGGGAATGCTCAAAGCAGGAGAGACGCCGACCACC
>NW_011888867.1:3187715-3193150 GCF_000151845.1 Pteropus vampyrus
CCGCCCCTGCCATTGCTCGCTTTCTAGAACCCGGGCTGATGGCTCCCCTCTGAGAAGAGAGGGGAATGCTCAAAGCAGGAGAGACGCCGACCACCATCTGTGCCCGGAGCACAGAGCAGCACGTGCTCCATGCCTAGCACCCCAGGCGCACCCGATGGGACCTCTGATCTCAGAGTTTAGAATCGGCGGAGCGCGGAGCTCAGGAAGGGCTCCCGGGGCCGAGGCTGCCTCTCAGCTTGAGGTGTGTGCGTGGGGAGAAGGCGGCCGAGTCAGGCTTCGTAGCTGGTGGCTGAAAACCAACCAAGGGGATATGAGATTTGCAGCGCTCACCCGCAGAGATGATTCTGTGACGTCCATTTCTATGACGTGGTCTGGGAGACCACGCAGCGTCTCCTTCCTCTCCAGAGACAGCAGCTCAGGCGGTGGGGATTGGGGTTCAGGTCCCTCTCCTTAGAATCAGGACTTCTGCTCTTCCTGGAACAGGCTTAAGCAACCCTGGGATGTTACACAAAGAACAAATCCACGTTTGACTAAAATGGCACCAAGGAGAGAGCCTAGAACTAGCCAATGGGTGTTTGTCAACAGAACTGAAACCCTGCTCCTTATCCTTAGCAGTAGCAGGTAGAAGGGGAAGGAGAGTTATACAATTGTGATGGCCTCCGCTCGGACTTACTCGTTCCTCTGAAGTCGTTTCCCCTCCTGGTCCCCACCCCCCACCCCCTAAGTCCTTCCTCAGCCAAATAATGCCTGGCCCTTCTCTGTGCTGGCACCATCCAGACCTGTCATCTCCAGAACTGGCCATAAACTTTCCCTGAGGCCAGGAAGCAGGTTGCATTGGACCAGCGAAATGGTAAGGAAACAAACAAACTGAGACCTGGCCTCTGAAAACCTCCATCAGTGGCCTTAGGGGGTGTGCGACAATTCTTTCGAGCATAAGCCGTGACAGGCAGTGAATGCAAGATGGTATAAAACAAACAACGTCATGGGCCCAGCGGGTTACTGCACGATGGCGCGTGTTAGCCGCTTAGACCTTGCTGGGGACTGACACTTAGACGAGGGGCTCGTGAGAAGTTCCAGGGCATTTCTGGGAATCACCTCTCCATGGTTTCTCATGATACACTCCTTATGTGTCCTCCTTCGGTGCTCCCTCCCATCTCTGCTCCCACGAAGGACTCTGAGTGTGTGCTAGGCACCAGCCCTGTGGGTACTCACTGAATAAGAAAGACAGACCCCCTGCTCACACGGGCCTCGTGGCTACGGACGGAACTTCGACAAGAAAACAAAACTACACCTGCAAGTAGCGATAAGTGCCATGAAGGAAACGAATGAGGTCTTGTGACAAAGTACCTGGTAGAAGCCACTCCAGAGTGGGTAGCTGTGTGTCTTAGCCAGGGTTCTCCAGAAAAACAGAACCAATAGGAGATACATACATTCTGTCTGTCTGTCTATCACCTATCATCTATCTATCAACTATATCTATCATCTATCATCATCGTCTATCATCTATATCTATCTATCTCTATCATCTATCTCTATCATCTATTTATCATCTATTTATCTATCATCATCTATCTATCATCTTTCTCTCTCTCTCTCTACCTACCTATTGAGAGAGAGATTATCAGGAATTGGCTCACATAATTATAGAAGCTGAGAAGTCCTGTGATCTGCAGTTGGCTAGCTAGATACCCAAGGAAAGCTGGTAGTATAATTCCAGTCTGAATCCAAGGGCCTGACAACCAGGGGAGCCAGTGGTTAAGTTCCAGTCTGAGGGCACAAGAAGACCAAGGTCAAGTAGTCAGACAGACGGAATTCTCTCTTCTTCTACCTTTTAATTCCACTCAGGTGCTCAACAGATTGGATGGGGCCCCCCAATACTGGGGAGAGCCATCTGCTTGATTTAGTCTACAGATTCTAATGCTAATCTTATCCTCACAGACCCACCCAGAAACAGCATTTAACCAAATATCTGGGCACCCTGTGAGCCAGTCAAGTTGACACATAAAATTAGCCATTACATTGGGGGAAGGGCTCTGATAGGGGGGCTCGGAGCTGAATCCCGCCTCCTCCTCTCACTTCTTTGCCTCCCGTCCTCCCTTCTTCCACTCTGTTTCTCTGCTCTCCTACCCCCACCTCCTGCCCTTAAGGATCATCTCAGCCACCCTTTCTAGCCCCCGGCATTGTTGGCTCCAGTGGATGAGACCCCTGGCTCAGAGGGGCTGTCTCCTCACAGAGTCACAGGCCACGTGGGGGAAAGAGCAGCATCTTTCCAGACTCCATGGCAACCTCAGCACAAGAGCCAGCTCAGTGGCCCCCACTCTCAGCGCAGGTAGGGCTTCCACTGAGGAAACAACACAGGCGAACTGAAGTTGCTCATCATGGACCATTGGGTGTTGCTTAAATCCCGGTCTACAGTTCCAGGCATCAGTTAAACCTTATTGTGAATGAAGATTCCTGGAGAGTGGGGACTTCACTCACATTGGGCCACTGGAGGAAAGATAGACGATCACAGAGGGGGACCAAAGGTTCAGAGGCTAGGAGTTTGTGACACAAAACAATCTAACATCACCTGCTCGGCCTGGCCACGGACTCAGGTGAGAGGCGTGCACGGCTGGAGTTGCTGCCTGTCATCAGTCTCCACTCCCTACCCCTAGAAGCCCCCTACCAGGGACACAGTTAAAGGCTCTGGACTCAGCTGGACCCCCACCAATGTCACAATGTGTTTCTCCCAGAATCCTAGGGAGACGGTGTCCCAGAGCTGTGGAAATGGCACCAGACCCTTGTTCTACTAGGTTCCATAGAAGAAGTCCCTCTTAATGAATCTGTTTTATGACTCGGTCTGCCTCAAGTGGTTCATTCTGGTCAGTGGGCACAAGCCCTGCACAGCGTCAAGGCCAGGGGTCACTTACTGAATGAATGAGTGAGCAGAGGAAGGGCAGCCGGGGGCTTGTGGGGCACCAATCAGCAATCGCTTCTGCTGGCCGCACCCCAGTTTTGGAATAAACACAATTCTGGGGAAGAAGAAGAGGTTTAAAATATTACCAATTGAAATAGTCACTGCTTAGATATAAAGTTCCTGTGAACACTGGGGAGGCTGGGGTCATGAGGGACATCTGTAGTCAAGCCCAAGAAAATATGCCGACCAGGAGCCACAACTCAACCGGGGAGATGCCTTTTGAGAAGTGACATTGCATGAACAGTAGGCAATGCCAGGGCTACTGTCCCGTGAAGGTCTTCCTTGCACTAGGAATGTCCCTCTCCCAGATCTCCACCATGTTATTTGGGTCCGAAATGTCACCTCCTCGGACTCAACATCACATTGTTTTATTTTCTGCACGTGCATACCAGGCTGTGAAATTATCCCACTTGTTGATGTTGGTTGTCTACCTCTCTGGGCTGGAAGGCGAGCTCACCAAGGGCGGGGACTTGAGCTGCTTGTGTTTCTAGCATTTAGAACAGTGCCTGGCACATAGCAGTGGCGATACGATATTGGTTGAAAGAGCAAACAAATGAGTTCCAGGCACCGTACTAGAACCTCTACCAACGTGAGCTCTGTTTAAGCTTCACAACTCCATGTGAGAGCTGCCAGGATCCCAGCTTTAGAGATGAGGAACTGGAGGCTCAGAGAAGGTGGGTGGTTACAGTGATGGAGTGGGATTTGGCTCCAGGTGCTCTGATGCCTACACTGCCTTTCTCCATCCAACTACGTTTCCTTCTCAGGCCAGCAAGAGGAGGCCGGGCAGGGACCGTGTGGCGTGGCACATTTTGGGGGGCTGTGTGCTGGGCTCCAGGAAAAGCAGCTTGCACTCGCTAGATGCAACCAGAATGAGTTTATCTGGAGCCTCGAATCCAGCATCTCGGACCCCTCCTAGAAAGTCAAAACCACTAGACTATCTCGTCTCACTGTCTCGGTCTCTTTAAGATCTGATGACCAGAGGATTCTGGCAGCAAGACGAATGAGTTCATCGTATTGCGATGACAGCAGGTAGACCAGTGCAGCCCCTCGGACCTAGTCAACAGGCCCCTATGTCGAGTCCAGAGCTGTAGAGGCCAAGGGCACACATCCACCCAGAACCACTGCCCTCTTCTAGAACATTCTCTGGGTACTAAGGACCCCAGGATTTTCTACACAAACATCTGCAACCTCTTCCCAGCATCCCAACCCCAGGGCAGTGGATGTTGGCAGGGGATGTGAATAGAGGTTGGATGTGTAGCCCGGGGTGTCCATACAGGTGTGCACGGGGCACCCTCCACCCCTCCCCAACCCCCAACCCCCGCCAAAGGCACAGGATGGAGACAGAGCTGAGGAAGAAAACGGGGGAGGTTTTAGATGGCTCAGTTCTCCCCACACCGCCATATTCTAATTTCCAAGATTCTCAGAATCATCATTTAAACCTGGTCTACCAAGTCATTAGCAAGGTATTTTTGTCAGGGTAGCTAGATGGAACATTTCCTTTAACAGTTTATCCTCATTTATGACTTGTGAATGTTTAGATTTGGGTGTGCGGAGGGTATTTGTACTCTTGTCCTGGCTTCACAGATATTACAGATGGGCCCGGGAGCCACAGCAGGGACCAGATAGTGGCCACACTCCCTGGCTGTGGCCCTAGGACTGGTTACTGCTTCTGCCCTGTGGGGCTGGTCAACACATGCCTTGGTACAGAAAGGCCGAAAAATGCCCACACGCCGATCGCTTCCACCAGCGACAGAGAAGGGTTTGTTTGTGCTGAATATCCGTGCTCCACCCCCCTCTTCCGCCCCCACCCGCCGTCACCACCCAGTGTCCCCACAGGCTCAGATGGCCAACACTACAGGCATGAAATCTGGATGCAGTCAGTGGCTGGGGGCGGGTGGCTTTTCCATCTCTATTACATTTAACTTGACCCTGGAGCATATCGAGGCTCTAAAGTCTCTTTAACATCCCATCACCAACAACTGAGCCAGCCGCCAGCCCTGGACCTTGGCCATAAACTCTTTTTGTGGCTTCTAGTGACCTTGAGAGTAAAAGTAATCTATTATTCGCTAAGTGGTCTAGTCACATCCTGCCCAGTAAAACCTCCCGAAGGAGACCCCTGTGTGTTTCATTTGCCTGCAACCAACAAAGTAGCTTTGTTCTTTAAGACTCCAGGCCAATAAACACAACCAAACTTTAAATTGTTTTACCGAGTCCAAGATTTTTTAAAAACAAAAAAGAACACTCTTCTCTGCTGTTTGCAAAGGCAAACTTTCTGAAAGTGTGCCTTTTCAGGGTGTAAGTGAGTTATTCTCTTTGGGCCTTGGAAGAAATACAATGTGTGCTTTGGGTAAAACCTCACACTCATATTCAGGACTGTCAGTCATGAACTCGTTTGCTCCCTGGAGTTGCATTGGAACCCCGGCTGGGTGCTGGTTTTCTAAGAGTCATCCTTTCGGGGTTCACCACTTAGTACAGAAGC
>NW_011888867.1:3194670-3214625 GCF_000151845.1 Pteropus vampyrus
CCATGCCTTTGAAATGTCACCATAAAAAAGATAGGGTCCCTATCTGTTTCCCAATCTCTGCGGGAAGACAGAGTCCTAACTCCATGCCTGCCAGCTAGCAGACGCAGATGGCCTGATCACAGGTACCCTGCCCGAACCTTTGTCACGTGTCACTTCCCTGACTCTGCTGCCACCCCGTTCTCCCCCCGCTCACAGTCTGCCTTCAGAACGTCCAGTCACCTCTGTGCAAATGGAGCTCGGTCCTTTCCCCTCCGTCAGCGGTGACCGAATAAAATCTGTCTTCACCGCTTTCACTGACGTGCGACACCGGAGGGGGGGACGGTTCGTCCGGAGCTGGAAAGCTGAGCGGGAGTTAGCCAGGCTGAGTGCGTGGGTATGGGGCAAGGACGTGGGGGAGAATGTTCCAGGTCAAGAATAAGGGAGAAACCAAAAGAGGCTTAGAAAGGGGATGAGATAGTGGTCCACCCCGGCACAGGGCCGTCCCAGACCATGATTCCCATATCTGCAGGCGCGGCCTTTCCATCCATCCCCAGGGAGAGCCTCAGGCACTAACTGAGCTTTCTCCTGCATCCGTCCAGCCTCTTACCCTCTCCGCAGTCAGCTCTGCCCAGCTGGCACTCGGCCCGGCCCGGCCCATCCCTGCTGGGTTGGTTTGGGGCTGCCTAGCCCTCTCTGGGGACCAAGGAGACACTGCTGCCCATGGCTTCCTGTCTTCCCATTTCAAAAGATATCAAGATATAACATACCACCAAGTTCACCCTTTTAAAGTGCACAGTCGGTGGTTTTTGTGTATTCACAAGCTTGCGCAGTTGTCACTAATGTCTAATCCCTGAACGGTTCATCGCCACAGAAAGAAACTCCACACCTGTTAGCAGTCACTGCCCGTTTCCCCTCCCACAGCCCCTGCAACCACTAATCTCCTTTCTGTGTCTACAGATTTGCCTACTCTGGACATTTCATAGGAATGGCATCATGCCACATGTGGCCTTTGGCGTCTGGCTTATGTCACTTAGCATAATGTTTTCAAGGTTCATCCATGTGGTAGCAGGTGTCGGTATCAGCACTTCTTTTTATGGCTGAACAATATTCCATTGGGTGGATTTATCACAATTTGTTTATTCATTCATCAGTTGAGGGACATTTGGATTATTCCCAACCCTTGAGCTATTGTAAATAACGCTGCTTTGTACACTCCTGTACATATTTTTTTATGAACGTAAGTTTTTCTTTTTTTGGGGGGGAGGGGTATACGTAGGTGTGGATTTCCTGGGTCCTATGGTAACTCTGTTTAACTTTTTGAGAAACTGCCCATTTTCCAGAGTAACTGCACCATTTTGCAACCCTCCAGCCATTTACAAGGGTTCCAGCGCCTCCACATACTCAGCAGTGCCTGTTACTATGTTTTTCTGATCATGGCCGTCCTTGGGGTGTGACGTGGCACGTGGCTTCTCGCCCTGTCACTCCACTCGTCCCCTCCCCTTTCCCGCGTTGCCTGTGGAGCAGGACCAGACTCTTTTCTAGTTCCTCTCGGGGCAGGCGAGGAGCCCTCACGGGTCGCTGAGAACACCTCAGACCCGGAGGCCGAGTATAACCACAGCTCTTTCCAGTGTCACCACGGAGAAACCCTTCACCTGGGCAGGTAGCCGAGAGCGGCCTGTGTCCCTGCACCTTCACTTAAAACACGCTCGGTGAGGTTGAGCTAAAGAACCTTCCAGCTGGAGCACTTCCGGTCCTCACTGTCGCAGCGTCTCCTAGGAAACTGAGCCCAAGTGGAAAGGGAGGAAAGGTCTCAGAACACTTGCTTTGACCCAGCTGGGGCAAAGGTGCATGGCTGTCAGGAGGGCAGGGCTTGGGGCAAGGAGAGGGCTTGGTGCAGCCAGGCTGCCCAGAACCCCGCAGGGCTCCCCATTCTCAGCAGATGGCAGAGCCTCCTGCGAGAATGTAGCCCCGGCTGCAGGAGCCGGAGCAAATGTTCGCTCCAATTCGCAATCCCGCTACAAAGGCGTATGCTTGCCTCCCAAAAGGACAGCCATGTCACCCGGCAAAATCAGATTCTCCGTCGCTGGAATGGCTGGGGCAGGGGCGTATGCTGGGCCGAGTCAGCCAGTCTGAGCAGCTGGGATGTGCTTTCCGGTTGGGCTTTGTCCATCCCCCATGGCTGCGACAGCAGTGGCCTGACAGCCACCGCCGTGGCCCCCTCTGGAGTTTGCCCACCAGCAGTTGAAGCCGCCACCTGGGAGTTACACAGGACTCTCCCTCGGGTGTGCCGGGAAAATGGCTCACCAGATAAAAGTCCCTGATTTGTAGCATTCGCCAATTTCTGTGGTGTAAATATTTCCCCTTTGGCTAATCTCAAGCTACCAGTGTGATCGATGTCACTGAGCGCGGAGTTGGGAAGAGACGCACAGCGGTCTCACCAGCTCATAGCAACCGGCAGCAGCACACACTGCCCTCCTCCCCACGGTCCCCCGGGCCAACAGCCAGGGACTGAGGAGGGGCTTAGTCAGGGTACAGAGACCACCCTCCTTTGCCCCAAGATGGGACAGGCCCTGGGGACAGTCATGCTCGAGGGCTCCCTGCACATTGCCGTCAAGTCCTTTCTGCCGAAACCAGCCTTGCGCTGTTCCTTCCCTTTCTCTCTGCTCCCCTCACTCCTTTACTGGTTTCTTCTAGGGGACCCCACCCCAGACAGGCCTCTCTGCCGAGCGGCGGCCCTGAGAAGGCTCTGTCCTGAGGTGGGCCAGTGGGTCTCCCCATCCACTTACTGGTTTCCCGACAGAGGTGAAGACCACCTGGCATCTGTGGCGTGGTCAGCACAGCCCTGTTGCAGGAAGTGGGAAATCTGGTTCCTGACTCCACCCTGGCCCTGGACAAGGTCCTGCCGCTGTGTCTTCCCAGCCTTCACGAGGAGACAGACGGGCGTGACTCTATCGCCTCTGGATGCTTTGAAATTCTCGGTCAGGCCCCGTTCCTAAACACCAGGGTTCATTATGAGCAGGTTGGGGTACTTCTCATCTAACAAGCACCTCAGGGGACTCTGTCGAGCAGGTGCGTGTGGAGGCCGTGGTTCCAGGGCAGGATGTCTCAGCCTCGGTGCCACTGACGTCTGGGCCAGGTCATTCTTTGTCACAAAGGCTGTCCTCTGCACTATACAGGGTTTAGTAGCATCCTTAGCCTCTACCCACTAGATGCTAATAGCATCCTCCCCAGTTGTGGCAACTAAAAACATTTCCAGATTCCACCAAATGTCCCCTGGGGAGAGGCAAAATTGTCCCCTCCTCCACTTCTCTGTTCAAGATCTATGTCTATGACTCTTGAAATTAAATGGCCACACATCAAACTATGATAAGGAGACCATATGGATTGGACCCCCACGAACCTCTTTATACTTTGAAAAATCCGTTTACGTTATATTTTTCAATCATATTTGCAGAGAAGTATACGAAAGTACTTCCTCTTATTTTTCTTAAACATATCATTATTATTACTATTATTATTTTAGATGAAGGAGGGAAAACTTCATCCAATTCTATCTCTGGAGACGTTAGTTTTGCTTTACCTCCCTCCCCTTTCTGACTGTGTCTCCTCTGAGTCCCTCTGTTGGTCCTCACCACTATAAGCAGAAGCTCCTGCAAAATCTAGGGAGATTCGGGGACCCAGCAGAGTTGTAGTGGTGTGGGAGGGGCCGATACCCAAAGCCCAGAGCTGGGAGCACCTGGCAACCCTCAAAAGATGGCTGTGATAAGGCAGTGGCTTTACATCCCAGTAGAGTCCTTGAAAGCCAGACAGAGGAGTTTGGGCCTGCTGCGTTGTGCCCTAGCAAGCCATGGAAAGTTCTTGAGCAAGGGCCTGGTAACTCTGGGGTGTCATTCTGCAAAGCGGGAGGGATCCTGACATTTGCTGAACTTCCAGGCTTTCCGATGTCTCTCCAGCTCACAGCAAGCTGCCTGACAGTAATGGGGGGTCGGGGAATGGAGGGGAAAGAGGTCCCAGGCTGTCCATCTCTGAAACGGAAGTAGTCACGTAGCCAGTTCCTGAAAATTCCCTGGATGCCACATTCACACTGTAAATTCCTTCCCTACCCAGGGCAGGCAGAGTTAGTTTCGGGTGCTCTTGGCAATAGGGGTGCTAAAGGAGCCAGCGGCTTATTACAGGTACAAATGCTGATGGGCTCTCAGTGTCTGGACTTTGGCAGGTCGACTGTCCCCACCGGGAACCACACTGGCTTTGTGACCTGGGCCCTGACACTCCAACCAGCACCTTCCAAGTGCTTTGATAAATGGGGCCCGGGGATTTTTCTCTTGTGAAAGGGGAGGATTTTCTTAGATTAACAAAAAGAGACAGGCGCAAAGGGCGCTCTGGCCCAGGAAAGAAACCTCTGCCTTCGGGAGGTTTCAACAGCCTCAATTCTGCTAAATCCTCTTGCGTGATGGGGACATTTTTCAAACCACCTTGGGACGAGAGACTGATGGGAAGCCGAACGAAGCGTGGAACTCCGTGTGCCGCCGGTTCCTTTCCTTGCGTTTCTAAATCCAAATAAATGTGGTCAAGTACAATCTAGGTCCTCCCAGGAGGGGCTTATACAAGTCCACAGGCCTTGGCCAGCGGAATTCTGTTTTCAAAATTAGTCGTTCGAAAGGGTGCTTGAAACTGCCACTTCCAAACCCTGATGTGGCGCCGAGTTAAAAAATACGATGTGGACCTCGCCCTACCCAGCACCAGAGGGCGGACTCACATCCCTTTTAAACAGGCTGATTTCAAGCTGGCACCAACCCCCTCCCAGCACATAGACCAGTCCAAAACTGGGCATGAGGTTTTTGTGGTGGGTGAGCAAATGTTTTGAAGCTTGATAGGGATAATGGTCATACCACGTTGTGAATGTACTAAACGTTACTGAATTGTTCACTTTAAATTAATGATTTTACGTGATGTGTATTTTACCTAAATTGAGGGGGAGAAAAAGGTGGGCAAGATACTGGAGTCATTACACAGCCCCCGGCCCACCCCTCACTCTCCACCTGTTTGGCCCCAAATGGAGCGTCTCCATCTTACTTCGCTGGCTCCAAACTCAAGGCTCCTTATTTTTAAACTCCAGCCAT
Organism: Pteropus vampyrus; assembly: GCF_000151845.1. Taxonomy (NCBI): domain Eukaryota; kingdom Metazoa; phylum Chordata; class Mammalia; order Chiroptera; family Pteropodidae; genus Pteropus; species Pteropus vampyrus. The sequence goes on from NW_011888867.1 coordinate 3,199,770, forward strand.
TCCTCTGGCTTCTTCAAAATTTGACATTTATATTCATTGATTCCCAGAAATGTGACCTTGTTCTCCAGCGCTGTTTCAGCTTGGACCGGCTCCCCACATCTTGTCATCTCCCGTCTAGGAGGGAGTTCTGGGGTCCACTCCAAGGCAGCTGAGGGACCTGGGGTCCCCATGTGATGAGAGTGTCCTTTAATATAATACATCGCTAGACTCTTAGCCAAGAGGGACTTCAAAAGCAAGCAGGGGGTTGAGGATGACACCCAATTGTGACTACGAGCTGTTTGCCCTTCTTTCTGAAGCATGCCTGTCCACCTTGTTTACATGTTTACTTGTAAACTGTTGGATAGAGACAGCTAGAATCGTAGGTCGGCAGCATTCTAAGATGGCTCCCAAGGCTCTTGCCCCCTGATGCAGATACCTTATATAGCCTACTCCCCTTGAGTACGTGGGACGATGGTGGGATTTCATCCACGTCATTAGGTTACATTAGAAGGCCAAAGGTGAAGGGATTTTGTAGCTATTGACCTTGGGAAAACAAAAGAGAGGTTGTCCTGGGTGAGCCCTTTAAATGAGGATCTCCGAGAGAGAGAGAGAGAGACTGTCACCTGCTGGCCCAGAAGAAGCGAGCCACGTGAGTTCTGCAGCTGTAAGAGAATGAATTCTGCCACGTGAGCTTGGAACAGGACCCTGAGCCTTAGATGAGGTGGCCCTAACCCCGGCTGACACCTTGATTGCAGCCCTGTGACACCCCGAGCAGAGGACCAGCTAAGCTGTGCCCAGACTCCTAACCCACAGAAACCCAGAGATGACAAATAAGTGTCATGGTCAAATTTGTGGTCATTCATCATTCATTATAGCACATTAATATATAGTGACTTCGGAAGAAACAGCCAGCTCAGAAACCAACAAATATCAAGAGATTGGAGTCGAATCTTATGTCTGCTATCTGAACACTACTTGGGGGATGGGGCGGGGTAGAACATGGAAGAGTTTTTTTTAAAACAACTTTATTCATGTATAATTGACATATAATCAATTGCACATGTTTGAAGAATATAATTTAATAAGTTTCTACCAATCGATCAATCAATCGATTGATCTATCTAGCCCCGTGAAATCACCATGACAACCAAGCACACAAACAGGGCCTTCATCCCAAAGAGTTTCCTCGTCACTTTTGTCATCCCTCTTACCTGCCCTCCCCATCCCCAGGCAACCACCGATCTGCTTTGTCATATAGATTAATTTGCATTTTCTAAAGATTTTTCTAAATGCAGCCATGGTTGAGCTTCTTTCACTCAGCACAACTATAATGAGATCCATCCACGTGGTCACGCGTGTCAGCAGGTCATTCCTTTCCATTGCTGAGTCGTCCATTTGATCTTACACTCGGGTCGCTCAGTGTCTCTGCGCCACAGTTTCTGCAGTGGGTAAACAGATACCACACCCCCGGGGAACAACTACATGGCTGGCTTCCCCTCCTCGGATTTGGGACACAGAGAACCTCTTCCAGCACCTTCTTGCCTGTGTACTAGATGCCTGGGGTTTCTCCATGGGTGTCCGCTGCCTCTGAATCTGAAGAATCTGTCTCCCTCAGTTCTTAATTTGTGGAAGGAGAAAGCATTGGGACCTCGAGAATCCGGGGACCCTCTGTGACATCGAGTGACCTCACAGACAGCAGACCTTGCTTGCGGACCATTCTGAGCAGCCGCGGGCTCTGCAAGGATTCCGCTTCCGTGTTGCAGATACAGAGAGGATCGATTGAAATCCAGGGGCGATGCTGCCAGCCCGGCCCTCCTTTCTGCTGGGATCCTGGGTGAGGAATATAAATAGCGCAGGGGGTGATTAGGGAGGCAGCGGGGTGCAGCCCCTGCCCTAGAAAAGAAATCAAATATGTTTGAAAAAAATCAAGGAAAGAAAAGAGCGACAAACGAAAACGAGAAACACCTTTGCATCTCCTTGGCAGACCTAACCTCGAATCCTGTTTCCTATGGCTCCACAGACCTCTATGGAAAGGAAAGACAGTAGACAGCTCACTTCTCTGAAAAGAGTTCACCAAGTCTTGGATAAACGTTGTTCTTAAAAAAATAACAGCTGGAACTTCCAAAACAGAGAGGACGTCTATTAGAAATGGCGGCTCCTGGGTCGAGGCCTCCCTGGGCAAAGAAGCCCTTACCTTGATCTGAAATTCCATCTTTTGGGGGCCACATAGCTCCCCCTGCCAGGAAGCCTCATCTGTTGCTGGGACTAGGGGCGTTGGCTGGGCTATCCTTTTAGGATCCATTTTTCTAGGGATTCCAGACTGCCCTCTACTGGACATCTCTGCCTGTGGTAAGTTGGAGCCATCTCTGGTTTTCTTGCTTAAGAAACCCCTGCTTCCGCCACTTACTGCGTTCTATACCCTGATTCCTGAGGCTGGGCAAGGATAGTGGCTTCCTTTGACCAGAACCAGGCTGTCGTCCTTCTGACTGATTGGACTTTCTGACCACATGGTGACGCTTCCTCCTGACACAGGTTCCTCTGGTCATTTGTTCAAGTCACAAGCACTGAGCATCTCCTCATCGCCTCTATGGCCGATTGGCACTGAGTAGCATCACAGGGGCATCTCCATGACAACTGCACCTCCCCTTCCACCTGCCTTAGGAAAAACGACCCCATGAATGTGTTCCATGGAAGGCTTATAGTTTAGACTGATTAGAATCAGAGATTTCTAGAGTGAGAAAGTTATTTAACCTCTACTAATTGATTTCCCCCACCAATTGGCTGATGCGAATATTGAGGTGCAAAGAGGTGACATGACCACAGGAAAGTTACAGGGCTGGTTAATGGCAAAGCGGGATTAGAATCCCTCTGAGTCATTTAAGATCAGGTTTGGCTATACATGACAACAAACAAGTCGACGACAAAAACCGAGTAACGGTGGTGTGAAAAAGAGAGCGGCTTTTCTCTCCCTCAGACTGGGTGGTCGGTCAAGGACTTTTTGGCTCCTCCACAGTTCCAGCAACCCAAAGTTTCCTCTCACTGTGTCTCCGTCACCCGCAGTACCTGGCTCCCACCTCATGGCCCAAGATGAGCTTGAGCTCCAGCCATCACTTCAGCATCCCAGCCAGTAAGAAAGAGGAACAGAAGGGAAGGATATCCCACTCTTTTTTGAGGGGACTTCTTTTGAAGGTCCACACAACATTTCTGCTTATTTCTTATTGGTTTGAACTTGGTCACCAGGTCGTAACTACTTGAAGGGAGTCTGGGAAATGAAGTCATTTAGCTGTGGGGGTAGCTGGATGGGGGAGTCATGTGACCAGCTAAAATATTGTTGTTTTATCCACTAGGGAAGAAATGGAACATGGTATTGGGAGGCAACTAGAAATCTCATATATTATGAGTTATATGTGTATATCTGGAAAGTTGTCTCCCTCCCCCCACCACCGATTTTAGTCTCAAGTGTGACCTGGAACGAGGGTGCTGAGCGAGGAATGAATATATTCAGTCGATCTGTATTTTCTAATTCGCCTACTCGATAAAATTTATTTGTAACCGCAACATCAATACTCGTGGCCCTTTTACAGTCACTCACAGACACGCCTAGGCTCAGAGCGGCAAAACCGGAGTCGCCCGATGTGTTTGTTCCCAGCCGACGTGGGACAAGGTAGCACCCTGCTCTCTCGTTTCGGCCCTCGTCCCACAAACCACCTTTGTGCTGTTGATTTAGTGCCGTGGTTTTTGGCATTTTTGTACATTTTGTTAGTGATTTTTCTGTTTGAAATGGCTCCCGAGGGTAGTGCCGAAGTGCTGTCTAGTGTCCCTAAACGTAAGAAGGCTACGGTGTGACTTATGGAGAAAACCTGTGTGCTAGACAAGCTTCGTTCAGGCTTGAGTGGCAATGCTGTCGGCTGTGAGTTCAACGGGGTAAATCGTCACCATATATATCAAAGGAGATGTTTGTTAGCAGGACCGTACGTAAAACAAGGTTATGCCTCCAGTGGATGACAAAAATGTTGTGACCAGAGGCTCAAGGAGCCTAACTCTGTGTTTTGCCTGGGGAGTGAAGTTCAGTGTTTGCTAATTCAGCATTTCTGTGACTTTATGGAGCATAACCACCGTGAGTAGCAAGAATCAGCTACACACACGCACACACACACACACACACACACGCACGCACACATCTCATATAATCCTCCTAACATCCCAACCATTAAGCTCATCTGACAGAGGGGAAAACCAGCTCAGAGAGGTTGGGGGCTCCCCTAATGTTGCACAGCCAGCACGTGGGCTTGAGCTCAGTTCTGGCCAATCCCAGCTCTCCCTTTTGCCCCTGCCAGGGCTGAAGAGAGAGAGTTGGGGTAAATTCAGAAACCAAGATGGAGGTGGCAAGATAGAGAAGCATGCACAGAGAGGTCAAGCTTCCAGCTCCGCTGAGCAGAGGAGCCCAGAGCCCCCCTTCCACTCTCGGCACCCCACCTCTGCTGAGGGGCTCAGGGAAAGTGAGCAGGGCTGCTGGCGGCTGAGGCGCCAAGTGGGCATTTTGCACAGGGCTGGCTCTGCTGCAGGCGGACGGGCGACAGTTATGTATAACTGAGGATTGATTGCCGCTGTCCGCTCCCTCCGTCTGCCTCACAGAGGACTGCAATCCCTCATCTCTACCCAAAGCTGGCAGCTGGCAGCCTCCCCCACCTCTTGCCCCAAGAGTCCCTTCACAAGCCGTCCCCAGTGAAAGGAAGAGAAAGACGTTCGCCATGGGAAAAATATAAGAACAGCAGACAGCAAATGCAGGAGCTTATGCTGCTTCGTGTGAAAAAGAAGATTCAGAGGAAACATCGAGACAGAGCAAAAGTCTAGCAGCTGTGGGATGCTCGGAGCCGCACGCAGAAAATGATGCTAAGTACCCCTACTCATAGGAACGCGGCCTCCCACGCGGAATGGGCCGCCGGCCCAAGGGGTTCCCGGAGGGGTGTGACCATCGGCGATTGGCCGCAAGGTGCAGTCCCTGATCCAGCACCATTTTGCAAGGCAACCCGCTCCATTCGGACCCCGCACTGATTAGTAGAAATCAGTCCATGAGGCGGGGAGGGTCACAGACTGGGAATTCACGTTTCTCAGATCCCTTCCGACCCTGGATTCTTCGAGTAAAACAACTACAAAGATAAGACCTGGCCGATACTCGCCGTGGACAGGATGAAAAGAGTCATGACAATAATTACCTTTTGAGCTCCTACCATATGCCAGGTACTTGCCATACATTTTCCAAACCTCCGTGTGAGACAGGTCACATTATCCTTTTTCCCTGGGGAACATTGATGCTCAGATCGGAAGCCATGTGCCCAGTGCGACCTGCAAGTCAGTGGCCATGCCTTATCCATTATCCCAGGTCATCCGACCAGCACCCAGGACCGCTGGAAGCCAATAGCTCTGGGCAGGTGGGCAAAAAAAAAAAGTTAAAAAAAAATCTTCAAATAGAACCTGACGTGGAACCAACCCTTCATGCGAGTAGGACATCCAGAAGCCTGACGGCATGGGACGCCTCCGGCGATGGGCGCCTGGGGGAAACCTGAGAAGGCGCCTCCCGCTCTTTGGAAAGGTCCAGGGAAGAAAGTAGAAGACCGAAAGAAGTGGTACTCTATCCGATGAAATGCCAGGAGAAAGAATGGATGGATGGATGGATGGATGGACGGACGGACGGACGGACGGACAAGCGATATCAGCCTACGCTGCTCCTAAAATCTACATCATGACAAGAGTGAGGCTGACCAAGGCTTCCAGCCCCAAGCCCAGACCCCACCCCAAAGAGCCCCGTAAAGACCTGCTGACCTGAAAGCCCATGATCATCACGTGTCTGGCACTTATTCGAGGGTGACAAGAGAGACCCGGAGGTGGGGGGCGCCACCTTCTCTCCACACGCCGGCTCTCCACTTTCTCCCTTTCCTCTGCCCCCACCCCACTCTTTTCCTTCCCTTCCTCCTCTGTCAGCCCCCTCCCACCTCCATCCCAGCCTCGAAGACTGCAGCTCAGCCTGGGTGGGTCATTTAGGTGGGGCGGGGGACCTGGAATGCCCGTTTGGCCACAGATCTCAGCCACAGTCCCCGGCCCTGGTGTCACCGGAACAAGGTCGACATTTGGACCCGCAAGCGCCCAACTCCTGCATCTTCTCACTCGGTTCTGAATATGGAGACAGAGAGAAGAGGAATGACTAGTTATCACCCCGCAAGTCTCAACAACGACATCGGCAATGTTATGGAGCGCCTGCATGGGCCAGATACGGTGTCCCCGCTGGGTCAATACTGATAAATAAGACAGGTGCGGTCTTATGCCCTCCCGGAACTGGTCATCTAGAAGCAACAAGAATGCACATCATCATAAACTGTGATATGTTTGTTCTGTGGAGGAAACCGGCAGGGCGAGTGATGGGGAACAGTGGAGGCAATCAGGGAGGGCTATTTGGAGGAGGTGACATAGAAGCTGAAACCTGGAGGACGAGAAGGAGCAATTCTAGTAAAAAGCAATGAAGGTGGGGGTGACACAGGAAGAACATTCCCTGCCTGTCTCCTTCCACTCCCAGGGCCAAGGTTATAGAGCCAATTGCGGCTCCCACCCCAACTCCCATCCCAGCCTCCAGCAGTGGGACATTTTACCCCGGAGAGAGAAAGGCCACCTCTGTCTTGTTTGGAGGGGAGTTAATGTCCCCTGCAATGTGCTGCAACGGAAGGTGACAGCTCTTTGATTTATCTCTTACTGACATTCCTGCCAGTTGGAGGCAGGGCACCTAAGTAAACCCGAAGCGCATTTAGCCGTACCAGCCCGCACGCATACTCACTCAGGAAGCAGACGCTGCTCTGGACAAAAAAGAAACTGTTTGAGAGCAAAAAGCGTCGTTGAGAAACCGAAAGGATTTGTCCAAATCCATGTACAGAGGATGGCGGGGCTAGGGGGCAAGCTGCCAGCTTCATCGCCTTATTTGTCACAGGGACCAGATGCTCTTCAAGACAGCCCCAGTGGATAACGACGTGGAAAATCGATTTCGAGCATCTCTGGAAAAAAAAAAAAAAAAAAAAAAAAAATTAACTAGTTTTTTAAGTTTCTTGAACTTCCAATGTTATCTAAATTAGGCAAAAAGAAGTTAAAAAAAAAAAAAAAAAAAAGCCTGGTTATACCGAGCACGAGACTAAAATTCTAAAGTGTCCACAATTTCGATCTTTCTTTCTGACCTTGGACATGACGTTTGTTTCCTCGGGGCTTTTACTTCCCTGGATGAACCTAGAAGATAAAATCCCTTTATCTTCTTTTCTTCTTTGTCTCGCTTGGTGCCTCTGATTGACTTCTTTGTCCTAAACAGACGATCGCCCCCCAAAAATCAAGGATTCAGACCAGACAAGGTGAATCCATAGGTTATGCTGTGCTAAGCAAAGGATTTACAAAGTAGCGCACGTCTGCCTCGCTTCAGAACAAAGAGACAAGAGATACCAAATCTTCATAACGTCCTGTTCTGTTGCTGTCATTTCTTTTTCCTGAGGAATAAGGGGTCTCAAAAGGGTGACTACTTTTCAGAGAATTATTGGCGGGAAGACGCCATCCTTATGATGAACTGGAGTCTGCACTGACTCCCCCTCCGGGGACCAAAGAAGAATTAGAATTTTCAAGGAGGTCGAGTCCTCTGTCTGTAACCACATCAAAGTGGGTCACGGACCTGCTCTAACAGATTTCACTGTCAAACAGGAAGCTGGCGCCAGGCCCAGCCCACGATGGAAAGTTAATGGAATGTTTCTCATCCGGGGCCTTTGGAGTGAGCTGAGATGTTGGGGACAGGAAGGCAGGCCACAGTGTTAAATGGGAGAAAAAAGGCCATGTTTCGACAACCAGTTAACTTTCAGACAACCTCTCCCCTCTCCCCGGCCTGATCATGAATATGTATATGTTTAAAGAGCCTTTGAGGGAGGAGCATCCCCTCCAGCACAGTGAGCTTTTTTCTTAAAGTGTCTTCTTGAAACCCGGTCTCCCTTTTGCACTTTGCGCTCTCTCCAGTGGGCTGAGTGCCCAGGCCCTGAGTCCCCAGGGCATCGTTGGTGATTGGCATCGCTGTCATAGTCTTTTGTCCTGACGACCTGGCGCTCATCTCCTGGTCATTCAGCTATGACCACAGAACCATCCCTTCATCGAGAAACAGGTTCGACTAGGTATAGAGGACTCAAGAGTCCCGTCCAGACCCCTGTACTGGTCACACCCACCTCCAACTGCTGTGCGTGTTGATTGCTAATGGCTCCCAACTCCCACTTTTTCCAGAGAACCACTCCCGGGAAAAGTGAACCCCTTGTCAGCCCCTTGGCCTGCAGGTAGGAGTCACACTGTGACACTCCTCCCTCCAGAGCCCTCGGTAGGGTCCAGCTGAAGGTACCTGCAGCTGGGACCACATCCCTGCTTGGCTCCTTCCCCTGTCCCCATGTTGTTCACACTCTTCTCCTGAGAGTTCCCCTATCCCCAGCCAATCCTGTGCACCTGCATCCCCATGCCAGGCTCTCCGTCAAGGGAATCTGACCTGGATATGCAGGTGCCCAGAGAGGCAGCTACAGTGACCAACACAGATAAAACTCTGCATCATGATCTTTGCAGAAAGTTCTCGCATCGGGGAGCACACGGCCTGACAATGAACATCCAGGACATTTTCTTGTCACGTGGGGTGTGGGTGGGGCTACAGTGCTGTTCACATGGGGACTAAGTGACCTTTCTGCTAACTGAGCCCTTCCGCCAGTGGTACCATGCAGTAACATGAGATGGAGGGGTCAGGACTGGACATTCCCGGAGGCCCAATAGCCCAGAGGTGAAAAAGTGCAGGCCCACAGTGCTTGCTCTGTTCTGGGGTGTAGCCTCAGCAGTGGGCTGAGCCCCTCAGAGTGTGCCCAGTCCCTGATATCCACAATGTCATCGCTTACACGTTGCCCACGTTACACCTAAGGAAAAATGCTGGCTTACAATGGCATTAGCGGAATCATTTAACATCTCCAGAGGTATTTGGTAAATGTTAAATCTTATCAGTTCGGAGAAGATTTATTAATACAAGGCAGCTTCCAGAAACCTACAGCAAATATCCTAATTAATGGTGCATTAACAGGAGCATTATAGGTTGTGTGCTGTAATATGTCTGTTAACTGTGCTACTAGCTAACATCGCATTAAGGGTCCTAGCCAATTTTATAAGAAAAGGAAAAAAGACATAATAGGTATAGATATTTGAGATGAATAATGTAGATGATATGATTGTCTATGTAGAAAACTCAAGAAAATCCACCAATAAACTCATTTGAGCTAATATTAGGACCCCTCAGACTTCCGGGTCTTGCACGAATCCCTAACTACAAGTTTATGAATGCTGAGTATATTATAAGACAAACTGCTTTTAATGCATACTTGAGCCTATGAGGAAAAAACAAAAACGAAAAAGAAATATTTCTGCACTAGGACAAAATGAAGCTTTAAACCAGAGTGACGACACAGTGAACTGATATATTGGCTGCTGGAGGCAAAGGAGAAATATAGTGCAGGGAGTCATCTTTTGGGCCCAGTAACCTAGGGTCCTGAGTTTTAAGACCCACATAGGGAATGAGTAGGAAACTAACCTGCAAAAGACAGAGAACTAGAATTAATACCACTACATAAAGCTGGGCCGTCAAGATCTCACCATAAGTGAAGGGATGGAGTCTAAAACTTACCTATTGGTGCAGGGATAGCTCTGGGTGGGAAACGAAAATGGTCTTCCTCATAAATTCAATCGCCCAGCCTTTGCTTTGGGTAGGTTTGGGGTCTATTTAATATTCTGTGCGGTCTAGGAAACTCCGAGTTCATTATAATTTCTTCCACGCCGTTGATATCACTGGGACACTTGGACAAAGCAAGAGCAAAATGGACTTGAGGGACGAACCAATAGCATGAGCCGTAAGAAATTCCCGTGAATAAAGCCTGGTAAAGATGAGTTCCCAAACCAAAATTACAACACTCTTTCTAAAGTATTCCATCAAGTACCAGGGTCAGCAAACCGTACTAGACAAGAAAATTAGAACCCTGGAAACTCGATAATAGAACAATCTGAAAAAGCCTCTGATGTAAGATGTTAGATTAGAAACATAAAGGAATCAAATGCTTAAAAAAAAGATACTAGTAAAAAAAATAAAATAAAATAAAATTTTAAATGTAGAACTCTTCGAAACTCATTATCCAAAATATAAAGACTCAAAATGTCCCAGGATTGGTAAAAGGCACCAATCCTCAGATTCAGGAAGCCCAATAAATCCCAAGCAGAAAAGGGAAAATAAATCCACACCTCAATAAACTAGATGAAATTAAGAACACCAAAGACAAAAAGCTTATCTTATGAGAGGAAAAACAAATTACTCCAAGGCAATGACAATTTCCCTTGCAGCTGACTTCTCAACCCCACCAATGGAAATCAAAAAGCCTTCAAATAAAAATACTATCATCTTATTGCTAAGAATATAATTGTCATCTTAAAATTCTAAATTCAGAAAAACTCATTCAAGAATAAGGTGGGATTAAAATTTAAAAAAACAAAACATTTTGAAATACAAATGGAGAGCGTTTCTCTGCTTTTAGCTCTGTGGAATGAAAAAGAATCTCACATCCATAAAAAAAAAAAAGTCTGAGATTCAAAAAGGAATGGTAAGTAAAGAAATTAGAAAGCGTGCTGCTAACCTAAACAACCTTCAGCTGTCTAAAACAGAAACAATGACAAATTTGGGGTACAAAAATAAGGGGCGATTAATATCCTAGTCAATAATGTAGTGCAACATACGACAGGAGAGGAATACTTAGATTAAAGTTTCTCTTTTGTCTGGGAAAAGGATAGAGGCGCTATATATTTTACTTATTTTCTTCTCTCTCTTCTTTCTCTCTTATTTCTTCTCCCTCCTCCATCTTTCTTCCCAGCTCAGGAGCAAAACTAAACTATTCTAGATCCTTTGTCCGTAGCTCACTATCATAACTGGTCCACGAGAGGCCCCTCCCTTGCAAGGATACGTCTACGGGTCTATATATGTTACCTTTTATTCCCATTATCCGCTTGCAGTCCCCTCCCCACCATAGATAACCACTCTACTATTTGACCTAGCCTTGAATTTGCATGTGTCCTTATAAAACGTACAGTGTCGTTTTGTATGTGTATTTATTTTAATTCACATACACAGTACAGTGTATAGTGCTGCAAACAGACTGACCCTACAATTAATTGCTCAGTCCACTTGGGAGTGTGAATGGAAGTGCTGTTATTAATACTTCCAGAACGACGGGGATACCCTGTTAGACGTATCGTCACCTTACCTGTAGACCTTATTCTCTTCCTTAGTTTTTCCACTTAGTGACATGTTTTTAAGATATAATAACGACAATAATAATATTACTCACCATGTGCAGACACTGTTGCAACTCTGAAGGTAGATGTTATTATTATCATCCCCATTTTATGGGTGAGTGAGCTGAGGCATAGAGAGATTGAGCAAGCTGCACAAGGTCACACCACCAACGAGGACTGAGCCAGTTTTGAACCTAAATTAGTCAGTCTGCCTCTGAATCTCTGCTACCACCCAGAATACCAGAGGTATTTGGTAAATGTTAAATCTTATCAGTTCGGAGAAGATTTATTAATACAAGGCAGCTTCCAGAAACCTACAGCAAATATCCTAATTAATGGTGCATTAACAGGAGCATTATAGGCTGTGTGCTGTAATATGTCTGTTAACTGTGCTACTAGCTAACATCGCATTAAGGGTCCTAGCCAATTTTATAAGAAAAGGAAAAAAGATATAATAGGTATAGATATTTGAGATGAATAATGTAGATGATATGATTGTCTATGTAGAAAACTCAAAAAAATCCACCAATAAACTCATTCGAGCTAATATTAGGACCCCTCAGACTTCCGGGTCTTGCACGAATCCCTAACTACAAGTCTATGAATGCTGAGTATATTATAAGACAAACTGCTTTTAATGCATACTTGAGCCTATGAGGAAAAAACAAAAACGAAAAAGAAATATTTCTGCACTAGGACAAAATGAAGCTTTAAACCAGAGTGACGACACAGTGAACTGATATATTGGCTGCTGGAGGCAAAGGAGAAATATAGTGCAGGGAGTCATCTTTTGGGCCCAGTAACCTAGGGTCCTGAGTTTTAAGACCCACATAGGGAATGAGTAGGAAACTAACCTGCAAAAGACAGAGAACTAGAATTAATACCACTACATAAAGCTGGGCCGTCAAGATCTCACCATAAGTGAAGGGATGGAGTCTAAAACTTACCTATTGGTGCAGGGATAGTTCTGGGTGGGAAACGAAAATGGTCTTCCTCATAAATTCAATCGCCCAGCCTTTGCTTTGGGTAGGTTTGGGGTCTATTTAATATTCTGTGCGGTCTAGGAAACTCCGAGTTCATTATAATTTCTTCCACGCCGTTGATATCACTGGGACACTTGGACAAAGCAAGAGCAAAATGGACTTGAGGGACGAACCAATAGCATGAGCCGTAAGAAATTCCCGTGAATAAAGCCTGGTAAAGATGAGTTCCCAAACCAAAATTACAACACTCTTTCTAAAGTATTCCATCAAGTACCAGGGTCAGCAAACCGTACTAGACAAGAAAATTAGAACCCTGGAAACTCGATAATAGAACAATCTGAAAAAGCCTCTGATGTAAGATGTTAGATTAGAAACATAAAGGAATCAAATGCTTAAAAAAAAGATACTAGTAAAAAAAATAAAATAAAATAAAATTTTAAATGTAGAACTCTTCGAAACTCATTATCCAAAATATAAAGACTCAAAATGTCCCAGGATTGGTAAAAGGCACCAATCCTCAGATTCAGGAAGCCCAATAAATCCCAAGCAGAAAAGGGAAAATAAATCCACACCTCAATAAACTAGATGAAATTAAGAACACCAAAGACAAAAAGCTTATCTTATGAGAGGAAAAACAAATTACTCCAAGGCAATGACAATTTCCCTTGCAGCTGACTTCTCAACCCCACCAATGGAAATCAAAAAGCCTTCAAATAAAAATACTATCATCTTATTGCTAAGAATATAATTGTCATCTTAAAATTCTAAATTCAGAAAAACTCATTCAAGAATAAGGTGGGATTAAAATTTAAAAAAACAAAACATTTTGAAATACAAATGGAGAGCGTTTCTCTGCTTTTAGCTCTGTGGAATGAAAAAGAATCTCACATCCATAAAAAAAAAAAAGTCTGAGATTCAAAAAGGAATGGTAAGTAAAGAAATTAGAAAGCGTGCTGCTAACCTAAACAACCTTCAGCTGTCTAAAACAGAAACAATGACAAATTTGGGGTACAAAAATAAGGGGCGATTAATATCCTAGTCAATAATGTAGTGCAACATACGACAGGAGAGGAATACTTAGATTAAAGTTTCTCTTTTGTCTGGGAAAAGGATAGAGGCGCTATATATTTTACTTATTTTCTTCTCTCTCTTCTTTCTCTCTTATTTCTTCTCCCTCCTCCATCTTTCTTCCCAGCTCAGGAGCAAAACTAAACTATTCTAGATCCTTTGTCCGTAGCTCACTATCATAACTGGTCCACGAGAGGCCCCTCCCTTGCAAGGATACGTCTACGGGTCTATATATGTTACCTTTTATTCCCATTATCCGCTTGCAGTCCCCTCCCCACCATAGATAACCACTCTACTATTTGACCTAGCCTTGAATTTGCATGTGTCCTTATAAAACGTACAGTGTCGTTTTGTATGTGTATTTATTTTAATTCACATACACAGTACAGTGTATAGTGCTGCAAACAGACTGACCCTACAATTAATTGCTCAGTCCACTTGGGAGTGTGAATGGAAGTGCTGTTATTAATACTTCCAGAACGACAGGGATACCCTGTTAGACGTATCGTCACCTTACCTGTAGACCTTATTCTCTTCCTTAGTTTTTCCACTTAGTGACATGTTTTTAAGATATAATAACGACAATAATAATATTACTCACCATGTGCAGACACTGTTGCAACTCTGAAGGTAGATGTTATTATTATCATCCCCATTTTATGGGTGAGTGAGCTGAGGCATAGAGAGATTGAGCAAGCTGCACAAGGTCACACCACCAATGAGGACTGAGCCAGTTTTGAACCTAAATTAGTCAGTCTGCCTCTGAATCTCTGCTACCACCCAGAATACCATACCTGCCTCTATATGCAAAGGTTCTAAGGGTCTTTTATAACCCAGTGAAAGGTAGCTAAAGCTTCTCCATCACACTTTATGTTTAATATGAGTTTTCAGTATGTGATGTTTCATTTTCCAAGAACTTTTCTTATCCCAAATAAGATTTGATGTCTATAACATTCTTTTCTGAATTTTTGAGGCAACTGCATTTTTCCTTCTTTAGTCTGTCAATGTGGTGAATTACACTGAGATTTTTCAGAGGTAGTCTTGTATTCCTGAAATGAATTTCACTTGATCATGATATATTACTTTTTAATACATTGTTGGATTTAGTTAGTCGAATTACGAATTTTTGCCAAATGGGCCTATAATTTACTTTTCTTCTAATGTTCTTATTCAGTTTGAAACATAGGTTATAGTAGCCTCGTAAAATGAATTACACGGCTTTGTCGATTGTCTTTTCTGGAACATCTCGTGTAAGACAAGAATTACTGAAAAGTGTGGAAAATCACTTGGAAAGCATCTGAGCCTGGGGGGAGGAAAGAAGGCGGTCTCTTTGATTACTGTTTCAATTTTTTTGATTTGTTTATTTTAGATTTTGTTTCTTCCTGCACAAATTTTGTCATTTCACATTTCTCCAGACATGTATTCCTTTTGGTCTTGGTTTTCAAATTTATTAGCATGTTGT
>NW_011888867.1:3214675-3217965 GCF_000151845.1 Pteropus vampyrus
AATAAAACCTATAGCCAGATTCATGCTTAATCGTGAAAGACAAAATGCTTTCTCCTTAGAGCATGTACAAGACAACGAAAAGAAAGAAAAGCCATACAAATTGGAGAGGAAATAACTGTCTTTATTTGCAAACAACATGAACATCTATGTAGAAACGCTTATGGAATCCACATCAAAACTACCAGAGTTTAACAATGTGAATTTAACAAAGTATAAGATCAATGTATAAAAATAAATTGTATTTCTATGCTAGCTATGAGCAACAGACAATTGGAGATTGAAATTAAAATTCGATTTACGGTAGCATCCAAAAGCATAAAATGTTCAAGGGGAAATTTAAACAAAATATGTTTAAGATCTATACATTAAAAACTATAAAACAAGGCTGAAAGAAATTAAAGAACACCTAAATAAGTGAAGAGATACATCATGTCCACGCATTAAAAGACTTGATGTTTTTAAGAAGTCAATTCTCCCCCAAATCTATAGATTCAATGCAAGCCTAATCAAAATTCCATTAGGCATTTTTGTAGACATCGACAGGCTTATTTTAAAATTTATTTGGAAATGCAAAAGACCTTGTAGAGCCTCAAAGAAATTTTATAAAAGGATAATATATCGGAAAACTCACACTACCTGATTTCGAGACATAATAGAAAGCTTAACGGTAATCATTACAGCATGGTGCCAGCAGGCAGATTAATGGAAGAGAATAGAGAATCCATAAGTAGACCCACATCTATGTGGTCAATTTCGATGGAGTTCCAAGGCAATCGGATGGGGAAACAAACGTCTTTTCAACAAATGGTACTACAACAACTGGATAGCCACATGGAAACAAAACAAGTATCAAAACTTACTGCACGCTCTACATAAAAATTAATTCGAAGCGGATCATAGATCTATATGTAATACTAGAGCTATAAAACTTATAGAAAAAAGACAAAGGGAATTTTTAGGGCAGTGACAATACTCTGTATGATACTGCAATGGTGGATACATGTTATATATTTCACATTTGTCCAAACCCGTAGAATGCACAGCACCAAGGGTGAATCCTAACATGATCTGCGGATTTGGGGTGACAATGACGTGTCAGCGTAGGTCCATCAGTTATAGCAAATGTATCCCCTAGCGGGGGATGTCCATAGTGGGGGAAGCTGTGTTTGTGTGTGGGCAGGGTTTACCCGAGAAATCGCTAACCTTTTGCTCAATTTTGCTGTGAACCTAAAACTAAAAAATAACGTCCACTTTTAAAAATATAACTGTAATCCTTGCAGCTCTAAAATTTTATCATTTTAAAATTTTAAAAGAAGAAATAATTCTTGGTCATTGATCTTTAAAATCAGTTTTAAAATCTCATTTGTTCTGAGGCTCCAAACCAAGTTAATCGTTTTTAAAATATCTACATGCATTCTTAAAGGTACTAAATTTCTTTTATCATTTTAAAAGGTAATTTATATCTTTACTATTTACATAAGTCACAATGCAAATATTTATATTCAAATAGCATTTACATAATAGCAGATTTTTTTTTAAACACTGAACAATACAGCCCAGCTTGCAACCCTAATATGTCATCTGGTCTAATCTGCCAGCAGGTGGCATACTAACCTGAGCCTTGGAAAATTTTTTTTCTGATACTCGCTAAAGATAAATTCAACCTTTTATACTGCACCTGCCACTTCCGGGCTGGCTACTAAAGCTGTTTGGGTGAATCACGATTCATTGGTGGCCACATACATAAGCGCAAGTCCCAGTGCCTGCCCTGTGTTCTGCTCTCTTTCCCATTATCAGGAGTAGAGGGTAAGACTAAGGGATGAAGAATTGTGGGGTCTTCTGCTAGGAGTGAAAAGGAAAGAGAAGACCCATGTATTGAGCTCTTACTTTATGCCATGCCTGGTGCTAAGCCCTCAACGTACATCATCTCACACGATCCTACAAGAGTCTCCGAAGCTGGGCTCTTCATTATCCTCATTTTACAGGGAAACTGAGGCTCTTGCCTCAGGGTCCCCCCACCCACCCAACAGCACCAGCCCCTGAATCCTGAGCCTGGAGCCTTTGAGTGTCCTTCGTTTAGGAACTGCGATGGGTTAATTTTATATGTCAACTTGACTGAGCTAAGGAATGGCCAGAAAGCTGGTAAAACATTAATTCTGGGGGTGTCTGGAAGTAATTAGCATTTGAATCAGTAGGCTGAGTAAGGAGATCTGCCACCACCACTATCCTTGCCTCCCCCCCACACCCCCCCCACCCCGGTGTGGTGGGGTTCATCTAATCTCTTGGGCCCCCCCCACACCCCCCCCACCCCGGTGTGGTGGGGTTCATCTAATCTCTTGGGGACCCAAATGGAACAGAAAGGAGAAGGAAGGATGAATTCTCTCTTCTTTAGCTGAGACAGCCATCCCTTCCGGCCCATGAGCATCAGAGCTCCTGGTTCTCTGGCTTCAGTCTAGGACTTATACCAGCTGCCCCTCCATTCTCAGGCCTTTGGCCTCAGACTGAGAGCTATGCCACGGGCTCCCCAGGCTCTCAAGCCTCCGAATTTGAACTGAGTTACACCACTGGCTTGGCCGGTCGTCCAGTTTACAGATGGCAGATTATGGGACTTCTTGGCCTTCATAACTGTGTGAGCCAATTCTTATTAAAAAAAAAAAAAAAATCTCATACATTTCGTTATAGATCCTAGTGGTTAATCAGGAGATCGCTGCCTAACACAGTCAAGGTCACTTATTTACCCAGTTATTCTATTACTCATCCTGAGATGCTGATTTCAAAACCTACTGTACTAGTTTTCCCTGAGAGGGAGAGACAGGACGTATTATGGGAATAAAGTCACTCCCTCCTGGATGACCCAGCCTCTCAAGAGGATAGGCTTTTAATGTGGTATAAAAATATTTTTAAAAATTTTATATGCCTGTATGGCTGTAGTACTTTGCTAAAAGGAATTTGTGTGTCTTCCCTGGCTGCGGTTTAATTCAAGAAAGACTGCTACCCACCGAGGTGAGAGGCTCTGGCTAGTCTGCAGTGTGGATGATCCCTTCCAGAGCTGGGGACTCTGCCTTCTGCAGTGAAGCCCTTTCCTGGCCAAGAACCGAGACTGATGGATGCACTTGGAGAACGAGGAATGTTCATGCTCAAGGTCATGACCTGAGTCAGCAGCGAGGGCCTCTGCCAAGTGCCCTTCACTCCGGGGCTCACTGGCCACTTAATATGTTTCAGTTGTGTTTATTAATCCACTGAGCAGCCATGGAAATAAGGAGGTAAGAAATGCCCAAAGACAAGTAAAG
>NW_011888867.1:3218015-3219941 GCF_000151845.1 Pteropus vampyrus
GCTGCCTAACACAGTCAAGGTCACTTATTTACCCAGTTATTCTATTACTCATCCTGAGATGCTGATTTCAAAACCTACTGTACTAGTTTTCCCTGAGAGGGAGAGACAGGACGTATTATGGGAATAAAGTCACTCCCTCCTGGATGACCCAGCCTCTCAAGAGGATAGGCTTTTAATGTGGTATAAAAATATTTTTAAAAATTTTATATGCCTGTATGGCTGTAGTACTTTGCTAAAAGGAATTTGTGTGTCTTCTCTGGCTGCGGTTTAATTCAAGAAAGACTGCTACCCACCGAGGTGAGAGGCTCTGGCTAGTCTGCAGTGTGGATGATCCCTTCCAGAGCTGGGGACTCTGCCTTCTGCAGTGAAGCCCTTTCCTGGCCAAGAACCGAGACTGATGGATGCACTTGGAGAACGAGGAATGTTCATGCTCAAGGTCATGACCTGAGTCAGCAGCGAGGGCCTCTGCCAAGTGCCCTTCACTCCGGGGCTCACTGGCCACTTAATATGTTTCAGTTGTGTTTATTAATCCACTGAGCAGCCATGGAAATAAGGAGGTAAGAAATGCCCAAAGACAAGTAAAGAACTGGAGAGAATGATAAAAATGGCACTGCGAGCCCCTGGGGCAGAACCTCCTCCCAGTAGCTAGAGTTTCTGATCCTGAAAACTCAGCACACCCCGCCTTTCTTTCCATCGGTTACTGGAGAGGGCTGAGGTGTGAGCTGGGAAAACGGGTCGATATATCCTGGAGGACATTGAAGTTTCCTTTATTTGCGATCATTCCTTCGCAACCACTCACCCCAGGATAACTGCCACATGTGCAATCTCAAGCCCAGATCCCCCTCCAGCAATTCAGACTCATGTTTGTGACTCTAGAGAACACTTGTCCCCTAAGGTCCCGTCAACTCCCCCTGCAATCCTGCATGCCAGCTGAGTCACCTTCCTTTTCCCATTCACACCGAGCACAGGTCTGAAACCATGAGTCTCTGTTTTCTGTATCCTGCACCCCGGTCCCAGGCTTCAGTTTCCAAGTGCCCAGAAGAAAGCTTTTGCTGGAAGTACCCCACTAGGCAGGACTACCACAGGGGCATAGGATGGGCTCTGTGTCATAGAATGTCTTGCTGCCACAGTGAGGACAGCGGCTGGTGCTAAGCCACACAGTCCTGGTCCGTCCCAAGTCCCTCAGGATCTCTATCAGCTCAGCCCGAATTTGAGCAAATCTCCCCAGCTGCAGGCCCTGCCCTCCCCTTCCCCCCCGCCCCCCCACAGTGCTATAACTCTCTAGAGGGGAGTCGAGAGCTCTAGGCTTAAACTGCTCAGCCTGGCCTTGTGACGCAGCAGCTTCTCCATGGTGGCCATGGAGAGGACGCTCCCACAGATGCTGAAGGTCTTGAGCTGGCAGCAGCGGCTCAGGACAAGCAGGATGGCCTCGACTTGGGAGTCCGTGATCCCACAATAAATTAAGTCGAGGTCCTGGAGGCTGGCTGCAACTTTCTCCAGCAGAACTCGGAGGGGCTCGGGACTAAAACCGGTCAGGGTGATGCCACTCAGATCCAGGTGCTTTAAATGACCGAGGTTTGGGCGCTGGGACAGATGCTTCAGGTCCAATTCCATAAGCAGCAATTAGTTATGGAGAGGGTCTCCAAGGGGGTCTGCAGGCACCTGGGAGAGACGCAGAGCAGTTAGTTCTGGGAAATGGGTAGAAGGGGGCCTCGAGGTGGGAGAGGACCAGCTCACCCAAACTCAGGGCTATTCTGACCATCTGATGAGGGCCAGCACCCAGGACACCCAGTCTCATTTTATCTGAGTCCTTTCACCTTCACTCGGTGACTGGGCCAAGTTCACGAAATTGCCAAAGGTCCCTTTCTTCACCTGCCAAGCAGAGCGCTCCACTTATGAGGATGAACGGACATAATGGAATGCACC
>NW_011888867.1:3219991-3226136 GCF_000151845.1 Pteropus vampyrus
ACCCCGGTCCCAGGCTTCAGTTTCCAAGTGCCCAGAAGAAAGCTTTTGCTGGAAGTACCCCACTAGGCAGGACTACCACAGGGGCATAGGATGGGCTCTGTGTCATAGAATGTCTTGCTGCCACAGTGAGGACAGCGGCTGGTGCTAAGCCACACAGTCCTGGTCCGTCCCAAGTCCCTCAGGATCTCTATCACTCAGCCCGAATTTGAGCAAATCTCCCCAGCTGCAGGCCCTGCCCTGCCCCCCCTGGCCCCCACAGTGCTATAACTCTCTAGAGGGGAGGTTAGACCTCTAGGCTTAAACTGCTCAGCCTGGCCTTGTGACGCAGCAGCTTCTCCATGGTGGCCATGGAGAGGACGCTCCCACAGATGCTGAAGGTCTTGAGCTGGCAGCAGCGGCTCAGGACAAGCAGGATGGCCTCGACTTGGGAGTCCGTGATCCCACAATAAATTAAGTCGAGGTCCTGGAGGCTGGCTGCAACTTTCTCCAGCAGAACTCGGAGGGGCTCGGGACTAAAACCGGTCAGGGTGATGCCACTCAGATCCAGGTGCTTTAAATGACCGAGGTTTGGGCGCTGGGACAGATGCTTCAGGTCCAATTCCATAAGCAGCAATTAGTTATGGAGAGGGTCTCCAAGGGGGTCTGCAGGCACCTGGGAGAGACGCAGAGCAGTTAGTTCTGGGAAATGGGTAGAAGGGGGCCTCGAGGTGGGAGAGGACCAGCTCACCCAAACTCAGGGCTATTCTGACCATCTGATGAGGGCCAGCACCCAGGACACCCAGTCTCATTTTATCTGAGTCCTTTCACCTTCACTCGGTGACTGGGCCAAGTTCACGAAATTGCCAAAGGTCCCTTTCTTCACCTGCCAAGCAGAGCGCTCCACTTATGAGGATGAACGGACATAATGGAATGCACCAGAATATGCTTAGGCGAGCCTGACAGTGTCTCAATCAAGTGTGCACATCACTGAATTTTAATACTGGGAGGCAAAACCCAAAATGCTCTCAGCTCAGGCTTCCTTCCGTCCATTGCTTAGGCGCAGGCACCCGGGTCTCTGGGCCACATGAGGCTAGTTCTCCTGATGCGTAAAGAACAAAGCTGGACAAGACCCCACAACGTGGACTGAGGTGGCCCGTCTGCCAGCTACTTACATCCCTGCATCATCTCTCACTTTTTATAATCCTTTCGCTCCTGCTCCCTTATCTCCAGAATCCTGTGTTTCCCATACACTAATCACCTCACCCGGAGCACAAAACCACCTTTTACAGATGGGAAATTTGAGACAGGCTGGCGGGCACAGAGCGTACCTTTAGAAACACTCGGGTCCGACGTGGCTTTCCCTCCTCGCTCACCTCTTTTCCTAAGTCACCTTAACCAAGACAGCTCTCCCAAAGGAAGAATGCACAAACCCGCCCTCGCTAGGTCTGAACCCCCACTATATGCTTCCTAGAATGGTGCCCCTTTTCAGGGCGTCTATCCCAGTTTGTCCGTCCACCTTCCTTTGAGCGGTTACCGTGCAAACACACCTGAGGATGGAGCAGCAAACGAGACGACACGCTTGGCATCCTCGCTCACCTGAGCATCTGGTCCAGCCGGCCTTCGAGGAGGGAGGGGGAATCCACATGGAGCTTCCGGAGGTGGCGCAGCCTGAGCAACTGACAGGTGAATCGGGAGACTTGCTGTTCCTCCTGCTCGGAGGCCGACACGTGGATGTGGGAGAGAAAGTCTCTGCGCATTACTCATCTGACCCGGGTACGGAGCAAACGTCCCCAGCGTGGACAGGTTCCAGGTGCAATTCACTTCCACCTCCCGGATACAGTCCAGTGGCACCAAACGCAGGACCTTCTGGATGTTCTCCGTGGGTACTGCAAAAATCTTCAGCATCTTCCAGCACAAGTGGAGGAATCTGTTTCTCTCTCTCTCTCTGCTTGGCCCACCAGATGAGGTAGGTGATGAACTGATCCCGCGTCCTGTCGCTGAAGCAAAGGAC
This sequence comes from Pteropus vampyrus, assembly GCF_000151845.1. NCBI lineage: Eukaryota > Metazoa > Chordata > Mammalia > Chiroptera > Pteropodidae > Pteropus > Pteropus vampyrus. The sequence continues at coordinate 3,221,982 of NW_011888867.1, forward strand.
TATGAACACCTCCAAGGGAGCCAGGGGCCGCCGCATTCTGCAGCCATCCTCAGCCTCCGGCCCCATCCGTGAGTGCACCTGGGCCCTGGCTCCGGACCACATGCTCCAGAAGTTCTGACTGGTGTTGCGTAAACCTAACACCTGCAGTTTCCACCTCCTGTGGGGAAAACAGGACATGGGCTGAAATGCTTTCAGATCAACAGGAGAGATCAGCAGAAAGAAAGCGAGCTTCTCAGAGTTTAAGCAACGGCGGGACTTCCCCCTGCGAGCTTTCGCCTCACATCCCAACGTCCGCGGCTCCCTAGCCTTCTACCTCCCTCTCTGCTTTGCTTTTCCCAATCTCCTTCCCCTTCCATCCTTCCTGGTCTCCACTTCTAGAGAGGAGGCGGGAGGCCCTGCCTCTTAAGCAGTCCTCCCCTTCCCTAAGTGAGCTCAGCAACGGCCAAGGCCTCTCTGCGCTTCACTGGCACCCTCAGAAAGCTCTAGCCCCTCCTCCCCCTTTGGCCCTTCACACTCCCAGGATGCCCAGGCCCCAACAGGCTACCTGGGTCAGCCTCACCTGGGGCGAACCTTCCGGGCAAGCAGGACGTCAAGCCCGTTGAGCATCGCTTGCAAGGTCTTGTGCGGAGGCATCTGCATCAGGCCCCCCTAGAGGGAGGTGGGCCAAGGGCCAGGCGTGCACCAAGGCCTTCAGGGACGCTCTGTGCCGGCCCCAGAAGGCCTCCATGAACAGTGGCGGGAAGAACGCAGTGGGCAGACACTCCAGGGCCGCGACACTCAAGGCGTCATCCCTCAGCAGGCTCCTTCCCGCCAGCTCCAGCAGTCTGGGCGGGGTTTGCATGCTCGTCCTAAGTCTGCTCCCAAGGGAATGCTGCGGAAACATCTGGGGGGCGAGATATCCTGAGGCCCAGCGTGAACACTGCCATCGTCTGACTCCCCGCCTTCATAGGAGCCGACTCAAGGCCAAAGCCACTGCGCCGGGCCCAGGACCGGAATGGCAGAGGCGCCCACTGCTTTGACTGCAGTCCCACTGGGAAGTGGGTACCGAGGAGCCTGAAAGCTGACCCCACCCTTTTGGAGGGAAAACTTTCAGACCCTAAAACAGTGGAAACATCATGCACCCCAACACAGCCTACACGCTCGATTCCCACGGTCATCCCGGCTGGGAGGGATTAAGAGGATGCCCCTAAAATGCATGCCATTCATTTTAAATGGGAAATCGTAAAAAAAAAAAAAAAAAAAGGCTGAGTAACAAACAGTACTGTAGAATTTGAGAGTTAGGGATTAAAAAAAATGCTGAGACATACATTTCTACGCATTATTTGTTTACATCTTCTAGAATTACCACTTTGAGAAGGGGTTCAGGGGAACAAATAGCTCGTATTCAGTACAGACTCCACTCTTTTAGAATATCGTATGGAATGTTCTTGAGCTTTTAGATAAAAATGAAAGCCTAACTAGCAAAATCACAAAACCACCAGATGCGTGAGCTATAATCTCACAGTGCTCAAACTGTTTAGAAGGTCAAGAAATAAAACCCCAAACATGTTTTTCACTTGGAAAAAAAAAAAAAGTCATCTCAGTTAAGATATTTAAAAATGACAAGCCAAAGCACACATTAAAATGTTTGGGTTTAAGGCAAAAAAGTACACCTAGAGGCAAAATCGAAGCCTTAAATTTGTTCATCTGAAAATAAAAAAAAAGGAAGACCGTCCACGCCATGTCAGGCTGCGTGTCACCGCGTGAGACCGGCTGCCTGAGGCCAGTGGGGGCGTCCTGAGCTGAGGTCTGTAACTCACCTGCTCTGTGCTGTTGGGCTGGTGCTGACACCTCACACCTCACACCTCACACCCCATACCTTACACCTCGCAACTCACACCTCACCGCGTGAGACCGGCTGCCTGAGGCCAGTGGGGGCGTCCTGAGCTGAGGTCTGTAACTCACCTGCTCTGTGCTGTTGGGCTGGTGCTGACACCCCACACCTCACACCTCACACCCCACACCTCACACCTCGCAACTCACACCTCACACCTCACACCCCACACCCCACACCTCACACCTCACACCCCACACCTCACACGCCACACCCCACACCTCACACCTCACACCTCACAACTCACACCTCACACCTCACGCCTCACACCCCATACCTCACACCCCACACCTCACACCTCACACCTCACACCCCACACCTCACACCTCACGCCTCACACCCCATACCCGGTTGAGAACCCAGGGAGTGGCTCTGCAGCTGGAGTATTCTGTCTCTCCTCTTTGGTGCCTGACGCTTTTATAGACCTTTCTAATCACATCTTCCCCTTTTCAAAGACTAACCTCCAATCAGAAATCAATACCTGATTAGATTCCCAACATCCATCTGATTAATCCTGCTGCAAACATCGCCTGTCCCCAGACGAATTGATTGAATCAGACATCTATTCAGGAAAGAGGAAGAATTAGGAAGAGGCAAAGTTCAGGACTCGAACTGGTTCACTCTGCAGAAAGTGACTGAGTTTTGCTGGTCGTGGGACAGTCCTCATCCTCGGTGTGAGACAGAGTGGGTGTAATGGGTTCCTGACGTTAGACAGAAGAAAACAAAACCCAAAAGCATCGTGGCTGGGGGACCTTTGGTCACATCAAAATTACCAGAATGTTCCAGAGTTAAAACAGCTTGGTGAACACAGTGGAGCCACCCCCAAAGAAAAGAAAACAAACATCTCTATGCACCAAGTTGTCACTTAGGTTCTATGTCAGGTAACCCAGCAGATCATGAGCCCATTCGGGGCGTAAGGGATGTGCAGTTGAGGATGTCACTGGTCCTTCACACCACGCGGCTTCTCTGAGGAAGCTGAGGTCAGAACCACGGTGAGAAGTAGGGGTGAGGGCTGGGCAGGGTGGAGCTGGGCCATCCTAATGGGATCCCGTGAATGACCCAAGACCATGGAAAATATGGATTTTTTTTTTCTTGGTGAAGAGGGAGAGTGGCTGAGGTGAAGACAGTGTCACTAGGTGAAGACAGTGTCACTCTTGAGGACAGGGAGGGAGATTCTGTCTTCCATCGCTCCCAGGAGGAAAAGGGTGTGTCCTCCGGGACAGATGGCATTCGCACAGCAAACCACAAACCGTCTGGAGAAGATTAAACCCAAGAAGCAGAGGGAGAGGCAGCCAGCCCTGGGAAGTCAGACGTTCCCAAACCCAAGAGCCACTGAGGCTGGACGTGGCGGGCTCTTTGGGATCTTGGAGAGAAATGAGCGTGGGCTAATCGCACACAGACCGATCACACACAGCTGTCACGCCAGGAGACGTCTGCCTTAGAGTCAGGCTTCTTCCATCGTGGGCACTTCCCAGACAGCGAATAGCCCCAGCCATTTCCCAGGGGCCTTGGGAGCCTAACCGCACCCCCGCTGGCTCCTTCCCAAGTCTGTTTTCACAATTAGTGTTTCCTCAAATTTTGGTAACAACTGAGGCAAAACGCAGCTTCAAAAAGCCTCTTCTTGCCCCTAAGCAACTTGGAGGCAGAGACTCTGATCACGGACATGCCATCAGGCAAAGAAACAAAATTCCGTTTTTCCATTTGTATTAAGCATGGTGCACAAATACCGATACCTTCCGCCCACAAAACTCAGAGGCTATCTCTGATGTTTAAGGATCTGCCGCAGTTAGGGGTGACGCCCCCCTGGGCTGGATCACAGGTGGATTCTTGGGAAGTTTAGGGACATAAAGGAGAGAAAAATCTCCCTCCACCCCTCAAATAAAAGAATTCTCTGTGCCTTTCTCTCCCTGATTCAAAGCGATGCTGAAACAATTCTTATATACCACTGACCACCAAGGCTAGGATTCTCTGAAGGATGTTCTCCACCTTGATATCTTTCTAGAAGATTCTTTTCACTCTATTTCTACCCTATATAAATGGCTTTTGCATAAAACTGGGTTAATCGTCTTCATTAATGGACTGCAGTAGACTGACATTAGTAACGATAAGCATAAATGTCTCTGTTTATTGAACACCCACTGGGCAAGCAATGTGCCATCACTTTTCATTTACTGCCTCAAATAACCTTCACAGAAAATCTAAAGCTCACTGTCGTAGTCTCCATTTTTAGGCTGGTGAACCCAGGTCTTGGCCTGGAGAGGAACCTGCCCACGTTCTCATAG
>NW_011888867.1:3226186-3228155 GCF_000151845.1 Pteropus vampyrus
TCGTGGGCACTTCCCAGACAGCGAATAGCCCCAGCCATTTCCCAGGGGCCTTGGGAGCCTAACCGCACCCCCGCTGGCTCCTTCCCAAGTCTGTTTTCACAATTAGTGTTTCCTCAAATTTTGGTAACAACTGAGGCAAAACGCAGCTTCAAAAAGCCTCTTCTTGCCCCTAAGCAACTTGGAGGCAGAGACTCTGATCACGGACATGCCATCAGGCAAAGAAACAAAATTCCGTTTTTCCATTTGTATTAAGCATGGTGCACAAATACCGATACCTTCCGCCCACAAAACTCAGAGGCTATCTCTGATGTTTAAGGATCTGCCGCAGTTAGGGGTGACGCCCCCCTGGGCTGGATCACAGGTGGATTCTTGGGAAGTTTAGGGACATAAAGGAGAGAAAAATCTCCCTCCACCCCTCAAATAAAAGAATTCTCTGTGCCTTTCTCTCCCTGATTCAAAGCGATGCTGAAACAATTCTTATATACCACTGACCACCAAGGCTAGGATTCTCTGAAGGATGTTCTCCACCTTGATATCTTTCTAGAAGATTCTTTTCACTCTATTTCTACCCTATATAAATGGCTTTTGCATAAAACTGGGTTAATCGTCTTCATTAATGGACTGCAGTAGACTGACATTAGTAACGATAAGCATAAATGTCTCTGTTTATTGAACACCCACTGGGCAAGCAATGTGCCATCACTTTTCATTTACTGCCTCAAATAACCTTCACAGAAAATCTAAAGCTCACTGTCGTAGTCTCCATTTTTAGGCTGGTGAACCCAGGTCTTGGCCTGGAGAGGAACCTGCCCACGTTCTCATAGTGAGTAATTGGTAGATTCCCTCAGGTGAGGGGCTGGGCAGGACCCCCGAGTTGTCAGACAACCTAAATCCTAGATTGACTGGCTGACAGACTTCATGTGAATGTCAGTGGAATTAGGAAAAGGACAGACATCCAAGCTAAGGATGTTTCTACAAGATCCCGACTTCTATGAGATCCAAGGAGATAGGAAGAGTCCAGGTCCTTGTAAGTTCTAGGAACCTTAAAAGCCCAATACTCCCTCTCCCACCTAGAGGCAACAGGACACTCCTCTGCCATCTCCACGCAGAGCCTGTTTGCTCAGGAGACACACTGGGGCATCCACGAAGGACGGAACACATGTACACGGATGGTATCCTTCCTGCCTGGTTGAGGGGGCCCAGCAGGACTCCCAGGGTCCAGTGAGAAGCCAGGACATTTCTACCATGTCCTGGTCACCTGTCGTCACGGACCTGTTTGCTGCCCAGGTCAGAGCAGCCCTCTGAGCCCACCCGTCACGAGGACGTCCTGACAACCTTTTCCAGTCACAGAATCTCCACTAAGACTCCAAAACATCTGGTCCCAGGTCCTTGCTCAGAAGTATAGAATATTCCTGTGTGTCTGGTTCCCTCTCTCAGCCTGGGCTCTTTCTGTGTCAGCTCACCTCTTCTGGAACCTGGAGCGTGGGTATCCTTCCAATGGAATTAGCAGAAGTCAAGGAATTCTTCTCAAATCCTACTGAGGTTTTTTGGAGGATATGACTAACCACAAAGCATAGTGCTGCACTTCTGGGTCCCAAGAGGCACCCAAGAATGCTGGAGGGTGCCCCCTCCTGGGCTCCAGACAAGGACCTGACTCTTCTGGTCTTCCTGGGGGGTGCCAGGCTGATGAAAGGCCCTGGGGACCAGTGCCCAAGCATCAGCCCTCTCCTCTGTGGCTCTCTGAGGCCCACTGTTGAGCAGAGTCCTCCTGGGATCCAGTAAGCCTTTTTCCTCTATCAAGTCAGATCTGTCTGACCTCGAAATGCTTTCCCCTCAGCCTTTTTAAAAATCCAAGTCCCTGTGATGATTCTCATTGTCCCTCCAGTACTCAGCAGGGTCTGGTTTCACTTTAGATCCACTAATATCTTGCCTATGCACGGGGCTGTCCCTCTTTCTTCCTCACCAATAA
>NW_011888867.1:3230520-3231007 GCF_000151845.1 Pteropus vampyrus
GGTCCCAGGATGTCCATTGATGATTGACCCAGACACAAACCCAGCATCCTCTCCTGCAGAGACTGCACGCTGGTCTGACGGGAGGCCCTGGAGATGAGCTTGGGCCCATCCCGAAACCAGCTGCTCTCTGGTTCCAGCTCCATTTCCGTAACCCAGGGGGCAGGCAAGATCCGAGCTGGGATTTGATTAGATCTTCCTCTCTCAAAGGGACACTCTTGGTCTCTTCTTCAGCTTTTGCTCTTCCAAGGCGTTGTCCGAATCCAAAGTGTCCCGTCCTTGCTGGCCTACCTTCCTCCAGGCCTCCCCGCTATGGTGCTGTCCAGACGAGCTCACATCTCCAGCCACCAGAGGGCACTGTGGGCCCAAAATTGGCTGCTGTGTAGGGTCCCATGAAAGAAAGCGAGGGACTGCATGACCTCCAACTAGGAAGAAGCACCAGGAGAAGAGGCTGGGGAGGTGGGATGTAATCACCTGGCGGGGGGCTTGC
>NW_011888867.1:3232682-3235485 GCF_000151845.1 Pteropus vampyrus
ATGGGGGTTCCTGTGCAGTTCAGGCCTCCCTGTCCCTTCACTGTCCCCCACCTGGCTCTGGAGGCTGTGGGGTAGGTCTCATGGAGCAAGGTGCCCAAGCAACTTGACCTTAAGCTGCGGTTTTGCACCAGACGGAGGAGACCGTTCTTTCTGGCGGGGAGGATCCCTGCAGTGGGCAGAGGCGGGAAGACCCCTGGGGTGGGAGTTGGGGACCTGGGCTCCCAGAAACCGCCTGCAGCCCAGTTCCTTTGGCACCAGTGGCCATGGGAGTCTCAGTCCAGGAGAAAACAAAACCCAGTGTGAGAGCTGGATTCGGGAGCACGTGGAGTATCTGCAGGTCCATCCCATTCTCTCCGGGACCTCAGAGGCACCCCGTTCCTCTGATGAAGAAACCGGGGCTCAGGGACAAGAAGTGACGAGCCCAATAAGGTAATGTCTGGCCGGAACTGGGACCTCGAAGTGAGCCTCGCTATCCCCAAGCTCACCACCAGCCAACAGACGCTTTCCAAGAGAAAATCTGGCTTTGAATTATTTTCACGTCTGCTCGCCAGAGTTAATGCCCATCACCCAGGAACCCTGAACCTGACACCACAGGCACCTATAAATTGGTGTCGAGTTGGCCACCAGGGGGCAGGCTTGTCCCATCCAGTGGGCTGGGCTCCACAGGTGACACCCAGGCTTGGCTCCTAAGGGGCTGGGTTCCATAGTCAAAGCATCACATCTCCAAGAAGGAAACGACTGCCACATGAGTAGACTCGGCCTCAGGTCTAGGTTGTCCTCAGTGACCTTGACTGTTTTCTCGATTAAACCTATTGTCTTCGAATGTCAAACAGCCGCCACCGCCATGGATGGAGGATTTATTCTGCACCAAGCTCTGGGCTCAGTATTTTTGTCTGAATTAGAGATGATCGTTAATAGAAGAAGAGATTCAGAGAGGGACAGTGACTTCTTCAAGGTCACACAGCCTGTAAGCGGTGGACCTGGAGTTCTAAGGCACGCCTGTCAGAGCTCTTAAATATGCCACCACCCTGTCCCATCACCTGGCAGTGCACTGCTCATTTTAATGCTTTGTAAGAACATTCTAGAGTCATCTAATAGGCTCCTGCTGTTGCTGGAGGAAATCTGAGGGAACATCGGGTCCAGATGTTTACTACATTGATCTGTTATTGCAAAGAAATCGCACAAATAAAAGAAGAGCCAAGGAGCTCCGCCTACAGGAGTGGTTCCCAGCGTGGGGTCCCCGGACCAGCAGCATCAGCACCACTTGCTAACTCAACAGTACCCAGCACTGTTGATCAGAGGGCTGGCCCAGCATCTGTGTTTTAACAAGTCCCCCCACCCCCACCTGGCAATGCAGAGGCTCCAGGATGAGAATCCAGACGAGGCAGGAATGTAGGAAAGAGACCTTCGCTGGCTCCACGTCCCTCTCCTTCCTACTCCTTCGGGAAGCTAAACAAATGCTCCTAACGAGGTCACTGCTGGTGGTTGTGCAACCTGCTTTGTTGATCTGCTTGCAATGTCTTAGTCCAAACACTTAATCTGGCTCCAATACTTCCAGTCGCTGTAGTGTTAACAGTCACTTTGAAAACGGTGTGGGCGGTGCGGGGGAGGGGCAGGCCAAGGAACGTTGCCCAGGTGCAAGCAGCCATAGGCCTTGGGCTCCATTTCGTCCACCTTTACCCCCTCCACCTTCCGGAAAGGACGAGATGCATTGGGGGCTTCGTATGAGAGCATGTGTCAAATGCAGAGAACGGTTCTGGCTGAATAATGCACCCCCAAATGTCCACATTCTCCTCCCCAGAACCTGTGGATATGTTAGTGTATATTCAAAAGGCATGGTACAGATGTGACTAGAAATTTCAGATGGGGGATGACCTAGCGGGCCCAGTGTTATCACGGGGGTCCTTACGAGACGGAGGCAGAGGGGGAAGACGATGCGAGCCTCTGGCTCTGCAGATGGAGGGAGGGGCCGTGCGTCCAGGAATGCAGGTGTCCCTGGGACACTGGAAGAGGCCAGGAATGACCCACCCCAGAGTCTCCAGAAGGAACACGGCCCTGAGGACCCATCGTGGACGTCGCCCCTCCAGAGCTGTGAGAGAATAAATAAACTTGAGTTTCTTCAAGCCACTACATTTGTGGTATTTGTTACAGCAGCAATAAGAAACTAACACACCATCTTCCTGTGCCTTTGAAACACCTGCCAAGCTCCTTCCTAACTCAGCTGCACACGTGCTAGCCCTACAGCCAGAGCCACCTTCTCCTCCCTGCCCACCTGTCCCCGAGCTTGGCTGCTCCCTCCTACTGTTCTGGCCTCAGCTGCAATGTCCCTTCCCTGACTAGGCCATGTCACCGTGCCCCCATTACTGCTCTCCCGACACCCTATTCACTTCAGCACATGCCCAGTATTCTTATGACCCACTGGTCCCCAAGGTCCTGAGTTCTGTAAGCTTGTCCCCCCCAATGTCACTCTGTCCTGTATTTGTCTGAAACCTGCTGGGTTCAGATCTCAGCTCTAGGACTCATTCCCTATGTGGCCTCTGGGCAGTCAGTTCCTCTCTACTTCCTGTTTCCTCAGCTATCAGACAGGTGTCCCTACCTTGGGGTACCTTTTGGATGGCGGTGGTGGCAACTCAAGGAGATGACCCCACATAGGCCCAGGTTTTAACTCTTAGTTTATGCTCACCCCACAATAAATATTAACTCACTTTTTTCCTGCCTTTTTTCCCCCTTTAATTATTTGTTAGAATGTAGTAGCAAGGGCCAAAAAATGTAGAGAAAAATTCATGGAAGAATAGTTCTATGC
>NW_011888867.1:3235535-3238118 GCF_000151845.1 Pteropus vampyrus
ACTGCTCCCAGTGGGGGATCCTGGCTTGTACCTGAATGGCCTTGGGGACAGCTTTGGGGACGGCCTGAAGGCAAAATCAGCAGGAATTGCTCTTAGAGCAAACGTGAGGTGTGAGGGGTCGAGGGGCCGCTGAGAGCCCGGTGGTGACTTCCTAAGACTAGGCGCAAAGGGAACAGAGCAGGCGAGAACAAAAGGAAGTATGAAGTCTGTTGGGGCCATGGTAGATGTCAGACGGTTCCACTGATGAGTGAAAAAAATAAAGTACAGAATAGCCTACACGATATATTTTTCCTTGCATGTAAAATCATATGTATATATACTCATTCAATAGCCTTTTGCCAATGCCTCCTATGGAGTTTATATTTTATACCTGGTGGTGCCAGGTGTGGAGGGTTCCAGCTCCAGCAAGTTTCAAAGCCGGGGCCCGTGACCAAGTCAGTCTCAGGCCCGCCTCGGAGGAAGGCAGTTGCCCTTCTGACTTCGTCAGGGTTGTAGGGTCAGGCCAGAGTTTCCCGCTGGACTGCTTTCCCATACAAGGTGGCATTCTGAAAGCCGAATGTGTCCCACAGACATGTTTTGGGACAATGTTTGAAAAAGTAAAATTTGTGGCCAGAGTTTAAAAATCAGATTTTATATCACAACTTACTCTCCACCATCCTTTGGGGCGGGGGGAGGGGGGGAGGGGGCAGAGAAATAATCAAAAAAAAGATCTAGCAACACCAAAGCCACTCAGCACCGTTCAGCATGGACTGAGAGGCAGCCGTTCCCGATGGGGGTTCCTGTGCAGTTCAGGCCTCCCTGTCCCTTCACTGTCCCCCACCTGGCTCTGGAGGCTGTGGGGTAGGTCTCATGGAGCAAGGTGCCCAAGCAACTTGACCTTAAGCTGCGGTTTTGCACCAGACGGAGGAGACCGTTCTTTCTGGCGGGGAGGATCCCTGCAGTGGGCAGAGGCGGGAAGACCCCTGGGGTGGGAGTTGGGGACCTGGGCTCCCAGAAACCGCCTGCAGCCAAGTTCCTTTGGCACCAGTGGCCATGGGAGTCTCAGTCCAGGAGAAAACAAAACCCAGTGTGAGAGCTGGATTCGGGAGCACGTGGAGTATCTGCAGGTCCATCCCATTCTCTCCGGGACCTCAGAGGCACCCCGTTCCTCTGATGAAGAAACCGGGGCTCAGGGACAAGAAGTGACGAGCCCAATAAGGTAATGTCTGGCCGGAACTGGGACCTCGAAGTGAGCCTCGCTATCCCCAAGCTCACCACCAGCCAACAGACGCTTTCCAAGAGAAAATCTGGCTTTGAATTATTTTCACGTCTGCTCGCCAGAGTTAATGCCCATCACCCAGGAACCCTGAACCTGACACCACAGGCACCTATAAATTGGTGTCGAGTTGGCCACCAGGGGGCAGGCTTGTCCCATCCAGTGGGCTGGGCTCCACAGGTGACACCCAGGCTTGGCTCCTAAGGGGCTGGGTTCCATAGTCAAAGCATCACATCTCCAAGAAGGAAACGACTGCCACATGAGTAGACTCGGCCTCAGGTCTAGGTTGTCCTCAGTGACCTTGACTGTTTTCTCGATTAAACCTATTGTCTTCGAATGTCAAACAGCCGCCACCGCCATGGATGGAGGATTTATTCTGCACCAAGCTCTGGGCTCAGTATTTTTGTCTGAATTAGAGATGATCGTTAATAGAAGAAGAGATTCAGAGAGGGACAGTGACTTCTTCAAGGTCACACAGCCTGTAAGCGGTGGACCTGGAGTTCTAAGGCACGCCTGTCAGAGCTCTTAAATATGCCACCACCCTGTCCCATCACCTGGCAGTGCACTGCTCATTTTAATGCTTTGTAAGAACATTCTAGAGTCATCTAATAGGCTCCTGCTGTTGCTGGAGGAAATCTGAGGGAACATCGGGTCCAGATGTTTACTACATTGATCTGTTATTGCAAAGAAATCGCACAAATAAAAGAAGAGCCAAGGAGCTCCGCCTACAGGAGTGGTTCCCAGCGTGGGGTCCCCGGACCAGCAGCATCAGCACCACTTGCTAACTCAACAGTACCCAGCACTGTTGATCAGAGGGCTGGCCCAGCATCTGTGTTTTAACAAGTCCCCCCACCCCCACCTGGCAATGCAGAGGCTCCAGGATGAGAATCCAGACGAGGCAGGAATGTAGGAAAGAGACCTTCGCTGGCTCCACGTCCCTCTCCTTCCTACTCCTTCGGAAAGCTAAACAAATGCTCCTAACGAGGTCACTGCTGGTGGTTGTGCAACCTGCTTTGTTGATCTGCTTGCAACGTTTTAGTCCAAACACTTAATCTGGCTCCAATACTTCCAGTCGCTGTAGTGTTAACAGTCACTTTGAAAACGGTGTGGGCGGTGCGGGGGAGGGGCAGGCCAAGGAACGTTGCCCAGGTGCAAGCAGCCATAGGCCTTGGGCTCCATTTCGTCCACCTTTACCCCCTCCACCTTCCGGAAAGGACGAGATGCATTGGGGGCTTCGTATGAGAGCATGTGTCAAATGCAGAGAACGGTTCTGGCTGAATAATGCACCCCCAAATGTCCACATTCTCCTCCCCAGAACCTGTGGATAT
>NW_011888867.1:3238186-3240465 GCF_000151845.1 Pteropus vampyrus
CGGTTGTTTATTTGGTTTTTTGTTTGTTTGTTTTTAGCAGTGGAACATGTGAGATAGGCTGGCGGAACCAGTAGAGATGCATCGATACCAGTGGCATGGGTGGGTGGCCAGGTTCTGAGGGATGGAGAAGCAGAGAGCCGATTTTTCTCCCCGAGCTTGGCAGAAGGAACCAAGGGGCTCACTTCCCCCTAGGTCAGGAATGGGATGAGCTGAGCTCTGGGAAGAATATGGGGTCTTCGGGCATCAGGATGGATTGGGGCCTGGACACGGAGGCCTGCCTTGGGGCAGGGGTTTTGGGAATGTAAATGCGGGGAGGAACGGGGGCTCTGTAATAAATCTAAAAGTAACCTCACTGGGTGATCTGATCGTGAATTCCTAACCGGGCAGGTCATAGTGGAGAGTCATGCCCCCCGGGGCCTATACAAGGTTTATCTTCAACCTAAGCAAGTCCTGTTTATTGTTTTTGTGCATCTATGTCAACACGCCTTTGAAATACCTTTTTTTCAGACCCCTGGGAAGTGTAATCACCCTCAAGCAAGCACATGATCTTGTTAACTATTCTGTAATCCGATCTTGGGGATTTTCCTGCCTTGCTTGCTGCCACCTTTTCATGTAATCTTCCTTATATTCTCACCTTAATTCTAAATATATAAAAGAAATTGCTAACTGTCATTCTGGGAAGCTTTTTTTTTTTTTCAGTCTGTTGAGATCTCACTTCCAGGCATGTCCTCTGTTTGGCTCAAAAAAAAAAAAAAAAAAACTCTAGTTAACTTTTATAAACATTTTTCTACAGGTTTGGACCCGCTTACATGGACAGGACGCGGCTGAACAGAGGGTCAAGTCGGAGAACAAAGGTGGGATGTAATAAACAGGGCAGAGTGTGGGTTCACTGAGGAGCCCAAAGAGACGATGGTTCGTCCATTCATTCAGCCAATAATTATGCATAACAAATCCTGACAGTCAGAGACGGGAGATTAGGGGCATGCCGTTCTCAGCCCGAGGCCAGCCCCCACATCAGTGGCAGGACATGCCTCCAGGGGCTGCATCCTGGGCGAGGACAGCCCCGAGTCTCTGCACCAGGACAGAACCCGAGTTGTCCTGTCAGGGGGTCCACCCTCCCTCCAAAAAAAAATTCCCCATCCCCAAACTCCTAGAAAGATTCGAGAGCTTCAAGGTGGAGGGGACTCATTGTGTGTCCTCCCTTCAACTGAACCTTCGGATTCAGAGCACCCCGGCCGAGGCAATGACAGCCTCGCTGGACCCTTTCCTTGTCCACCCCATAACCACGGTTGACTATTCCGTGTAGTTTTTGGGATGCATCTCATAGTCAGATTCATTTCCCCCATTGGACCAGACACCTCCAGAGGGCCTGTGCCAAGTTGTGAGAACCTGAAGGAGTCCCCTTACATCCCTGGGCCTCGGTTTCCCCTCATGTGAAACGAGGGAGCGGAACCGAAAGGGCCTTCCCGTTTCTTGACATTCTAAGTCTGTCGTTGGCACACGCGTGACGCCCCACATTGTCAAACAGCTTTCATTGTTGGATGGAAAACAAAGGACTCTGTGGGCGTGGGGGAGGGGGGGGAATCGTAAAACACAGACCATGATTCTAAGGGCCCCTCAGATGGGCCAGATTTAAACCTCGGGGTGTCTGCAGCCTCCTGCTGTCTGGCAGGTCCAGTAGAGCAGTGGGTCTCCAGTTGGTTCTGCCTGTGCTGCCCATGGGGTGGCAGTTCTCAGAAGTGCGGGACAGGTCGCAAGCGAGGGGGAGGGACGGGGATGGCGTGCTCCCGCGGGGACAGAGCGCACAGCGGTGGTCTGGGGTAGGACGAAGCGTAAACGCTCTCTCTCAGGCCAGCCTTGCCTGCGAGCCATCTCTGCTTCAGCTGCTCGTAGAGCCCATAGTTTGTAGGGGGAGCTGCAAGAGAGAGCAGGGACTGGGTGAACAGGCCAGAAGCGGGTGGCAGGGACCCTGGCGGTTTCCCCAGGCTGTGTTATCGGGGACCTCAGCTGGCAGTGCACTGGCGGGGAGAGGCTTGCAGGAGAGCCTCAGGGTGGGGCCTGCTCCCTGTGTACTCAGGAGGGACCAGGCACTGCTAGAGAGGCCTCAGAAAAGCCAGCCCCTCGACCTGGTTGAGGTTGGTCTCGCTGGCTCCTAGGGAACTGTCCCCCCCAATAGAGAAGAGAGCACTAGGAGCTTATGAGACAGCTCTCTAAGAGAAACCCTGGCGAAAGTAATGCAGAGTGACAAGCAGCTCACTCTCTGACCTATGTCCCTTTGC